>NC_143583.1:62147654-62456612 GCF_048544385.1 Mastigoproctus giganteus | reverse complement strand
TCTTCCTCCACCAGCCTGTACTGCTGGTATTCAACAGAATGGTTACAGAGTTTCGTGTGGGTGCCTCCATCTATTCCCGGTTTACGCTTTTCATCGATGCAGAGCAGCGTAAATCGAGTTATGTATTTTCTAGTATTAATATTGGCAACGTGATGCAAGGAAACAGAGCTACAATTAGAAAAAAATGCCTACTTCATTTACTCATTCCTTTCAATAATTTCTCCAAACCTTTAAATTATTCAAACTACCAATTTCCACAACACTGGGTGGAAGTTTATTTTGACAATCAACTACTCTTAGGCTGAATTCAAATATCAGTGCATCTATTTTTAAACTGTCCTTTTTCAATCTATTCCTCCTCGTGTGTGCGGGCCACCCATAAAAAGGCCATCAACATTTAGGATGGCAGTGTCTTCTACTGGGATCGGGAGAGCAATGGTATGCCCAAAAAATATCCCCCATACCACGACATCTCTTCCTTTATGCTTTATCGATGCCTTTTCGGCATTGATAAAAGTAAATCGTAACCCATGGAGTATCATGACTTGCTTCCAATCGCCCTGCCCCCATTTTTCGCATTCCTGGCTGAAATGTAATCATATTTTCCTGTTGGTGTCCCAGAAAAATAGCTTCCATTATCATCTCCTATTCCCTTAATTTACAAACAGTACACAGGGAGTAATATGCCCTTAGTTGCTGATGCTCGTGAAGTCCTACTACAATGACAACATTTAGATATCTTTTTACTGGTCTATAAGATTCTGTGGCTTTGGAACTCCTAGTAGTTATTATTGTCTAAATAACTGCTGCTCTAAATAGCCGGTGTGAAGGTGCTGGAGTCATGTTCGATTATTATTTACGTATTTTCAGAAAATTTGTCATCTTATATAATATATATATATATATGTAAATATATGTTTCCCTTAGGACTTTTAAGAATATCGAAGACTTTAGAAGCCTAAGTGGATTTCCTTCGATGACCAAAACTCAACAATGTTTCGCACCATAGCCGAGTTAATGAGGAGGGTTGCATGTTTTTATATATATGTACAATACGTGACCTAGCTGGTTGCACAGTGCATGTAATCATTGTCCTCCCTTCTATAGGTGGAAGAGGCCTGAATTCTAATCCGGTTAATGATCGAGGAAATTTTATGGGCCTCTTTCGTAACATGGCCGAGTTAGCCAGTCTCAGGCAAGGTTAGACCGGTTTTCCTCCCGAAAACTCGTGTTTTTTGTCCAAAAAATAGGCAAATCTACTACAGAACGTATGCAATTTAAAGAAGTAATATACTGTATATGGCGCAATATGGTCTAAGTCGCCTAACACTCAACAAGAACACAATATGCCGACACCTCATTGCCTTGACTGTCTCATTCATTTTAATAAGACACCAATGCGTCAGAGTCACTATTCTTAACATTTAATTAAGCTAGCTGGAAAATTAACACTTAAATCAAACATTTCTCTTCGTAAACCTCATCTTTCAAGCGAAAATAGAAGCTTCTAAGATGGCAGTCTTGCATTTTTCTTTTATTGGCTGCAAATTTCAAGACTAAAAAGACTTTGCTCTTGAAAGCTTTGAATGAAACTGAAATAACACCGGAGTGATGTGAATGCCAGCTTTGGTGGAACACTTATCAGTATGTATGCACGGTGCAGATGCTTCTAGCAAAGCGCGTTCTCTGTTGGGATTTAGTCGGCTGTGCGCAGATATTTTTAAATCAAAATTTTAATGTTCATTTTTCACCTATGCCTGACTCGCTGTATAGTTTCTTAAATTCCGTTACACGTTGGATTAAACGGCTTTCAGTTTCAGAAGAAGAAGAAGGTTGTTTACCAAGCGGTCTGAAAAGCAAATCGCCAAAAGTAAAAAGAAAAAGGCCTCCAAAGACACGAAAGTGTGGTGTAGGGAAGCCATCCCTCGGTTAATGGGTGATGAATTTTACATAAGATGTTGCAGGAAGGCTTAGAGAAAAACGGGTTTTTGCATAATCAATAACGACACGGATTTGAGTGGAGAAAACTAATTGTTTTCCCGGTTGCTCCTAGCAGTAAAGGACGAAAGGGTTTAGATAGCGTGGAATAAGGAGGACGTCTTTAAGTTCTATTACCATACCAAAGACAAAATACAACGCTCAGTGATGCATTAGCATTACAACGGGACAACACAGCACAAGCGCAACTCGTTTAGATGTTCCATGAACTTTACACACAAATTGAGAGTTAAGTTAGACCAAACACGGGACAATATAATGAGTTTAAATTAAGGCATTTCAGGTACATGCAATGAAAGCACCACGAAAAGACGGATTGGTGTTTCTGTTGGGGTTTTCTTCGTGTATTTACTGAGGGTCATGGAAATTGATTGCTTCCCTAGGTTACACGTTAAACTGGATCGAATGCAAGTAGAATTTTTTAATGCAATTGAAACAGTTCAATTTTTGGGTATAACAAAAGTGCTTCATATAACACAACTGATTGATAATTTTCTACTGATTGTTGGATACGCAGGAATTAATTTGCATATTTTAGAAAGAGCATCCATTGTATTACTTTTTCAGTTAGCCATTGAACTTTTGTTCACCAGTGTTCCAAACAATGGGCTAGTTCATTAGACGAAAATAATTATCTTAGAAATTTTTAAAAGCGCACTTAGCAGCTCTAACTTCCGCCATCGACGTCTGCCTCATATCCGGGTTAGCAACGTCACAGCGAGTGTTTGCGGCTTTCTTTATGCTGAAAGATAAAAGCTTAGGACAACATGGCTCAGTCAATAGAGGTGAGTTGCGGTAAACTTCAATGGTTCTACACTGTCATACCTGAAGTAGATGTCAAAGATTGTCTTGCCACCTTTTCTTAAGATTACTCGAAATCCTTACGTACATAAATATGTGAATAAGAAAGAGTTATGAAGAAACTGCTTATAAATAGCACAACGGTATGCAATTTTAAACATTAAAAGAAAATAAATTGTTTCATTTGAACTTTATGAAATATAATGCTGTAACACTGCGCAGATTATATTCCAAAGAGACCTTGTTTTCAGTATTTGAATGCGTCTGAAATTTAGTCTTATGCGAGGTCACAGACTACTTGCCGTAACAAACTGGAAACTCGGAGCTCCGCCCGCTGTGAGGTGTGTTCAACCATAGCAAGGTGGGTTGCAACATACGGCCGAGTTCTCTCTAGAGACTCATGTTTGCTGTCACTGCTAAAGTCTCCTCTGACGTGTGGGGTTGTAATTTATGCATCGTTCCTAAATCATGCAAAAATAACTGCGTATTAACAGTTAAAAATGTTTACTTTCTTTTTCAAAGAGAGAGTCTCTACTTGATTTAATTTTTCAGGTTCCTAGCAGGAGACATTTGAAAAGGAAACTGCATTTAGAGTGTTCATAGATAGTGTATAAAATTATTCATTCTGTGGTTTGACCAAATGAGAAAAAGCGTACTTCAACTATTTCTTCCGTCAGAGCATTCTTCTGATTGTTGCAAAGTCTATTTTACTTGATAAACTGATTTGTGATTTCACATTGCAGACTTCCACAAGATGGAAGTCTGCAATGTATTTCTGCAATGTGGGAGTCTGCAATAGCTATTTCGTACACTCGAAATATTTATCAGTCAATTGAATCTTTGGTGTACTCTGTCAGATATCTTGATGGATCTTTTTGATCTCAAGCTCATAATGTATAATGGTAAGGAATAATGAACTGTTAGTTTGGAGATCGCAGTTTCAGCTGAACTAACCTGCGTTCACTACCGTGACGTTGGCACACTAGGTAATCGTTATCATTTCTGTACATTTTTAAAACTTTTTTTCTTTAGTATATTTTTGAAGATAACTATCTCCATATTCGTAGGCTTTCAGGACATTACCAATCTAATTTCCCAACTAACATACAATCATTTGTACACTTTGGGTTGATTGGTTAGCTAATTTCTTACTAAAGCAATTAAGTCCATCAGGTATCAGTTCCTGTATTTCTATGGTTCGTTTGCCTATTTGCTGAAGGAAATACTCGAGTTTTCGGGAGGAAAGAAACAAGAAATCCTCTCTGAGACACAGCTAACTCAGGTGTAGTGCGAAACTATAAAAGTTTTTTTCATATATAGTGTGGAAGCATTTTTCATATATTTTTCAAGCATTTTTCGTATATAGTGTGGAAAGACAACAATTATAACGATTAGACTAGCCAGTAGAAGAATTCCATTTTGGGATTCCAGCTTTTTTTTCCGATTTCCAGATGCAGAATGCATTTAAGATCACAAAAATGTACATCATATTTCTTTGCAGAATGTCCATTTCAGTTCAGTACACTGATGTTCAGTCCTACCCCATTTGTGCGAGCGGCGTAAGGATAGTTTTTCTATTTGAAAGGTCGTCTTTGACGGTTGAGTGGTCACGCATTCCAAACAGTCTTCTTTGGATTTCCTTAACTGGACGAAATAAAGTACTTCTCTTTGGAATTTCGGAAACATTTAATATGGCCTTTTCACATGGTGTCTGTGTAAATTTGTCTCGGAGAAGATGTAGAGTATCTCTGAAGACTCAGATTTCCATTCTTAATATGATTTCCATTCCATCTGGATAAACGATCATGGGAGTTCACAGAGTGATTTACATTTGAGGCATATACTGAATCCTTATGGCCTTAACTGCCACCGAACTCAAAATACCCCAATTTATTACTAAATGGGAAAAATAACTACATCATCGTAGCTGAATCTAACTTAATAACTAAATCATCAGCTGTGTTTATACTTATAATTATAAGGTAACTACCGCACTAGGGATCCGGGGTGACTTTTCAGGTGGGGCCCATAAACTTTAAAAACAGATAATTTGACTGTCAGATGTTTTGCAGGTTAGTTCGGTGATTTTTCAATAAATTCGTCGGATCGGATAGTTTAAGGGCAGACAATCTTTCAAAAAAAAATATTGGTAATTTAAAATACATTCAAAACACGTTTACCACAAGATACAGCAGAAAGCAAAAGAGCTGTGCGCTGTATTCTAGTAAAAGAAGAGAAATTCGAATACTTCGGTAAATGTATTCATGTTTTGCCGAAATACGAGACCTGATTGAATAAAACGAGAATACACAAGCGGTTTGTTATTCAGACAAAAATACAAAGAGTGAGTCTCTGACAAATTTAAACACGCAAGCACGATCGGAATCCGTTTCGATTTTCCAATAGACTTTTTTTTTTTTTCCTTTTTGGAGGATGCGCCGAAGTTTGTTGCATAGAAAATGGAACGGCGAAGTAAGATTTATAACTATTGTAATTCCCGCAATATCCGGGCATGTTAGTGAGATAGGGACGGCCGTTGAATTATTAAAAACAGTACCGAAACGACGGACATGTCATACCCGTGCGTTTTAAAATGCACATAATATCAATCTTTGTCACTGCCGATATTAAGGTCAATAAATAGATTGCGTCAACTTCTATCAAAGGCGTTTCAGTTTAGGATCATGAGGATATTGTGGGATATGAGCGTGCACAAATTTATTGGAACAGTTATTGGGAAAACAAACAATTGTAATCGTCTTGGATTCTTAATTTGAATGCAAATATTCTAAAAACTGTTTCGATCTAATGTGAATAACTTTTGTATGATATTTGTGTTTGATGTGAAAAAGACGTTAGTAAAATCGCTCGGTTTTCATGGCTTACATGTATTTGCATATACATAGGAACACGTTGAAGAGTAATATCCCAGACCAATCTGAGCAGGATAATATTGTATATCCACCAGTCGCGCAATTCGTGTTATCTATGTATGTATGTCCAAACCAACGGATGAATATATGAATATAACTGCGATATCAGTGGATACGGACTCCTCGCGAGTCGCACAGTGGTTATAACCTCCGTCCTCTTACACTGGGTGAAAAACGGGTGAAATCATTTCGCAAAATAATTGACCATGTCTCAGACACATCTCGTTGTGAACTACAGTTGCTAATGATAACACATCCGTCGATTATATCTAAAAATCATCAGGTTAATTTGGCAGAATCTACCGCTTAAAGAGTTATTTGGAGACTGGAGGTGGGACAGCGGCAACAGTGGACAAGTGTCAGCCCAAACCATCCAAAATGATATGCACAGACATGGACTTTATGCAAAAAGATCTATGACGTGTGTGTATTCTACTGAGTGCCCGATCATAGGGCTAGAAGAATTTGGACACCAGAAAACCGTAACTGGATTGCCTAGGAATGGCTCCATGTGCTCTCCACAGATTTGTCCAGGTAGAGTATGCAGCCGGATTCTTTCCAATATTTAGTATAGCACGAAAAAAAAGAACCTGAAACAAGCCAGTTCGGTGAAAGTCGATTGCTGGTGTGGGTTGGCATCGGTCTCTGTAATCGTATAGATCTCCACGTCATGAAGAACAGACCCTGACTGCACGCAGATAAAGTATGAGAGAGAGAGAGAGAGAGAGAGAGAGAGAGAGAGAGAGAGAGAGAGAGAGAGAGAGAGAGAGAGAGAGGAATTCGTTCTGATGCGTTACGTATTATAGACCATAACCCTCCAATCCATAGCGCAGAACTGGTCAGTAAAAAGTTGGAAAGTGTGGGTATCATCGTATGACCTGCATACTCTTCAGATCCGGATCCTATCGATCATCTGGGATCCCCTAGGAAGAGGTACTCAGCTTGTCCAGTTGTCTAGGGAGTGGTGCCTAATTCTGCAAGAATTCATGAAAATATTGATTTTATCGGTCATCATGATATATTTATTCACCATGTCTGGTGGCTATTGGAGACTACATATCATACAAAAGTTGTTGTCTATGAATGTACAGTCCACAACAGTAAAAAAACTGTCCGGCAAGTTTATAGTACTTTGCTTCTGATGTGTCGTCCTTGTAAAGCCGCAATTACTGTTCACACTGGAGTTTCTTTTAACGCTTTCGGCAAATACCGATCGGGATGCTTCAAAGACCTCATGATGTACGTATAGCATCATTAATATATACACGAATATCGTGCTGCAATCCCTTAATTGTTTTGATTAGTGCATTTTGAATAAATGTGTGGAGAGAAACGACAACTTACTTTCGAATTATCTACGACGTTAGCATTTTTATATTCGAATTTATCTTTGTCAATTTATCATTTCTGGTTTCAAATTTGAAATCGATCCACTGCCTGAAAGAAAAAATAACGTTCTTGTTTAATCTATCATCTCCAGCGCAGCCAAAGCAGAAAGGTGTACTTAAAAAAGGCAATTAATGTCTACGTGAATTGGTTGATTATGGGTCTGTTATCACCTATATTTTTCCAAATAACCTATTCAAGCAGTTTTCTAGGTTATTACGATAGACCAGTGACGAGTACAAATGACAAATGATTGTTCTCAGAGATTACGAAGAGCGGTGATTTAAGAGCACCGTGGGGTTTCACTAACTAACTATTTACTGGGATCATGAATGTTATCCTACGTTCACGTCCGCACTTAGAGTGGCTTGATATGAATGCGCTGTTCGGATGATCTATCTTCAATAACCTTGTGATCCCATTAAAAGAGAAGTCATCATTCCACTTAATGTTCCCATTATGACTCGTGACAATTTCCCAATTTCCAAAGACACATTTGTTCAGTGCCATCTAAACTGGGCATCACAGCAAATGTCATGAAATTATACTCCATCTTTGACTCCTTAAAAACACAGTAACACTATGACGCCACCTAAGGAACACTTATCTTTTTTTATTCCAGATTTTCGTCATTCACCCATCTCTCTAATATTAATTTGAGTTCCATTTCGAAATCATGCTACCTCTATAGCCAACTTTCTGTACTACAGACTCTGGAGAAGAGCAATGAGAGAATTTAAAACAATAACTGAAGATTATTTCTTAATTCCCATTCATTCTTACCACTGATGTGAAAGTCACTCTAAGCCTAATGTCCGATTCCAGTTGTAGACAGTTTTACAAATCTTTTCTCTTGGGTATTTTCGAGATAAGATGACAGACGGTTGTTGCTCATATGTGGCTCCACTTATCGAGTATTGTCACTGGCTTTCTTCGGATTACTTGGTCATTGTGTAACTGCAAATCGATACACTGTCTTTCCCCAAGGGACGCTTTCCCATTCTGATTGTTCGTTGCGGCGATTAACTAGTGAATAGAGTTACTTCTGTAAAATAAGAATCTGGAGAAAGGAAGATCATTATTCAGTCGATTATGAGAAATAGTTAGCTGGATGGATTCACCCTAGTAATACTGAATTTCGATGGCATTTGTCCAATTCTTATTGCTAAATTGGAATTAAAATAATCATCACAATCTTGAAAGAAATTATTAAAGAATTAGAGAGAGCATCTTTCCTCTTAATATTTCAACGTAAAATTTCCAATCCCCACTTTCTGTTTCATGGAACTTCTTATTTCTTCTTTCTCTGATTTTCTCAAGCCAATTTGCTCAAATGCTATTTCTCAATCTGTTTTTTGGAACCGTAGTATTTTCTGTGGTTGAGATTTTGAAGAACACGATCTCAAAGACTTAGATGCAGCATTCAGTTAGTGCTGCATCTAAAGCTTTATATAAGCTTTACTAATGTATTTTTTCAGAAAACTAAGATCTCCCTTCTTTGGGGCACTTCTGGTTGTGTATGTCCATTGTATGTGTATGTCCTTATATATGTTTGAAAAGTTGAGTGGTACTAGACCTGAATACTGAATGAATTTCAACTGGCCGCTGTGTTGGATTGAGAGCTTTTTATTTGGAGATCTTCCATGGCCTATTGAGTTTCTAAAAATCATCTCCAGGTTGGACACTGGAGGACTGGAAAGGAAACGGGTGTGTTGGTTCGATGAGTCCTGGTGCAATACACCGACGGACGCCTTCGTATGTGGCGCAAGCAACACGAGTCCATAGATCCATTGTGCATGGTGCTCACTATCCAGGCGGGTGGTGGAGTTGCTTAATATGGGGCATGTTTTACTGGCAATATCTAGGATCCCTAGTGCATATGGACAAACGTTTCACTGGTGAAGTCTACCCGCAGGTCTTAGGAGAACGTGTGCACTCTGCCATGTTGCATTTTTTCTCGGACAGAACGTGATCTCCCAAGACGATAATGTGCCGTGCCATCGGGTCTGCACTGTGCAAGAATGGCTTGTTCAAGATATCACCTATTTTGATTTGCATCTAAATTTGTCTGACCTCAATCCAATTGAACACATATGGGATGTTTTGAAATGGGCAGTGAGGCATATGGACAAAATGCTTAGGTGAATGGCCTCTGTTATCCGTGCGAACGGTGGACTAACACGGTATTAGGTAGGTGGTCACAATTCAGTGATCACTGAGTGTATATAAATTCTTGCTGCCTCGAATCTTATTTTAAATATGCAAATGAACCAGCGCTCTGTCTCTAGTTATTTATTAGAAGCATTTTTCATCAAGGCCCTTAAGGCCATACCTAGAAATAATCAAATGAGATGACTTCGTATTGAACATCAAGTAATATTTTACATCAGGTTTCTTGTAGATAGAATTAAAATTCATTCGTTTGTTTTGAGACTTTCATCGTTTTAATCTTCGAAAATATTCTCGGCGTGGACTAATAAACTGTTTTATAATTACGAGAGGGAATTAACTGCACACCACTCTGGTAACTCAGACGATCCCTTATAGACATTCGATTAATCATAATTTTAGAAAATATGTGTATTATTACACATCTTGTTATCTGCACCAGAGATATTTGAGAAATGCTATCTTCCAGCCACATCGTTTAAGCAAGAGAGACTGCAGTACTTAATGAAGCCACATGAGGGTGAACTGCTGGAAAATAAACTTCCTTCTCTCTAGCTATTGACACAAAGAGCGCATATTTCATACATGGAAGTTATTTATGATGTTTAAAATAGCCCTGGTTATAATTAATGGTTATTTATGTAATCACCTAATTGCTTCGATAACGCTTTTCTCCAAACACTTGTTGTGACAAGATAATAAATGGCTTAATGGAAGCATCTAATGATGGCTGCTAATATATGAGTTATTAATTTCCATAAAGTTCCCAAGTGCTAAGGATTGGTGCGCGTCTGGGGTTTAGTTTTTGTCTTCTCCACTAAAACGAAGAATCTGCTCTTAGGTTTTATGCAGTTAGTCAGAGATGATGATTGATCAAAAATATTGATTAGAGCAATATCTTTCATCATTGGCATTCTGGAAGGTGGGGATTATGTACTTATATGAGTGAATTATCTGTGATTATTCAGGGAATCAGTATATGCTGTTCATGTGGGTGTGTATTAGGACTGTTTTTGGTTAAAATGGGTGGCATACAGAACGCCTATAAAGCATCTCATTCATTAAAAATGATTATTGATAGAGTTTCTTCATTAAACCTTAAGACTGTGATTGAAGTTGAGAAGTGATCGTAAACCAGGCGAGTGGAGTGGAAGCGATGTTCCTGAATATTTGCAACATCACTTAAGTCGATATTTGTACACTATTGAAATATAAATAAATCGCCCTATCCAGGGGCCCTATTTATTTGTGTGTCCGGGCACATCGTAATTAATTTTTACCTGTCGTAATCAGGAGCCCTCGCTGTAGCACAGTGGTTATAGTCATCATGCTTCTCACAGAGGGTAGAAAGAGGCCTGGGTCCGAATCCCGCCAATGACACGAGGAACTTTTATGGAGTACAGGTGCAGGCCTCGGATGTCCCTAATATGACAGGTTTTTTTGCCGTTGTTGTAATAAAGAACAACGAAGTAGAAAAGAGAGAGATTTGGGAGGATTTGGTGATCCCACTCAAATATGAAAAGAAATGAGAGATAAACAACAAAGAGACACATGCCAGATGCCACGAGTCACGAAAGGTTACATTTTTATTGTTATAAGAAAGATTTACTACAGCTTTACCTCAGCTTTACTACAATCTCCGTGGATTGTCTGCCTAAACTTGTATTTTTGAATGATATCTCATAGAAGCCATTAGATAATGGTATTAAGGTAGGTAGTGCATATTATATTCGTTTTGAAATACCAACTTAAACTGAAAAACATTCTCTTGAACAAAAAAAACCTGTCAGGCCCCACGCATGTCAGATTGGCAGACTTCTAATGAATTCATTTAGTTTTCAGTGTAAACTGAAATCATTCCATTAGTAAACAACAGTAATTAAGGATGGATACATTTTGGAGCGAAAATAAGTGGCTACAGATCGTGAAAAATCTAAGGTTTCCAAAGTCTAAGGTCAAAACTCTAGGATTCTGTTGATCACTGAGTGACCAACATAATCTTAGATTTTGACCTCCTGGTTGAACCGTATATTGAATTAGTTTGAGAGAGGGAGAGTCAGACAGAAGAGAAACTAACCGGAAAAATCCACGAAAATGAAACTGAAATGGAAAAAGGCTAAGCTCAAAGATCTGTAAAAGATGATGGATTTAAAAATGCAAGGTGCTCCTAGGCAACACTCGATAGCCTTCCCTTTTGAGACTTTTCGTTTTGGACAGAAAAGTCACCTCTTCCATAACTTGGGGCTACACTTCTGTCAAGGAAAAATAAAAATGCTGAAAGAATCACTGATCTGGGCGATCCTTTCGCAGATGATAAAAATATACGAAACAGTAACTAAAAAAACAATATCAAATTGAAGCTTTGAGAGGTTGATCATTTATCCAGAATTTCGCCGGTTAGGTTGTTCTTCTGATAATGTGCATCATCAGTGAGCAGAAAGAATTCGTAGAGAAAATTGTGCTCTGGGGAATGTCCCGAGGGATCAATCAAATGAAACTATTCCTTCGTGAATATTCTTGTGTTATTTGAAGCATGTTTAACAGCTGTTAAACGAAACAACACAATGCATTGTACAGGAAACTGCTCAAAGAGGAACAACGTGCTCCTGTTCTCGAAAGAAAAATAAATAAAAATAACGAAAGCGAACGTGATTTTTTTTTCCTTTAAAATGATATCTGAAGTCACACAGCCATTAAATCTTTATAAAATGCTTCCAGTTTTCTCTCCGGTAGTGGGTCCAGGTTTCTTTAAGAGGACAAGGGACGCTTCATATATGATCAAAAACAATTGATTCGATACATTTATTATTACTTTTTTCAGTTAGTGCCAAGGAAACTGAAACCATGAGGCAGTAGCGTATTTCTGTTAATTTAATGTGTTCTAAGGGTGGTTTGTCCGTTGAGGGGATGAAAGCAACTGGGTAAATTACACATAACTTTGGCTCTTCAAATCTTTGAAATCTCTTCAGATGGTACCAAGCCTGCGGTGAATGGCATATCTAATCAATCACATATGCTGCGGAAAAAGTGAATGATCACTTCATATTTGAATAAAAGAATGATCACTTCATATTTGAATAAAAGAAAATCGGTATATTCACTATCACTGTGTCCCTCATTTAAAAACGGTCCTTTACTAAACACAAAAGGAACCTTATGATAATATTACAAGAAAGATGGTTTCTCTTAGCAATTTACAGACGAAATAATCTGACAATTCTTGTCCCAAGTAGCCCGGATACCATCGTATGCATTTTGTAAATGTTAACTAACGGTGTTAAAAACGTTGAGATTTTAGTTGAACGTTTAGAATTTTGATTTTCGATTTTTATTGAACATATAAGTCTCGATTATATTTTGGATCTTCATCGAACAGTTGTAACTGAACATTCAATCACTTCCAAATCTTGAACCTCAATATTCCTTCTAAATATTGAACCTCGAATTCCATAAGAGGATTTGGATGCATTCAGTCATTGAAGGTGCTGCATGTTTACTATGAATATAGTTTTTTTTTTAATTTTACTTAATCTAAAAGATGTTCATACGAAAGATCTGTTCAAGAGAGAGAGAGAGAGACTGAATTACAAGTTGCTTTCAGTATTGTGTGTAGCCGTTTATTTATTGAAGAAAATGCACATAATGTGGTTATTAATATTTATTAAGATATCCGTTTGATAAATGAAAATTAATATATTTTGTTTGTGTCTCCGATGGCCAAAATAAAGAGATGTTGCTTTTAAACAAATTGAAATTCCTGTGAGTTTTTACAAACCAATATGTCTGACTGGAGATGCAATACGCATTTTAAATTTATCCATCCTTAAAAACATAGATATGTTTAAATAGTCATAAAAATTACATTTTAAAGTTTAATATGTTCCAATGCGACTTTACAAACAGCGTGCATAAATAAGAAGAGATAAAATTTCCATTGCCTTTACCCCAACACCTAGAGCACGCTCTTATCTTGAAATTTTTTTCTTGTTCGGTTCAGAGCATTGCAAACTCAGGTATGCATTAAACGTGAATAGACTCTTTTTTGGTCAGAACATTTTGGTGCTTTGGGATTTAAAGCTAAAATGATTAATCTGAAGTAGGCGATATTTTTTCTTTCAAATTTCCGCTTCGTTCCATCTCATTATTGACGGAGGCTGGAAAAAGAATATTCCTACCAAATAAAGAAAAAAAAAATACGATTAAATAACTAGAACAGGTAGAGCTTCATTTCTTCGGATACGCATCCTCTCTTATTTCGGAGGATAATTTTTTTTTAATCTTTTTCATCTCGGTTCTCTGTACAATCAACTCACTGACGATCTCTAATGATTTTTCCAATCTCTTTCCAAAAGAATGAAGAGACAAGCAAGATGTCTTACCCATTGCACTGAGAAAGTTTCAGTTGTCGTTCTAACTCATTCCCGGAGTTACAAATAAAAAAGCTTTAGCGCTCTGAAAATAAACAGTTTTCATATTACTATTGTAAACATCTTTGAATAAGTTTAAATCAAACAAGCTTATGTAAGGTTCTTTTCAGTATAACCTTAATGTTTTACGCTTCCTCAGTATGTGGTTGGCTATTGGTATATTCGAGATTTGGTAATATATTTTTATGCGATATTTGGCAAATATAGTGAGAGGGCGCACGTTTTATTTTATTACGTCACTGCATGAGTCATCTGCATTTTGTAATAAAAGTCGTTTGGATTCAGATTGGTTTCTGGTGGCAGTAGGTTTTACAGAAGCAATGTTAGTGTTTATTTATAGCTTATATTTATATTTTATTTCCTGTCGAGAGAATACCAAGGTTATTTACTCTAAGACAAGCGATTTCATGAAAAGAATGTTAAATCTTCCAGACAACTTTGCGCATTTAATCAAAAAGTGACTAAGTTGGTGAAAAATGATAGTTGAATGACCTTTCGCAAATTATCAGATGAGAATGAGGATTATTGTCAGTAACGAACTACCATACAACCAGGTCCACGACCATCATGGGGAGCCCAAGGAGTCAAGTAAGCTCAGCGGCTGGTTTGTGTGGCTGTTATAGATCACGTGTGGGCCTTCCGGCAGTCTGGTGGGGAGGGGAGGAACTTATAGTTTCACCTCTGTGAGAATAAAATAACTGCTATATTTAAATTGAGCGATAGTTTATTTCTGCCACATGAGTCGCAATTATTATGTGATTGGTACATCATATTTTAGTTATTTGAGTACATCTATGCTTCGAATGGAGGAATACTCAAGGAAAGGAATTTAAAGAAGAATAAAAAATAGAATTAGCTTCGTTAGTACTTCACGGCACTAACCCCTGCTTACTGCCGTGAAGGGTTTGTAAAGGTAGGGTACCTGCGTGTACCTAGGAAAAAAGTAAAAGTAAAGTGCAGCCATTATCAACCCACTGCAGGATGGAAGCCTCCTCAACAATTCATGCTGAGGGAAATGGACCATAATCTGCCACGCTGGTCCAGTGCGGGTTGGCAGATCAACCGTATTCAGCAGTCAGGGGCTTGAACCCCGGTCTACTCAAAGAGCGTGTGCTACTGCACTCCCGCCCACTCGGCTACGGAGGCCTACCTAGGAACCTTACAATAAAGATCATATTTATTTATTATATATACATGGAATATTGTTTTTAGGAAGTATTATTGGGATTTCAGAGGAATTTTTCATGGGATTCATAATATCAGATAGTTTGGAAATAGTGTTACGAAAACGTTTGTTTTCAATGAGCTTGTATATAAATGCACTCTAAAAATATGCTCTGCTAGTAGTAAAGTAATTTCTGCGGTGTTTGTCTCGGTTATGGGTTAGCGACAGGGATGAAACGTTTGTCGTTCCTCCATGTTGATATGCCCAGCCGAAATTTTACAAGCCGGCTGGCCAGGCCTGAGGCTCTTGGTTTTTATTTTGGTGTTTCCTTCACTCAACGTCAGTGCAAACGTTTATCGTATTTAGTGGTCAGGGGCTTGAACCCCGGTCCACTCAAAGCGCGGACCGGGGTTCGCTCTTTGAGTGGACCGGGGTTCAAGCACTGTACTTTCGCCCCTGACCACTTGGCTACGTCGTAACCTTAAAAAACATGCTCTACTGATCATGGAAATTTGCATGGTGCAATCGTGCTGTATTTAATATAGAGAAAAAAGAAACTGCTGTACTGTTCAAAGGAACCTTGCAGCATGGACCGATCGAAAATTATAGATTTATGAAAAGAGTTTGAGTTAAATTTACTTCACCACATCCAGGTAGGAAATGCCTTTTGTGGAAAAATAAATATTTTGCTGAAAAAACGTTATATTTTGGGGCTCTTCTAAAAGATAGAAAGGGAACTCGACTCCAATCGAAGACATCGAAGATGAAGTATTCAATAATAAAAGGGGGAATAGTTTATAGAGAAACAAAAAAGAGAGTATTGTTAATGTACTGTTCAAACTTCTTATATTACTTAGCGATAACGAAAGAAAATGGATGTGTTGTTGTTATCGTATTTGTATTTGCTCCAAGTCAACTAAGGTTATCAAGTGTGATTGTATTGTGTCTGTAAACTGGGTATATTAAACTGCGTAGAATAAACGAATGAAGTTTTCGTGATATCTGATTTGCATGAATATTCGACGGATGAAAAATCCGAGTTTTCAGAGTAGGGTGACCGTACAATCCTCGCAAGGGTCCGACTAACTCGACTAGCGTAGGCCTGACGTAGCCGAGTGGTCAGGAGTGACAGTGCAATAGCACACTCTCTGAATCGATCGTGGTTCAAGCCCGCATAACTACTATAACTTCCTTTGACCGGGTGGTCGTCCCCGAGTATAAACAACTAGAAGAAACTTAGCCAAGAAACTTAGACCGAATAGCTTAGCCAACTTGTTAAAAAAAAAAAAAGTAATCGGCTTTACACAGTGCATTTGTCGAAACACTTCTATTTGATTCTTTTTTTCTGTAAACATCATTTGGATCAAATCTTATTTACTCTTATTGGAATAATGTGCCCATCACCATAATGCATGTAGACCAATTTTCCTGACAAGCTTTTGTTTTACCTTCTGCTTGTAAGAGATCAATTAAAACATTTCTCTTAATAGCTTTTTCATAATATCTAAATGGAATATTATCCGGAGATCGTGTTCTTTATAGCCGCTTTTCCTAATGTACGTAACAACTATTGATTCTGTTGTTAATGGCAACACTGGATTTTTCTTTCTGTTATTTTTTATCTTTGGTTCATGGCTCATTAAGTCTGGCGATGCATTCCTCTTCGAAACTCTTTATTTTTGGCTTTCTGTCGCATTTCTCATTTTGACTCTGAATGGATTTTCTATTCATTGCAAAGAGAAGCGGGCAGTTGGAAGTCAGAGCGAAGGGGGAGAGGGAAAAAGTAATTTTCTACAACGTTCTTCAACCGTCGAATACAATTTTCTATTGCATACCGATGGACTCGTGTTAATGCATCAAGACACAACGATGAAACCAATTTCCTTCTCTTCAATTATCAAAAAAATATATGATATTAGTGTGAAGGCATAGATATATAAGAGAATAAGTTAGGTCCATATCCGATGAAGATTCATACCATTCTTATTCAAGTGTGGTATTGGAGAACGTTGGAAATCATATACAGACAACTCCATATGTGTATTCAGTTCACTGTGTCTGTTTTAAAAATCTACATACGATAGGCTGACCAAGAGAAAATTAAATGCTTTTATGCTTTTAGAAACTATAAGAAATAACGTTGGTTGCAACGCGCCTATTACCTTCATAATTTATTTTTATCTTATCTTCCTTCGTGGATTAGGCGATCCGCCTGTTCCGAAATAAATTTAGTATCCTGTCTTTTAAAAAACTTCCTCCATACCTAATCAGTTCTGCATTTATACCATCCATTCCTACTACTTTCTTATTTTTTTGTAGCTTTCAATGCCTTTTCCAATTCTTCCTTCGTTATCGGATCTATGTCACTAACTGTATCTCTTCTGTTTGATGTGTGATCTTTCCACAATTCTTCATAATGTTTTTTCCATTGTTTTTCCTTTATTATATTTATTCTTGAAGTGTCTTTCTCTGTGCTATTCAAGTGTTTCATCATTTTATATGCCAAATTTTGTCTTCTATGAACATCATGTTCTATTGTGCTTATGAATCTATCCCATGACTCTGCTTTAGCCTCCCTTATTATAACTTTAGTTTTATGGCGTTCTTGTTTATATATTTCTTCATTCCCACTTGTCCTGTTTTGTATATATTTAAGATATTTATCTTGTGCTGCTTTAGATATTTCTTCATTCCATATCTTTACCCCCCTCTTCTTATAGTTTTTCTTGAATTGTCCTAGTGCTTCTTTTGCTATTTTTTAAATTATATTTTGTATATTTTTCCATTCTTCTTCTATTTGTTCTCTTTCCGATGTTTCACTTATTTCGTCTTTTTTCATATAAATCTTGTATACTTTCTTCTTGAAGTAGATATACTTTATAACCCAACTCCTCCTTCCCCTGTTTAATAAAAAAATGTTATTTGTAAAAAAAATGTATTTGTTATCTTTAAATTATTGAATGTTGCAAAATATCTTAATTTATATCCATTTCTATTTACTTTATTTTCTCCATAACAACCAATAATATTTTTTATTGGCTTATTCTCTACCCGAGCATTATAATCTCACAAAATAACTACATGGTCCTTTTTTATATTCTTATCTAATTCTTTTTGTAACTCTAAATAAAATTTATCTGTTTCTTCCTCTTTTCCATCTTCTGGAGCATAAATTCCAATTATACATAAATAACCTCTGTCTAATTTAAATCTTACTGTTATTTTTCTATTATTTATAAATGTGTAGCTCTGTATTTTTCCATTTCAGATCTATTAATATTGCTACCCTTCCACTAACTCTTTCCTTTTGATCTACTCCACTGTATATTACTGTATAAGAATCATAATATTTCGTGCCTTTTAATTTTTTCTTCGTTTCTGTTATTACTGCTATATTTACTTTATTCTGTTTTAAATGTTTAAGTAATTCGACTTCTTTATATCCTAATCCTCCTCTTATATTCCATGTTGCAATATTTAAAATGTCCGTTGTTCCTTTTCATTTCCTTTTTCCAGACCGTGTCGCATCCCTTTGTCCGTCCGGTTTTCCTCTTTGAGCTTTATGAGTTTTTATTTTTTTTTACATGGGGAGGGAACCAGCCTCCCGCACAACCCCCAACCTGGAGGACCAGTATGTTACTCTTCGTCTGATCCCTACCCTTTGACCTGTCTGGCTAGGGTGGTCCTACCGGTAGTCTAGCTACCGCCAGCTCTCTGGGTCATCGGGATACTCAAGCCTCCTCACCGCGACAAGGAGGTAACATTTCGGGGAGGTTCATCATTTTTAAACGTAATTTAAAATCCTGAAAATACAAATGTACATATTATTTATCCGTATTGTAATACTTAGCCGAAGCAGTGGACATTATGCTTGTTGAAGCTTGCTGATTGGAGCAATGGATGGATAATAGCAATGGCGATATGGCAGTTGCGTGGAAAGCACAATTCTCGGTTCAAGCACTGCGCATATTTTAAAGTAATTACTCTTTTTTGGAGAGTTCGTTTCTCATTATTAATTTATTAAATATATAAATAAAGAATTATTACTATTTGTCTAGTCTGTTAATTACAGATAATCCATGGAATAGGTTTTGTATTCAAATTTTAATAAAACTCAGGAGGAAATGAAAAAAGAAAGCATTTTAATCTTGTTGTAGTAAAAGTAAGGAGATGGGAGTACTTTTTGGTTTAAGAAGAATTTTCGCTGAACGAATGTAACTATATTTAAAAATAAATGTGTATACAAAAGCAGCGGCGGTCCAGGGTTTTCAGAAGGAAGAAGAGATTAGTGTTCCGGAGAATCATTGAGCTTCTAATTATGTAGCAGTAAAAATTCGATAGGGGAGCTATGAATTTTTTACTTCTATATAATGATTATTTTCCTTTTATCATGGAGGAGCTCTAACTCCTTTAGCGCAAATCTGGGACCGCAGTTTGCAGGGGTTATCAGAGGAATAACAAGATTTACAGTAAGTCGAAATTTAAGTTAAACACAGTTTCAACCAGCCCATCCTGTTTCTTGTATTCACTCTGTTAGCCCAGTCTCTTGAGCAGGCATAATACAAGACAAAGGAATGCCATTTATTGTTTTTATTAGTCATCCTTTACGAATTTTCGGGTATCCAGGGTCGTTTATTAGAAAGACGTTTCGTGGCAATGCCTACGTATGTCGAGGCATAACGTAATATCTTTGTATTAGTTATTAGGCTTATCGATCGAATTGGGCTAATTTCAGTAAACGCATTCAAATCCTTTTGTCATTTGGAAACGCTTTAATGATTTCCATGTTCGTCTCATCAGGCCACTCGTTACTCTAATCTCGATCGATTGCGGATTTTTAGTGGTGGGTGGTGGGGGGGGCAGTTGCTGTTTGGGCCAAAAAATTCCAGATTGTTATGAATGGAAATATCGACTTAAGTTTAATAAGAGAAAATTCTTATGTATTTTATTAACGTATCGGTATTCGATGGTTCTTTTAATTCAACAAAGTTATTGTCTCAGCTTGGATAACCGCTTTTCACAACGACTTTTTTTTTTAGTACGAATAAGAAATAGAATTAAGAAAAACTTAATAAGTATTATTGAGTTTTTGTCTAATCATAGTGGAGGGCAGCAGAGACCATTGAAAAAAACACTTTATTCAAGAAGTTATGAAAGATCACAGCACGAAGACATCACCTTTAATGATGAATACTATAAGAAGTGCTCGAACAATAGTTAATGCATTTGGAGTACTTGATCTCCATATCCTTTCACTTCTAAGTAATGGAAGTATTTGGAGCCTTTTGTTTCCATTATATACACTAACGTGATAGATATAGATTTTTTTTTGACGAGTTTTAATTAAAGAACCTTAAGTGTTGGTCAATTTTAAAACTAAAAGAGCTATAATTCCATTCCTTTTTATCAGGATAAGAGAAAAGGAGATTTCATGACTTATTGCTCATTAGAATAATTAAAACAGATATATATTTTCATAACTGATTATGACAAAGGAGGTACGGTAGTCGTAGAAAAAGTAACCATTGCATTTAATTTAAAATCAATTCAATTTGCAACAAAAAGGTAATAAGTATATCATATAATGATCACATTAACTTTTTCTCCTTCAGTTGCATCGTTTTGTTTATTGTGGCCTAGTTGAATTATAATAATTCAATAATGTTTCTCTCATCCGAATAAATGTGTATCAACTTACTTCTACAATCCTCATAAAAATTGGCTTGTGATTATAAGTTAAGTTTACATTTCCGGGAAAAAATAAGTTTAAAGAGACCTGTGAGTAATATTTTATATTTCTCGGAATTATATGCATGATATTAACAAAAGCAAACAGGCCCACGAACATATTTTTATTCATAAATTTAATGATGGCAATTGCAATTTAAACTCGTTTTAAACTAAATATTCTGTTTTTCGTTTTGTTCAAATGATAAAATGTAATATTCGTTAGGTATATTTTTTGTAATTTAAGTCAAAATAATTTTTACTTCTATTTGAAATATTGTACATTAAAAATAATTTTGTAAATTTTATCCTGCCTTCCTAAATTGGAATTGAAATCTGTATGGTAGATTTGATGAGTAAATTAACTTAACCAAAAATTAAGAAAGAAATAAAGGCACCATAGATACTTTAGAAATTGGAAAGAGCCATTCGTTAGACGACTGAAGAATCCCGAATAGCCATAGACTAAGGCTTGGAAGTTTCGGCCTCTTTAAACATCTTTATGGACCAGCTGCATTCCATCCCTGTAATGGTCTCAAGAGAATCGCAGTGACTTCTTCCTAAGTCCTTCACACCACAAAATGGCCCCCGTGCGTAGCACAGTTGGTATAATCGCTGTCCTCCTCACATCTGGTGGAAAGGCCTGAGTTCGAGTGCCGTCGACGACGTGAGGAATTATTATGGGCCTTTTTGAAACGTGGCTGAATTAGTCGGTCTCAGGCGAGGGCAGCATGGTTTTTTTCTCCCGTAAAATCTGGTTTTTCGTTCAGCAAACCGAAAATCAACCACAGAACACACGCAATTTACAGACAGTACACAAGGAGCAATATGGCCTTGGTTGCGGATGCTCCTAAAACCCAACAACAACAACTACACAATGGCAAATCTCAATTTTAATGAGTAATAAGATAACATGAGGCATATGATCCACCACCCCCGAAGCTTTATTGTTTAATCAATGGAATAAATATTATGAATTGTTACAATCCTCAGGACAAATCCACAATACTAATTTGGCGTGCCTAATAAACTGTCCATCAAACCCATAGAATTAATAGGAATGCTTTAATTCTTCACATTAAAATAACAGCATTAGAAACAGCAGCCTATTGCCGCATCTCCACTAAATGGAAATATAATCCCATATTTTTCTACCGCATCAATATCAAATTATGAATTCTTCCTTCAATTTATCTTCGGGAGAGTCATCAAAGCTGTGAGATATTTTTACGCAACGGATAGAACTGCTGGAATGATGTTAACGAGAATATTCAAATGTTGTTGCTCCATAATTCACACGGTAAAATGATAGCTTAATGGAATCATTAAGCTATTGAAATAGCGCTTAAGACTGTGAGAAAACTCCTTACGCAACTTCCTTGAATGCGCCCTGTTAACGATGATATCTTACTCATGAAACTTAAAATGATTACCGTACTGCATTAGTACATAAGATAATCACGTAAATTTAGCAAAAGAAAGTGAGCTTCTGCCGGTTGATTTAAATTCTCCACCTTAACAATCGAAGGGAAGATTCTTACAATTAGCTTAACCTAAGGTAAATGAGGTTAGAATTCGATTATTACACTTCATTTACATAATAAACTATTTGGATGCAATCCCTCAAATGTGAACACGCCACTATTACAGGGATTGCTCACACAGGAAAGCCCAGATACCAAAAACAACGCTGAATACGTGGAAAGTATTATGCTATTTATTTATTTATTGTAATTAGTGCAGCGACAAAAAATGCAAGCGGAAAGACAGGGAACTAAAAGTGTGGTACTTCAAAAACCCAATCATCATTTTATGTTTTCTGTTTAATGAAATTTAAAGGTAAAAAGTTTTTAAATCAAATAATAAGGGATGCGATTAATTGTGCTAAATTAACATTATAATCTCAATAAAAATAATTATTGCTTTAACAAAACTGATTAGCCTAATAAACAGCACGATGAAGTTTCCTCAAATTGCAGAGAGTCGCCATTTTATGAGGCCAGATGTGAATGTACCAGTTTCCTTCGTTCAACTTAATTGCATAACCATAATAAAGATGAGTAATTAACCATATGGCGCAGTTGGCATTCTTTTAGAGTTAAAGCCCTTGCGGATGTAACTAAAGAATATCGATGCGCTCTGTTGGAAAGAACTGCTCAATGATAAGTATTATTGCGACTCCAAGTTCCTGTTACTGCCTTTTTATGGCACAATTCAGGCAGGCCAAGTGTTATGCAGATAACGCATATTGGCACATCCATTGCGCAGAAAATGTGCTGACTGGCGGGTTAATTCTCACTAAAATGCAATTACTGTCACTGATCTGAAAATTCTTATAAGTATCGACTGTCTGGTGTCACGCAGCAATCGATCACTATAACCTTGTCATCCAGTTAAAGGTTTAAACACTCTGAGTCGAGAGTATATTTCGTGCATTCGCTAACTTTTATCTCAACGATACACTGTCAGCCTCACGAGGCTTCTAAATACCGGCTATCTGGAGCATAGAATTTAATCCCTCCATCCTAATGGCCGTGCACGCATAAAAAAAAAAGAAGACCATTTCACGAGGCTCTGAATAAAACTTAATTGCTGTTCTTAAACAAGGCAAAATTACGAGCTCGGTGTCCCATTGGTGGCATAACACGTAATCGCTTTTTGTCTAAGCTTTGCCATATAAAACTGAGGCTTAGTTGTTTAGACAAATGAACTTTTGGGGATCAATAAAACTACAAATAATGAACGAGGAATGGGAAACAGTTGTTCGTGGTGTGACCGGGGAGAATTGCAGAGGGACGCACGAAGGGCACACAGATATGGACAGGAATAGCAGAGAAAGAGAGAGATAATGAGAAAAATATAGAAAATGAGAAGAAAAGGGAGTAAAAGAAAAGAGAAAACTAAACGATCAAAAGAGAAAAATATGAAGATTCAGCGATTATTCCGCTGTTAAGACTATTTTTCTTCATTATCTTTGAAAAGAGAAGGAATTTATAGTGACTATTTAAGTTGCTTCAGCGAAGGAGAATCCAGGAGCTTTAACGTGATCCAAAAGCTCCACGATAAAATTCCACGGACAAAGAAATAGATGGGACAACGTTTGTAGTTAAACACTGATCGAAACCATATATAAACCAGGAAGGAATTCTCTTCACGAGACAGATAAAGACTTGAACAATACACCACGATCTTACTGGATTACAGCACACGCTTTCATTTTGGTCTGATTCACAACGTTCATGGCAGGAAGAATCCCGTTAACGACATCAGATGTAGACATCACTGCAAGAAGGCTGTTGGAGGTATCGTTAATAAATTCTCGGGTAAAATGGAAGTCTCTGGCTATTTCTTTAAATAATACACCTTCTGGATCTCTAACCGCCACGTAACACGGTTATGTTCTTTTGGAACCGTCTTAATTTATTAATGTTATCCAAGAAAGAAGAGCGTAATGCCCAATCAATTATTTAAATCCGCGGTAGCAGCAATGATAAATTCAATGACAATTACCATCCTTGGTAATGCTGGCGCTAACGTAATATACTTTATAATGATGTTTTTCTCTACTTTTCCTAGCGCGTATAATAAGTTTGTTTTTTTTTAATTAGTGCAAAAAGAATCTCTCTCTCTCTCCGGCTCTTCGGATTATGCGTTACATTAAAATTTATGTGGTATTCGGAAAATGGCATCTATCCTTTAAGATTAAATTTTGAATACGTATTGCCAAAATTAAAAGGAATTTGTCAAAGAGGAAAGCAGTTAAGAGATTCTAAATTAATGTTGGCTCCAAGTTAATTAAATGGGCTCGCCGAGGAAGTAATAGAATTATTAATGTGGATGACACATCTACGTACATTTCGGGGAGGATGTTGAACAAAACTAATCGCTTTGTCGCAGTGGAGTGCTCAGTATATGACATCTGTAAACACACCTGGTTTGTGTATCCTCTTTCTCTTTTGAAGAGATTAAATTTTTGTATGAAAGAGTCTGTTTGCGATATTAAACTTAATACGTTTGGGGATAATTTGGATCTTTCGTAAAATGTTTACGTTTCTTTTTTTAAGTAATTTGACGAACAAAAAATTTCACTTTATTCATGATTTCCGGTATCGTTTCGATAGATGAAGTTGACTGAAAGAAGAGACAGTTTATTAAGTTGTTTGTTTAAACTATTATAGTAAAGCTATGTGGAAAGTTAAGGGAAATGTGACATCCATTACGAAAATCCTCTTAATAATGATAAGCAAGAAATATAAATATTGTTCTGAAATAAAGTTGATGCGATCTTCAAATTTCAGAACAATTTTAAATAATTCCAAAGTGTGAGCTGCTACGTCAAATTAAGAATCGCTTTTATGACATTAACCAGAATAATTTAATGAGTTTATTTTTAAATAAGAATTTACTAACTGTAAATCACGATATTACGAGCACAACGATATCAGTTGAACCAGTAGTGTAATGGATAAAGCAGTTTCGTGTGAGTTTTTATTACTTAGGGCTTAATTCATCAACATATGGACATAACCATTTTTTTTCTAACCATTCCATGATTATTTTGATAAAAATTGAACGAAGTGATATAAATTATTATCCGTTTATTTCCTTATGGAAATAAACGGATAATAATAATAATAATAATAAAAATGAGAGATAAATATAACAAAGCATGTCATCCGAAAGGGAATTCACAAATTAAATAATCTGATTACTGAAGGTTAAATTGAACTTTATTTTTGACCTTTATAAACAATATAATTTTTTAAAGTCACTTCGGTCGAAATTTAATGGCTGAATTAAAAAAAAAAAAAAGATAATAAAACAGTTAATTTGGAATAAAATCCCTGAAGACTATGGAACACGACTACTAATTAACAACAACAAGAAACTATCCGTTAAGGTTTATCATCAAAACAATTGACAGGTTGGATCAGTTTATAATTCAACTTCTGTTTCAACATAAATATTATCACAGTGTTACTTTACAAAGCACAGGTAACCTGTAAATACCACCCCAATCAAATATTTCGCAAAAGATAAATTTCGGCAGCTTTTCGCATACCATTTTAGAGTTAGGTTTACAAATTGTAACCACAAGCGTATTTTTAACTGTTTTATATTGAGTGAAAGAACGTGCCAAATAAGGAAGCAACACACCTATTGTCTTCTTCCAAAAGGGTAGTGAAATTCCATCAGAGGTCCCTGTCTTAGTCCTCAGAGAATTATAAGACTGTCGAGTTCAGAAATTATTATTTATTAATAATAACAATAATAATTAACTAGGTGCACGAATGATTCCATCTGGTGTCACTCCCAATCGCTATTACCCACACTGGATGCAGAAGTCAAAGCTAAACAGGTCAATGTTCATAGATGAATGAAGATGAGAAGTAGAAATATTGAAGGTACCGCATCGAGGGTTGCGCAGGAAGAACTCATTCGCGTCCAGGCCTTAGTCAGAAAGTCGGTTCGAAAAGTCAGGGACAGTCTGCCCAGTACAATAGTAGAACAAGTGGCACTGTATTTCGGTGTATCTAACTTGGTTTTACTGCAGAGACTCCGACAAAATTAATATTAGTAATGGCCATGCGGTGCAAGGAAACCTAAGGCTGCACCAGCCAAAAAAATAATAATAAATAAATAAATAAAATTTTTAAAAAATAATAATAAATAATAAAATAAAATAAAATAAACAATAATAAGAGAAATGAAATAGACAACCTATGCATATCCCTCCTCCCGTAGGTGACCAGCTGACCTTTGGATTTCCCTAAACTGTCAGCCTCTACCACCCATGTAGGTAACTTATTCCAGTAATTTATAACTCGCTGGCTAAAATAAAACGTCCTGTAATCCAGTCTGAACTACTCCTCCCTTAACTTGAATTTATGGCCCCTAGTTCTGGAATTATTTATAACCGTGAAAATTTCATCCTCATTCATTTTGCTATTGCCACTCAGAACCGTAAATACCTCAATCAAGTAGCCTCTAAGGTGCCTAGTTTCCAAGCTCTGTAATACACATATTCGAAGTCTTTCCTCATAAAGAAGTCTTTTTGCCGATCTCACAAGGCGAGTTACCCGTCTTTGGACCCGACCCTTTCAAAAGCTCAACGTGTTTTTCTAGGCGCGGTCTCCACACTTAAACACAGTATTCCAAGTGTAGTCTAACAATAGACAGACTTATATAATGGATTATAAGCAAATGTTCGATAAATCATAGATAGAACACCATGGACCTTCTTTGTAACCTGCCTACAATGCTGGGAGAACTTCATGTCCGACCGTATCGTAACTCCCAAGCCCGTTTCTTCCACTACTGACTTTAGTTCAACTCCACCAAGTATGTAAGTTATTTTGGGGTTACTGTTCCCCAGGTGTACGACCTTGCATTTTGCTGGATTAAAGCATAGCTGCCACTTTTCTGACCATCCCTGAAGTCTATCTATGACACTCCTGAGAAGCTCTGCTTGGTGGTGATCTTTAACTACTCTACCAATCTTTACATTATCTGAAAAGACCCACGAGCACATTATGATTCTGTCCGTAATGGTTCTGAGCACATCATGGTTCTGTCGGACACTCAATTCACTGTCCGCCATGCTCAATAACAGCAAGTACAGCTACACCCTAAATGGAGGGAGGAAGAAGCTGTACACCCTCTCTTACCTGATGTACATGGATGACATCAAACTCTATGCTGCAACCGAGAAGCAACTCCAACAGTTACTCCGGATCACCGACGAGTTCAGCACTGACGCAGGATGAAATTTGGTCTAAACTAAATGCAAGACCTATTGATTGCATCAAGGGCATCCTGTCGGACGAAACTGCCAGCTGAAGACTGGTGAAGAGATCGAAGCCATGACAAAGGGAGATGCAGGTTCATGAGCCCTACAATATCTGGGGATGATGCAGGTTCATGAGCTAGAACACAAGGTGATCAAGGCTCGCCTCACTCAGAAATACCATTAGAGACTGAGCATCATGCTTGCTGAAAGCAAAGCTGTATTGCTGGAACATGGTCACAGCCATAAACACCTATGCAGTCTCAGTACTAACATACTCCTTTGGGATCATACATTGGATAAACACTGAGCTAGAGGAGATTATGAGATCAAACAGGATAATAACGCCAACACCACCCGAAGTTGGCCATCGAGAGACTCACTATAGCCCAAAAAGAAAGCGGGAGGGAGGGAAGGAAGGAAGGATTTGACAGACCACATTAAACAACAGAAGATGGCGATTAAGAACTTGAGGGGTTATTTTCAGGAAATCACAGCGTCAGTCTACTAAGTAATAAGGAAAATAGACAAGCGGCACACATCGCTCAATCTCAGTAAGGAGACCTCATTCACACAAACAGAAGAAAGAAAGAAAGAAAGACAGAAAATGGGCAAAGAACGCAGAGTGCTCGCCATAGAAGACCAGATAATCAACATTAGTAGCTAAGGGAAATTCATCGCCAACAAGTACCTTGGAGTGAAGTATCACTCATGTCGACTAGGCCACCTGGCCTCAGTGACAATCTAGCACATCATGACCAGATCGCCAGGATAATACATAAGAAGCTAACAAAGCAATACCAGTTGATCGCAGAAAGTGTATCGTATTACAAGTACTAACTTCTTGTCATACTAGAGACCACCCCCTACTCACAAACTATACTGGAACTGCGCCATAATAACAGACCAGACATCGAGAAGAAGGAATTGGCTACCTACCTGATCAACATAGCGTGCCCAACACCAGAAATCCTCAGAAAACCTACGAGCAAATGAAACAAGTAATGACCATCCTAACCACCGTGTCATCCACCGGCATGGAGCCAAAGAACTTCCATAAGAACTTAGTAGCAATAGCCTTCGCAGAGAACTTCAGAAAGCCGCGGTCATGAACACCTGTAGGATAATTAGAGAGTTGCTGGACTCATAATAGTAACTAGATGTAACAACCACCTCATGCACCTGGTACCAGTATCCGTCGCAGGATGAGAAAAACCCATTAGAAGAAGAAAGAAATAATAATAATAACAACTATCTTATTTGATACATAAAAAGGAACCGACTCACTTGTATCTGAAGTTATAGTTTCAAAATGCTCCGAGAAAGTACTACATATCTTAGACAAATCAGATATAAAAGTCCTGTTAACTTTTAAAAATGGAAGCTTAGATGACTCCCTTAATGTAAATAACTCACCTGCATTAAAGAAACGTTGCTATTTATTTTATTTATGATATGAACGCAGAGCTAGAAGCCATTCTGGCTCTAATTCTAACAAAATATTAAAATACGCCTTAATGCAGTTGAGTGTTGGAAAATTGCCAAAAATGTTTAATCGCCATTTTGAATGTTCCAAAAGCGTACTTTAAATTTTAAAACACTCTTAAGTTATATTCCATTGCTTATTTTATTATTATTATTTTTTTTTAATTCCGAGACTTATGATACTGAAGACTTATCTAAAGTCTCAGAAAGTATATTTTTCTATTAATGTTATAAATTTTGGTTTATGGTAAAATATTTAAAGTTTTTCAATAAACATTCAAGTATTTTAAAGTAAAACATGTACAGACATACGCATTTCATAAAATCCACATATATCATGATCTCAAAAATTGCTATTTATGTTTTTTCAACCAGCACCAACAATCAAATTGGCCCACGAAGTCATCTTTGTATGGACATAAACGATAAACTAAATCTTTTCAACGTTGTCTATTTATAGAGGTTACATATAAAGTTTAACATTTCTATAATAATAGAACATTAACGGATTTAAATATGAAAGAGCGTTAGAAATTGCTTTATGGTGAAATATTTCAATTAGATTGTTTAAGATAAACTCCAGTGCATATAAGGCTATGAGGAGTCAGCATACCGTGTCTGTTTACTCTGTATATATTCCAAGACTAATTTGGATGTACCGGGTGCATTTTAGGTTAATTTGGATGTACTGGGTGTAGTCTCTGCTAATTTGGACGTGGAAGGAAAACACCGAAGTTTCAGGAGGAAAACAACCATATATCTTTGTCTAAAACTGGCTAGCTACAGCCATAAGGACCAATCGCAGAGCTGGTTACATCATTTAGCGATGTAGCAAACATTACATGAACGTATGACATGGAAACATGCAAATCTAGCTGGAACTAACTTTAATTCACTGTGGAGTTGTTGCAACTTTCTAGAGTTGTGAAGATAGATTTACAGCATTCATCCACTGAACTATGAAATTCTAGTTGCCTCTTTAATATATTCTATCACCCAAGAGAACCATTCCTGTAGCCCTAGAAGGATTTCAGCTAGGTTTGCTCTTAGGATCTGAAACTATAACTGTTAGCTTAGCACCTCAACTACGGTATGCTTTAGAGTGGAATTAGGCGAATACAGTGAATTTGCTTTCGTCACATGGACAATTTTGAATTTGTAGTTCAACAATTCCTTGAGAACATTTTGAGCAAGGTTTCTGGTTAAGAGAACAGAACTTTTATAAATTTATTTATAAAATTTTAATTTGACTTCGACACTGGGTTTAAAATTTTAGTTAACATCACATAAATCTGTGATTTAGTAGAAGTTAATGGAAATCGATGATAAATTAAACTTTTTTGTGGAAACTTGAAGAAAAAGTAAACAGATAGATCCTAGATTGCAACCAGGTGATAATCATCTCGTCCATCTGCGAGACTGAATGAATTGGCATAGATAATTGCAGGCTCATCTTTAGTGTTAATTGATGGTTAACAGTACAGAGCGTTAACCATCGACTTAGTTCGTTTGTTTCTAAAAAAAAATTAGAAACAAAAATATCTAAGTTGTTTCTAATGATTATTTTCTTTATAATAGGAATTTTTGGAAATATTAAGAAAATAATTAAATTCCTGTCATCATGCCTAATCAGGAGAGAATTGGCGACTCTTCCTAAACGAAGTCAGGAACAGCCGCCAATTGTTTTGGTTTAAATAGGATTGTAAGCACGAATGACCTTAAACGGATCTTTTAATTTGATTTCAAAGATGACTGTTTTCTTTCACAGTCGTGGTCATCTTGTTTTGTGGGCGATAAATATAAAAATATCGCCATTGAAATTCTGTGATATCCCTTCAGACATAAGAAAGTTGGTATGAATGAGAATGTAAGTGTACAAGAATTCCCAAATAGTTGATGGAGTTGATAATTTGAATGATCATCATCTTGTTTCTAGATGGTAAACTTTGCCAATTGTTTTATAATTTTGTTTCCATCGACAGGCATGGCGATCAGTTATTGGCGATCTCTTAAGCCTATGTTTATATTTTTGGAAAGAAGACCGAACAAAGAACATTAAATATTCTTTAAACTACGAACAAAAGGGCAAAGAGACCATGCACCAAAACTATCCATTTCATTGTATTTTGATTATTTTCGACAATCTCAATTGGATGAGCGACAAGTTTATTCTTCAGCCAAGTATATAATTACAAAGGGCTCGTTACATTTCTCGATTCAGCTGCTGAATTTACAGTGTTCGTTAAGCCTGTTCCATCCGGTTTAGCATTTCAACAAGACGAATTCTGTTCTCTTCAAAACGGAATTCGTCTGGGTAATCTATATATTATTGTGTGCTCGTTTTTTTCTCTCTTTGCATCGGATCAGGTTTCTGTACAATTGAGAATAATCTTGAAACTTATTCAACAGAATGTTTTCAGAGAGAGAGAGAGAGAGAAAGAGATGGCTAATTTGTTAGGGAGGAGAGTGAGAGATCTACGTTAAAGCCCACGAGAAGCACCCCAACACCAGATAATTTATTCTGGCAAGACAATTTCGTTAAGTGTCCGCGAAAGTGCAATTATTTGCTATGCCATTTAAGGATATTCTTATTAATAGTTCGCTTCTGCTTGTTTAATGGAAATTACTAAATCGCTTTTAATGTTTTCCGCATCTGTCTGAAATTTCCTTTAAAAATGCAAACTGGAAAATGAACTGATTATTCTTTGATGGAGACTGCTTTTTTTGTGCTTTAATTGACTTACTTAAGAAACTGGAAAGATGAAATAATTTTCGTGAATCACCGTACGTTTCTTCTTTGAAAGGAACTTTTGATTTTCACACGGATTAGAAGAAAAAGCTGAAGGCAATTACAGTAATGAATATATTTTTTTAATGTTATAACTCTCCCTCTCTCGCTCTTCTAGGTTCAGTTTAATAGAGCTTCGAACTTCGTATAACACTTTGCAGATTTCTCTACTTTTTGGGATGCTTCTTTGTGTCCACAAATTTCTCCAATTACGAAAGCGAATCAACAATGTGAGAAAGATTTATTCTAGAAACGTAAATATGCTGTTTTTTAATGTAAATACTTTTTCATAAACATCTGTTCTATCCAATGAAATGTTTTTTTGGTTTCACTACAGAAGTCAGAGTTGGCTAAAGAGTGTTGCCACACTTTCTCTGAATTTCTGTAAAACACTGAATTTACGATCAGTTTATTTCGACCTAAAATGATAAGTTGATTCTTTCATTAGAGCAAGTAAATCCAACGATAACTGCTTAAAATCAAAAATTGGGAACTCATATCATTATAGTAATAGTATTCGTTATATATTGCAAGGAAGCCACAGGCATTTGCTGCAATGTAAAAAAAATCTGAATTGCATGCACCAATCTGAAGAATATCCATTAATTACAGCACTCTGCCTTTGGCCCTGCATCCACCCAACAACCCATCTTAGAACCTTAACAGTAATCCCAACCTGTTCAATTTTATACAACTAGAGCTTAGACCTGAAGTAGCCGAGTGGTCAGGAGCGAGGGTGTATAGCACGCGTTCTTTGAGTTAACTGGGGTTGAAGCCTGTGACACCTAAATAAGATAAGTATTTGTGTTGACGAATTATTGTAAACTCTACTGAGTTAGTTGTCGTGCCGGAGTATAAACAGAAAAATTTAATTTAAAATTTTATTTCGGCATAGTTTATTTGTACTTTAGCAAAGAATTGGACTCAGTCAAATTCTTTGCTAAAATACAAATAAACTATATCAAAACTGACTGTTCTCTATGTCCAGCTCATGAGCAACTGTGCCAAAATAGCCTAATAATTTAGTTCAGCATGCATCTCAGAATGCCATATATATCTATTTAAAACTTAGAATGCCATATCTGTCTAAACGTCCCTGGTTTGAACTCTTAATCATGTAGAGACTCTCGTGATACTCTTCACAATCTTCTAGTCTGTAGATTACTCCCACTTTCATGCATTTGTTTCCAATAACTCGCACCACACAGATTCTATACCGGCAGACGTAACTTCAGACACAGTAAAAGCTCTTTTAAGGCCAGATTGCTTTTGATAATAAGCATGACTCCTCCATTACTATAGACACAGTTAAGACTAAGTATTATCCTATAGTTTACTACCCTGACACATCCCTTGAAGTTATTTAGGTTTGTATCCCAAGCTTTATCTTTTTCCTCATTTGAAACGCTGCTCCCTCGGAACATCTTGTCAGTATCGTTTGTTGTGGCAACAAAAAAAGAATTCTTCAGTGAGTGCAACCATTACTTTGACCCATATCATCAGATAAACGCGGATCTGAATTACCCTTCTCCCCATAATTAGCACTTTCCCCTGAACCCTTAAGGTGTCCTCAATGATACTGTCAAAAATCTTTGCACCATCTTTGTTCAAATGAATACCATCACTACAAAATAGATTCTTCTACCTCCAAATGCGGGTCAAGCTGATAAAAATCCCCCCCCCCCCCAGAGCCTTGCAAATGCTTTAAAGTCTTCAGTTAATCCACAAGGCTTTCAGCATATAATCCCTCCCATTGTGTCTAGGCTGAATTGCAGACACATACAGATTCTGATCTCACTCGAAGTAATTTTTCAGCATCGTCCTATATTTATCTAACAGATGGTCAGGTCCTGTATATTTGTGTCGAGTGAATGCTAGTCCGGTAGAAGTAGCAACACCTTGGTAGCACAAATTGTTATCGAGGGGTGAAGCACAGTGGTTATAATCCATTTCTTCCCACACCGGGTGGAAAAGAGCTGGTGTTCGAATCCTGTCAATGACGAGGGACTTTTATGGACTATTTTTATTCCGTGGCCGATTTAGTAGGTCTCAGACCTAAGTGTCCAGGCATGGATAGCAAAGTTTTCCTTCTCCTCCCCCACCCGGAAACTTCGGGTTTTCGTTCAGCAAAACAGAGAAAACGACCAGAGAGCACACACAGTTTACTAACATAATTCACGTGGGCAGATGAATTAGTTTTCAGGTGGCCTTAATTGTGACACATTGCTTTATATTATCTCAAGACCTCTCATGTCTGAGTGACACCACCTCTCCGATATCCCTACAATGTCTGCGTTCGAGGACTTAACGTGTACTTCAAATTCGTCAAATTTATTTACTATATTCCTAAAACTAGTGCGCATGCAAATAAACATGCACCTGTTCTTCCTCTTAGTTAATTTAACACAGCCCATGGATTTGCTTGTTGCATGAAAATCCCCAACAGGCCTTGCAGTCAAGTCCTAGACATCTTGCTTTCCAGCCTGGTGCATATTCCAATAGAAGTGGTGCAAAAATCACCTTTCCCTCTGTTGATGCGGCTGCTATTACTCTGTGTACTCCACCTCCCCCTCCCAAGTTAACACATATCTTCCGATCGATTTAACACTGCCTCGATGGCATCGGTAAATATTATTGCATCCCTTCTATTTAAGTTTCCCATGCCGCAAAAACAGTCTATGCTTGTTTTTAAATCCCTGTAAAAACAAGCATAGACCACAATGGTAAAAATTCTACCCCATGAGCCTTTAATTGCAAACACTTGCAAATTTAATCCTAAACTCGATATATTTCTCAACATTGTCTTATACTTGTTATCATGTCCTCAGATCTCTTACTCTTAATACTATTAGTGCCAATGAGTAAAACAATGTCATCTTTTATGTCCTTAAAAAAAGATGATATCTGCTCTACAACATCTACTTTTGCTCCTGGCGGATATATCCTCTTCCTATTAACCAGCCTCTGCATAGTCTTGGTTGCTGTCTCGTATAAACAAAACAATAACAATATCTCGCATTATCTTCTTAATGACCATTTTTAGGAAAATACTGATAATTAATTGGGGTACGAACTTGGCCAATACAATTATGGAATAATGGATTGTGCTGTTATATGATGGCTGCAGACAAATTCCTTACTACTCGATTCGCTGACAAGCCACATTGATTAGGTGGCTGCTGTTATCTTTAGAACACTGCAACAAAGAGAGAGAGAGAGAACAAAAATTGTACATCACTGAAGAAGAAGAAGAGAGGAGAACAAGGCACTAAGAGGGACAGAAGCATTGATCAATTATGAAATCATTGCAGTGTGTGTCTGTAATTTGTTTCGCCCCCTACATAATGATTGATCAAAGTAATGTTGTGATTTATGATATTATTTCGCCATTGAATACGGTGGTTTCAAAAGCCAGGGCTCATGATATAAGAACTACTAAAGTTAGAAAGCTAATTAGGGCGCTGGAAAGTTTCAAGAAATCTCACAGGCTCCCGTGGACAGTCGAAATGTGAGAAGTGAGTGAAATCACGGATGAAGCTGACTTTCGAAAATTGAATTCTATAAAATATTTCAGTTACAGTGTGTTCAAACTATAGAAAGTATATTTACTGAACACCCACTTTACACTGTCCTTCAACATGTATAGGGACACCTCATCCCTAATAGGTAAAGGCCCATTATAGTAGTGACGTCAGAGGGAAACCGAGATTCCAGGTATAAGCAAGATATTAAAGAAAAACCACTCAATAACTGGTAGATGGATTAGAAGGGACCCAAATAATTTCAAAAGAGGTGTTATAGTAGCGCGTCACATAACTGGGTTTGTCGTTTCACCAACAGAAAGAGTGGACCCCCGAAATTAACTATTGGGAACATCTTAAGGAATGAACGTGACCTTTCATCCCAATTCAGGTAAAGCACGGTAACGATGCCCATAAATCGACAATTGAACCAAAAGCACATGGCCAAGGCACTCTGAATGAGCTAACATATTTTGAGCTGAATCTTGCACAAAAATAAAGAATAACTATCGCGTGCTACAATTTTCATAAACAAGTTGCGAAAAGAAAGCTAAATTTTGTTAATCTTTGCAAATCAAATTCTGGAAGGTTTATAATTTTCCTAAGAATTTAACTGTTAACAACTCTACAATAAAGAAATTTTAATACTGGTAGTTAAGATTTAATAACTATTTCGGCCTTTTAAAATTTTATATTTCATAGTAAAAAATAACTTTGTAAACAATCAAACAAAATAAGATTTTTCCCCTTAAAGTCGAATTAATACGTAAAATATTTAATATTTGCCTCCTGATAATAATAAAATCTTTTTGCCATTGGTGTCTTTTTGCATTTAGTGGTTAAAGTTCCATAAATCGTAGGCTAATTTAGAGTTACCTGATACCGATTAAGATTTATGAAACAAAAAAAAAATGTCTTCTCTAAGGCTGTTTAGCAGAGGAAATAATTGTGCCGCACAGCCATCAATGCGACATCTGTTATTAGAGACTCCTGATTAATTTCTCTTCTGCTTCTTCCGGCATGTCTGTACTAACGATGTACGGATGTCTGTCATTAGGTGGGGCGACAGTGTACAGCTTGTTTCATTGGATGTTCAGAGAAAGATCAAGTTTCCATTATCGCAGTGCCATCTAACTGACTTCGTTCGTGTATAAACTTTACCCATTAAGTGTTCATTCCGTTTTCTCCCTTCTCCCTCTCTTACTCTCTATCGTACTCTCTCTCTTACAAAAACATTTGAGGATGCCAGCGTCTATCTTGGTTCGATATCTTAACTATCTTTTATAGTCACCCTTTCTTGCTTTTCTATTCATACGCTTTGAGTTCATTAAAGACCCTTTTGTTCCTGTATATTTTTTCGCCCTTCATTTTTACTTAAAGTTAGATCATGCAAGACTATTTTTGAATCGCGTAGGTATTATCCGTTGGTAACTAATAAAAATACAGCGTTAATTATAGCTTGGCCGAAAGAAGGTACTCCAGGAGTGGGATCGAGGAATTCGTTCAGGTGATGTAAAGAAAATATTAAAAGATAATTATATGCTGTTGTTTGTAGGGTGTTAGGAGCATCAAAGACTAATACTATATTGCTCTGTGTATATGATCTGTAAATTACGTGTGTCCTGAAGTCGATTTTATATTTGCTGAATGAAAAACACGAGTTTTCGGGAGAAAAAACCATGCTACCCTCGCCTGAGAGCCCGACTAACTCAACCACGTTGTAAAAAAAAGACCCATAAAAATTCCGCACGTCATCGATGGGGCTCGAACTCAGGTCTTTTCCACGCGATGTACGAATAACGGCGATTTTACCAATTGTGTTACCTAGGCTATATTATATGAAATCATGGACACCTTCAATATTGGAAGGAAGAAAACCTATCAATTAGCAACGCATTCAGCATTAAAAACAATAGGTCTGTTTTGCCTTGGTGACTTCCTTAAGTTTTTTCGCACCTGAAATGAATTGATTTCCTCCTCACCGGTATGGTGAGCAGCAACAATGGTGGGACACTAGCGAAATAACTAATTTTGAAGCGAATAATAATTTTCCATCTTCAATCTCACAATTATAGACTGAGATTGACAACGCCTCAATCTATGATTAACAAAAGTTCCCGAAAATAACCGAACCTATGATTCATCTGGCGTTTCGCTACTAGCCTTACAGCTGTTTAAACCCATAATTTGGACGTTCATTATGCAGTCTACCTAGCAAAGAGAGGCTTATGAGCTCATAAATATCCTGCGTTGGCAGAGGTGAAATAATGTGGGCGAATGATAAATGGACCCCTTGACTATGTGTCAATAATGGTAAATAAAGTTTTCGAAGTCCATTATCTCGCTGTCACATCGTAGACTATTGCCTACTTCTCCGAACAAAACATTCAGCAAATAGCGTCCTACCAACACATCAATCACTCACAGATACATGATAGCATATCAGAGCACTGTGAGTAAGGTATCGCAAAAGTGGCAAAGTCTTTTTTACTTATTTTATTGCTCTTTTTCCTAAGAGGACGTACACAAAATATTCGATCAGGTATCCAGAAAGGCAAAACATGTATTTACTTCGAGTGGACAATATAAAAACGAAAAGATCAATCTTTTCAAGAAACGTAGTTGATGTTGGGCTTCTAAAAGGTATGGTTCGATGAAAAATGCACGCGGTATTGAACTCAATCACATTATTTTAGAGGTAGAAGGAAATTCAGGGACTTCAAATGCGCCCTTCCCCTCAAAAAATGCAATTAAGTTAATAAACAGACTCCTAAAGAATCTTATTCTGCATTCAATTTAAAAAATAGTCCAATTAAATGCATCCCATTAATTTACACTCATCGATTGTATAATATTTGGTTGCTGAACTACAATATTCTTCAGCAGACTACTGAATTATTAAATAGGCTTATATGAAATTGCGTTTGCCTTCCACTCTATCGAATTCAACTATGAGCAATGCACCCAGTTAAACTCCAATTATTAAATTAATTAGAATTAATGTTGTAAGATAATTTTTTAAACTTGCAGATGATTCAGTGAAATCGTTATTGATTTATGAAAGCATTGCATAGAGGATCACGAAGCCAGAGAACAAAATTAAACAATTATTGTTCTGTCTTTTCGATATACTTCAAAGGAAGAACGAAAAATACACTGCTCGACAAAATTAACAGAAGAAAATGCTTTTCGTGAATATTTTATTGTGAATAGTGTCGCCCAAGGCGAATACGGTATTTGATATAATAGGCATCCTGCCATACAAATTCCGAGTGTCCAATAGAAATCTATCTGCCATCTTAGAGATCCGCACATTATGCAAATTATTCATGCGTTCATACAAATTATATATATAAAAAAACAAGGGTTGCGACCACATCACGTTGGCTGAATGTTTCGGCAGTGTCATCTCGGCACTATGGAAACAATTTCAGGAGACAGGAAGCATTACAAGAAGAGCTGACGAAGGTCGGCCGAGGGCTGCATCAATAAGAACAGACCACTATCTGATTTTAACAGCAAGACAGAACTCTGCAATGTCCTATCATCAACTGTCTCTTGAGATTGCTGACGACACAGGTGAAAACATTTCCAACCGGACTGTGTTAATTAAGAAGGCCCAATTCAAGTGGACTCTACGCAAGGAAGCCAGTGGCTTCTATCCCATTAACTACAGCGTATAGGGGAAACCCTGAAGGCCGCAACAAAATACAAAAAAAAAAAAAAGAAAAAAACATAAATAAAAAATTCCATTAACCCCAAAACACTGCAGAGCTCGTCGAAACTGGCGTATGAACACGAGACATGGAGCTCCAACAAGTAGGGTTCAGTTCTGTTCTCTGACGAGTCCCGCTTTAGCCTACAAACAGATAGTATACGTTATTTCATCTGGAGACAACGAAGGAAATGCGGTACTATCCTTCCAACATCAGGGAAAGGGATACTTTACGGTGGAGGTGGCGTTTTCGTGTGGGTCAGAATAATGATCAACGGCCGCATTCCTCTTTATGTTTTTGATAAGGATACTGTAACTGCTCAGAGGTACCGAAAACAGATCCTCGGACCCTATGTGCGACTTTTAGGGGTGCAGTAGACCCAGATTTTCTTTTCATGGAGGACAACGCCACTGCACATAGAAGTCAAGTGGTTGAAGAATATCTTGAAACTGAAGATATCTAACGACTGGCACCACTAGCATGATCACCAGACTCAAATCCGATCGAACAAATCTGTGACGCCGACAGTCAACTCCTCGGTCACTTTGTGAGCTGTCTGAATTCTGGAAGAATGGAATTTGTTGCCACTGAATCTTATAATTAATAAATTTCCCCCTCGATATAGGATACCCTTATATCGAGCGTAATTCAGCTCTGTGAGGCCCGTTTAGTCGTTGGAGGGGATCATACGCCGTAACTGATGTCATGTGACCATATTTTCGAACACCTTGCATCGACTTCTCTAATGTGCCCTTTTTGGCAATTCTTATACAACCGCTACAAATGTCCCTTATACCTGTTCTTGCTCTCTCCTGGTTTCATAATTATTCTATGGAACACCACTACCATACCAAACTTTGTCTCGCTTAATCGCAAGCTGCATGAGTTACACCACGTTTTCGATGTGTTTTGTTAATTTTTTTGAGTGTCTTTTTCTTCCAATTGTGTTTCATTAATCTATATTATCTATATTTTATTTTCACAAATTTGATTCCTTGTAGGTTTAATGATTACACCGCTTGCCATGGAATCTGAAATGTCAGAATTTGATTCATACCTAGATGAGATAAGCTAGATTTCCTACACTGGCCTAGTTAATCGGCCTCAGGCGTTTTGTTGCATAATACCAGGCATGAAGAAATAAGTCATCGTAAAATACATGCAATTTACATATACAGAAACAGCTCGCGGCCTTAGCTGCCTGGACATTAAACTTAAACAACCACAACCACTCTTTTTTTATATTTATATACCTTTATACACACGTATGTGTTCTACACTTACTAATATGTTTTACGATTTTGTTTTATATTAGTTAAACATTATCCATTATAGTCCGAATATTATCAATACCTATAATTGGTATTTGCGTATCTATCACTACTAAAATCGCACATTTTATGCAAATAGTATAAAATATCTTGAAATTTATATTTTGCAAAACACGTTGTACAATGTCAACATAATTTCCCTATATTTTAGAAGCTCGACTTCAAATTTATCAAAATTATATTTCTGCCGGCTGTCAACCATAATTTACAAGGTGAAGCTAGTTCGAAGATGTAGTCTACCTTAGTCTATTTAGAGAGCTTACCTCAGGAGCTTACAGATGCTAGGAAATATCTAATATTCACTCCATTCTTCAAATAGTTGTTTTCTTGAGCGGAACACCCGACTGTCTTAAGACAAGAGATCGAGGTGAGATGTAAACGCCTTACAATTGCTGACAAAGCCTCACCTATTTATCCCTTCAGATATGTACTCTATAAATCTCCGTATATTTATTTATTTTTTGTTGTAGCTCTGCATACAATTGTGATAAAAATGGGATCATTTAGGCACGATTTCAAAAAGGTGTGTGGGTGTGGGTGATATTTCCTTTGTGTAGTTGAAATTCACCATTGAAAAAGACATCTGTTGTTGAGATTACGCAGTTGATGCCAATGTCGTTTGTGTACTTTTTCTAAGCTTTTCACAAAACTGTAAATAGAAATCTGTTCGCACTCTTATCCATCACAATGGCATTTCTATCAGATGAAGGTGTCGCTTCAGGTAATCTCTTTTTCGCCCTTTAGTGTCCAGCTGGATGCAATTTCTCTACAGAGAGGTAGATATTAAAATAGGATATATTTATCGTAAATATTTGATCTGTGTAGAACATATTTATTGTAAATATTTTATCTGCACTGAATTTTGCACAATTTAAAGTTTTAAAACGTTTTTTATTGGTACGTCTTTCACATTTAATATTTAGAACTGTATCTCAAACGCCATCTTTTTTTCCTCCTTAAGTTTTCATACACTTGTTTGAAACTTTATAAAACCATTCAGCCTGACTTCAATAGGAAGGATTCTTTCGATTTAACCATTTATTTCGAAGCACCGCATTTCTCAGAATATGATCCAGAAACGTTTGTGGCACTGACAGGAAAGCAAAGAATTGGGTTGTTTAAGGTAAGCATCAAGGCAACTAAAGCTGTGACGCGTTAGTGCATCTTGTTATTATTATTATTATTAAGTAGGGGTTGTCATTACTGCGTCCAGCACGTGGAGTAGAAATAAGTCCTCGAAGACTGGGAGCGTCAATCACACAGGTAAGCATCTCAGAAAGAAGAAGAATATTCCTGGATGCTATGTGAACTCTCCATGGAGTAATCTTTAAGTTAGAATATAAAACAGCCCTGGAGATAGTGAATGCGTTGCCTTTGACTCTGTTCATCCATCGCATTACCCAGTACTCGACTGCTAGGAATCTGTTTATGTACGACGTCGAGGCAGGAGACCAGATTGATGATGCATATAGTGCGGGATAGGTTGTAGGCACCGCTGGACATATCCTCCGACTACATCGACGTTCAGTAACCCCGTCAGCTCTTGTCGAATTGCTCACATCGCTGAGAAAGTCTTTCATTTCATGGTCGAAAAATGGTTCTGAAAAGTGAGGCCCTCGTTCCAAGTCATGTCGAGGTCGGTGTGAGACTTCATTTTCCTGATTTTCAATCCGTTATGATAGGTTGTAATGTATTTTTGATTATCTTTTGTGTGAAGGTAAATTGAGCTGATTTTGATACGTTTAGTTCCAGACCTATTTGCAGTAGATAGCTACAAGGCTGTCGATCAGGACGGAGACTTGCTGATTTGTCAGGTGAGTTTGTTCACCGTCTTTAGATGTTATGTATAATTTGAGGTCGTCTGCACATGATGAGAAATCGGTGTACCTTGCGAGGAAAGGTTTAAGGGCAGCGGCGAACAGTAGGCCGGACAGGACAGGACACATCCCTGCGGTACTCCTCTCTTTATAATGCAATCCTATTAGAAGGATTTATAGCTGATGATGAGTTGTTTTGTTGTAAGGATGAGGTTGATGGTTTTTAGCAGGCTTCCTGTAATGCCAAATTACTTTTCTAGAGTGTAGATGAGAGCGGGAATTGAGAGCTTATCATAAGCAGATGAAATATCAAGGAAGATTACGTCCAACTGAGATTTACTGTTGAGAGCAGTTTGAATTTTAAATAGGATGTCCGGTAGGTTTGTATATGGGGATCACAGTATGCAGATGTTTGGGTCTATGATAAGATAGTTTTCTCAAACAGTTTTAATTGAGAGAAGCCGACTGAGATCGGTCTGAAGTCATTAGGTTCCTTAGGGGTTTCTTCCTTTGGGTATGGGTTGTTAGGATTAATCGGGAATTCAATATGCGATTAAATATTACAAGGGGCTCCACAATGAAGCCCTGCACACTTTAACCATGAATAGAGGGAAGTTATTATGATCAATTGTAGATTTATTGGGAAGTCTCTTGATGGTACTTTTTTCCATATTTTGAAAGCTTTTTGTTTCCTCTTGAACACTTCCTGGACTTCAGTATTGAACCATGTATTGGATCTATCAGAGAATTTTAATTGCTTGGAAGCTCCTTGGAAGGCAATTTCAAGTAGCTGGTTAGCCAGGTTAGATATAGCAATATCAATTGATTGCTGTTGTAGATCATCCCAGTTTATTTCTGTGAGACGTGCAAGGATGATCTCTGGGTTTAAGTATTTGATGGAAACTCCTGTTTTGGTAATCACCTCATTTCCGAAAGCTTCACCAGCGCTTGAGTTTATAGTAACGTTGAACTCAAACGTGATTGGAGAGAGTGATCAGAAGAGAAGCTGTGGTGCTCAGTGGTCAGACCAAGGTGTGGGAGATTGTGGAATAATAGATCCAGAGTCTGGATTCCCCTGGTAGAAGGTGTAGTTTGGTGAACTAAGCCAAATGTGCCAATGACTGATATGAGATCTTCAGTGGCCTCATCATGTCTAGGCATAGGCATGTTTAAATCGCCTATAATGAAGGTGGGGATATTGGAGGCTAGGTTGGGTGCTATACATGCTATCAGTTCACTTCGTGAATCTTCTGTGTGGTCGGGGGGTAGATATACAAGACAAATTTGGAGTTCTATGGCATCCTTGCTTAATATGGCACATAGGGCTTCAAAGTTATCTGATTTGGTCACCTGAAATCTGGATTGCTTGAAACTGGATGAGTACAGTAACACACCTCCGCCGCGTTTGCTATCCCTGGAATTATGGAGGCTGGAGTAATCGAGAGGCTGCCCTATGACAACCAGTTTCCTTCCAAGAGATAAACAGGTTTTGGTCAAGCAGATGAACTGATATTCAGCTAGTAACATGATGGTTTGTAGAGGGGTGTAGTTTATTGCTGATACTGCATATATTTTGGTAGAAGTATTTAAGGGGAGTTATTGAGACATGTTGGCATGAGGCTGACGTTGATTGTTATCCCTGTGTTATTGTCGATCTCATGCGGTAGGATGTGGAAGAGGTCCGTTCTTTGTATATTTTTACTAGAGTTCCTGAAAGCCAGGTGCCTGGTATCTAGCACTTTTAGTTCATTCTGCTTGTCACAAGTAATTGAGAATGAAGCATAGGAGCGATATCTTGTTTTCACAGGTCTCACAGCCACTTTGATCCCTATTTGTTCCTCAAAGAATTTAGATATATTTGCACCGGTTGTGGATGGTCCAAGTCTCGATATGAAGATTTTCGATTTTGTTTGGATGGATGTTATAGTGTATATTTTCTCCAATATGTTGGATTGATCGACTGGTTTGGCTTTGTTGAGGCATGCTGGTGATGTTTCTTGAGTGGGACTGGCCCTCTGGGCTACCAATCTATTTACAAAATTATCTTGGTGAGAAGTTAGATCATTGGCCGTTAATGTCACTTCTAAAGGGGAATTAGGTCACTTCTAAAGAGAATTAGGTCGCGATGATCATTTGAAGGATGGCTGCTGGAGACAATATGTGCATAAGTGGGTTTTTCATTGATGTCACCGCTTATGCTTGAGCGTAGGTATGAAGTTTGTGAGAAGCCTCATTGTGAGAAACGGCTGCTTTAGATATAAAATGTATAATCGATATCGCACCTAGGTTCACAAGGGTGCTCTGATACAGGTAATTGACTCATATCGATGGAGATAGGTAGGTCACTGTGTTTCCTATTAGCTAAAGACTGTTTTTCTTTAGTACTGCTGGTTTAAGATTTAGTGGGTTTCTTCATACTTTGTTGACCATCGCGATGTGCTGGTACGATATATTCATTTGGTGTAATTCCGTTGCCATTTTGAAGGTTTTGTTCTATGACACTATGGCTGGTTCTATGGCTGGTTCACAACAATGAACTTATTTCTAATTACTTGTGTCTTGAGTTGTTGTACTTCTCCAAGTAGGCTTCAGTTTTGGGCTTTAATTTGCTTAATCTCATTAATAAGAGTATTCAGCTGACTGTTTATGGTAATCACATAATCATCACTTATATGCGGGCAGCGTTCCACGTGCATCAAAGTTGTTACCGTTTGGCAACATTTTGTGGCCGAGGTAGCTATGTCATGTTTAACTCCTTCAGGGTCGTATGCAACTGCCCTGAGGTGCACAGAGAAGTGGAGGCAGCGTCGTCATCTGTGGGGGAATGATTGTCGCCCTCGGCGATTTGTACCTGCTGATCGGTAGTTTCCGGTGTGGTGCTTCCGCTAGGGTGTGGTAGGATAGCTTTTGTTTTGTGCAGGGTATCTCATTAAGTTGTGAAGGTGCCCCTAATCCCTCATTATCCGGTATTTCCTTGCATGAAAAACACGAAAAATTGCGTCTCCGATGCTTGTTCATCTTTTTTAAATCAATTTTGAGGCATGACCCACAAAAGGTAGAATAGCATGTAACACAGATAATGCATATATCAGTGTTTAAATTGCATAATTTACATTCGGCTATAGTAAAGACTTCATTCAATTCAGTCATGTTTGGATGTCTGATGTAAAAATGCTCGTGTTTGAAGGTTTAACAGGCTAAATTGATGGTATTTAGTTCAGCGAGCTTGTCACCGACCTTAGGAATATAGTTAATTTGTTTGCGGGGGGAAGTGAATCTCCGGGGTTTAGTGATTGACGTGTGTCACTAGGGCAACTGACCTTGATCTGTAACCGGCAGCGGTAAGCGGTGCTGGTCAGCGATAATACAGCTTGTTAATGTCCGCTTGTGAGATTCTGCAATATGAAAAAGAACTGCAAATAATAAATACCTGGGAGCCTTGGTCGTCTTAAAGTTGATGTCTTCCTCTTCAGAGTCGCTTGAGGAACATAACAACACTAAAATCACCGTATAAACTTAGGCAAAACTAAATTAATATTCATGATTATTGAGAGCAACACACATACGTGACCGTACTGTCCGGCGTCACCTACTGAAGACTTGTTTGTAAATTGCATGCATTTTGCACCAGGTTATACTTGGGAGGGAAAAAGGCGAAAGTCTGGAAACCAAAAAATCAACGAAGTTGTAGTGAGCTTAACACTTCGCTGGACATTGGCTAACCATAGTCCGAATGAAAATGGCTTTGTAAGAATTCGTCCGGTATTACTAAATGGTTTTTAATTTACTAGCTTTGATTGTCGTGATCCAAGAAAGACATTTGTACTAGGACATCCACCTAGTGGCAAGAGACGTTTATGATTTTTCTATTACCGTAGTTAGGCAACAGCGCTCACTTATCAATGGGATAGTGTATTTTTGTGCCCAGTGTGGATACATTCTTCTAGCTATACCCACATTGAGCATTTTCATTCTATCTTTGTTGTTGGCTCTCCTAAAGTGACTTCAAACTCACCCGCTCACGCAAGCGCTGTATGACCAGCAGTCAAGTAGCTGTAATTTGCAAGAGCGATTCGCTCTAATTTTAAAATATACTGAATAAGAGATAGCACTAAACGACAGATAAACACAGTTATAGCTAAAACTATCTGGCCTGGGAGAAATTTTAAAATGTTTAAAGGACAACCTTGTCCTTTCACCTGCTTTTGTAGTCAGCACTATTTTGAATTGTGTATGGGTAATTTAAATTTCTAATTAAAAATGCAATGGTATTAATTCTCAGAGATCGAGTTTTCTTGGAATTGCAATGCGTATTTAAAGTATGAGGCTACCATGACCTCTGTTTCGAAACTAACCTCATCAAACAGTAGATCGTCTACTACACTCAAACAAAACAGGCAGCCATAACTACTACATTACAACTTGGAAAAGTCCGATTTCCTACTGCATAGCAGCTCACATCGAATAACTTCTTTATAACTGGTTTGTCTGTGTGTTGTTACTAGAGAGACCACAAACTATCTGATGAGGAACCAGTTGGTCCTGAAAGAGGTTCTCACAGCAGCCTCAGCTTTGAAACAAATATCCGATTAACCTTTTCGCGAGGACCTTCTGTTTTAAAGTAGTGCCCAGGACAACTCGTTCCAACGTTAAGTTTGTTTCACTGTGAGAATTAAAAATATTTCACTGTGTATACAGTTTAAGCTGTTAAATTAACTCACTAAATTCTGTTAATATTGGCGACACGATTTTTTTAAATGATATTTGATTTAATTTTGTAGATGAGAAACTCGAGACCAGAACTGTAATATATCCAAGAATGGTTTGATAAATTTGAATCGCTTTAAACATTTAAGTTGTATATAAAAGAACATGTAGTCATTAAATGTCTACAGTAATGTGATAAATGTTGTCAATGACATGAGTGAAATGAACCTCCTAGTTAGGACAGTTAACGATGACAAAACAGGGCTAACGGGAACGTGATGTTATCAGTGAATAGAGGATGATGAATTTCATTATGGTATGTAGGAAGGATAGGGAAGATAGAAGGGTTGATGGAGTCTTGCTTCTTCTGAAAAGCTTTCGTAGATCAGAATGCGAGTACGGAATCTGTGTAATGTGAGTTAGTTGGAAGTAAAGGTATAATGAGAGCGGGAGTAATCTACAGACCAGAAGATTGTGAAGTTTATGACAAGGGCCTCTACATGCAGATGGAATGGACGAGCAAGAGTGAATGTCTTATTATGCGTGATTTAAACCTGCATTTAATTGATTGGGACAAGTTGTAGGGAAACTCTCCATGGGGAAAAATTATTGAATGAACTAAATGACGTATAAGATTTAGGGGGTTTTATTCCTAAATCTTGCACTTAAATAGACTAAATGATGGAGGGTAAGAGTATTCTAGATCTGATCATGCAGCATTTAATTGGAAGATGAAGAAAGGAGTTACAACTGATAGGTTACTATAAAAGCTGGAACATGTTGGAATCACAAGAAGAACCTTAGATGGATTGCAGGTTGGCCGTCGGGCAAGTAGCAGAGGGTTGTGATGGTTACTCTTCAGATTAGGCTAAAATAAGTAGTGGGGGTAGTTAGCTGAGGATCGGATGAGAAAGAGATTTGGGAATTATGATACGGTCGGAGAAGTAATATGAGCAGTGTAGACAGGTGGCAAGAAAGCCTCAATGTGCTCTATTGATATTTATCGAACATTTGCTTGTATGGTTGGGAAGTAATAATCTCACTATAACGCAATTGTACAACCACATTATGAAGACGGCACCTAAAACAGATGTCAGGATTCTTTAACGGGAGAAATGCGAGTAATGCGCGTGGGATCGGAAAAAGGGGGTCCACATGAGGAAACGTTTCAAATATGCGGTTACAGAGCTTGATAACTAGATACTTTATAGAGAACCTAATTTGTCTTCATAAACCACAATAAATTTACTGTGGACAAAAATTATAAAGAAACCTTTCCGTAAGGGCTCCAGCCATCAACTCTGCATGAACGACACAGTGCTCTGTTCACCAGTGACATGTTATTCATTCATGACTGCCTATGGGCTACCACACTTCAGGAACGAGTCGCCTGAGATAGAAACCATAATTCTGTGCACATCAAAGAGGATGTCTTATGGCTTGCGTAACCTGGGACGGACTGATAGTGAATCATTAGAAACTTATGGACTATTGCCATTGCATTTGGAGTCGCCAGATTGGGATCTCGCATAAGGGCACTTTATCATGGCCGTCATGTGACTGAAGACTATTTGGATCCGCGTTGTTTTAATCGCTATTAGCATTATTTTTTACTTGGTTTATTTTATCCATGTTTAATGTTATTATTAAACGTATTATGATTCAGTATTAACTTGTCTATTTATCTTATAGTCAATTACCTAATGTTTTTCTAATGTGCCAAAGTTTCACGTATATTTATACAATACAAAACTCATTTTCCACTTGGCTGTTGAGTAAAGGCAAAGTGGGAAATATTAAAGCGTAAATTAAACGTAATGATCATGCATGTATATCATTTATCACCATATGTATATTTAAAATAGTAATGTGAAAGGGGTTAAATAATATTGTTTTCAGTATGTTTCTATTAGGAAATTAATTTGATGATTCCGTAAACCAGGATAAAATTTTTTATCTTGAGAGCAAAAACTGGAAAGAAGTAATTTTTCACTCACTTTTCCATAAAAAAAAAACCTCTCAAATTCCTCCCAAAATAGCGAAATCTCTGACGAAACTGTGAATATAATCGAAGAATTTCTTCGAGAGCTGAAAATATCATTGAAAGTTCTTCGGGTGTGAATTTGTGCACCAGTGGCGTTCAGAGATTAGGAAAAAAAGAGAGAGAAAAAGAATGGGAACATAAAGAGGGAAAAAAAAATTGATGAAAGCTTATTTTTCACTTCAAAACTGCACTCCAATCTTTCTTTAACCTGCAAACACCATGCGTGATCAATAAGGCCAATGCCAGCAAATGTGGCACGTGGCAAGTTCTTCGAAAATATAGAAAACTGTTGTAATTATCAGAGAAATAAAATATCGTTCGAGAAATAAAAAAAAAGAAAGAAAAAGAAATGAATTCCATGTTCCAAAAACAAAAGCAATACCACCTTTACAGGAAGCAGTCGCTAGGTGAGATGAGAATGGAGATCGGAAAATAACATCAGAACGAAAAAGGGTGTGGGGGGAAGCACAGAGAGAGAGAGATAGAGAGAGTCCTCTTTCAGCTAATTCTTTTATCTTTTATTCTCTGCCTTCGTCATTTATTTCTTTACCGTTTTTAGTCTGCGGATCTGATGGCTACTCCTGAAAAGGCTGCGTTGAATATCCATTACCTTTGTAGCCCTTACGCATGGCATGGTAAAAAATAAAGTTTAAAGCCCTTTTATACAAAAGGAAATTTTATGGGATTTTACCCCCCAGAATAGCAAAGTTTAGTTGGAGAATGTTTTACAGGATGGTCAAGTTGGTTGCGTGTGAGCAATTGTCGAATAGTCCTTCCTCCCCCCACCACGGAAACTACGTTTTTTTTTTTGTTTTTATTTAATCAACGAATCTCACAACTCGACTTGTAGGATATAACCAGTTAGCAGACATTATACGTATGGCTATAAACAAATTGGTTAACTCGGTGAAAATTTTAAAAACTCAGATGCAAACTGCATAGTTTTTGCATTTGTTTGCAGAAATTATTAAAACACGTGAAAAGTCACAACCATCTTAATTGGTTCTAACTTTTCATGTCTGTTTTAATACACGACTCCTTATTTCTTACTAATATATCGACTTTCTGTGACTAATCTGAGATTATTTGGCACTGTGGTCCTTGATGGACATTCCAACGCTGTCTGATTTACATACTAACTATATCGCCGACAAAAAAATGAGTCAAATCAATATATGCCTGATGCTAAATAGTTTTAGAATTTTAAATGGTTAAATGACTATGGAACAGAATATGCATTAAACATATTATTAGAATCAAATAATATTAGAATCATTAAAGAAATTTATACGAAAAATCAAAAATTTTAGTTTAATTTTCCGTGTAGAAAATAATCAAACAATCAAATGATAATCAAATCAAAATAACGAAAACTGAAAACATTATTCAAAGAGGTATCAATTCATAAACCTTAGCAAATGAAGACTGATGAATCCAACCATCTTTATCCTTATTAAGGACGAAATTATCAGAGAAATAAATATAGACGTTAAGACAGAGTTAAAATTGTTATAAGCTTGGAACTTATATGATACTTATAATTAAATTGCAGCACTCGAGGAGAATTATATCTATCGTATAAATCTAAGCTGATATAGCTTATCGGCTCTGATTATATTTCAAGATATACGGATGAATAGGCTCATTGATTTCTTAAAAGTCCTTGTCGATGCACACTTGGTATAATAATCATCGTCATCCTCACAGCGGGTGTAAAATACCTGAGTTCAAATTCAACCAATGATGCAAAGAATTTTATGGGCTTTTTTTGCAACGTGGCTCAATTGGTCTCAGCGTGGTTTTTTCTCCCGAGGAACTCGAATTATTCGTCCAGAAAATAAACACAACATCGACAACAGAATATAAGCAATTTACAGGCACAATACACTGACACCTCAGGGCCTTAGATGTGTCGGCACATACTCTACAATAATCCACTCCAAAGCTGAACGGATATTTTTGTTTTAAATGAAATAAAACAGTTTCATTGCTTAAAGAATGAATTCTGTCAATGTTTGCAGATTGTCGTTTCCACTTGCCAAGTGCGATGAATTCTCTTTAAGTGAGTTGAACGTTAAGTTCAAAGCAGATAGACACCGACATCGTGTGTGTGGGTAAATAGAAATTTATCTAATCGTCTTGTTGATATAGAATATGTTTCTGAAATTAAGTGCGCAGGTTACACTTGTGTTAACTTCTTGTGACAGTTAGAAATTTAAGGTCTCGTCAAACTTGTACTGGCAGCTGTTCGACCACTGATCCGTTCATTATTGTCGCGTGCGAAATTCGGTACACCGGAAAGTAATCGAAGTAAGTTTGGAGGAAACATATTGACTGCGCTCAGCCTTGAACAAGAGGATGTCAAAATCATTTTTAAGATAAAAGCTACATGACAGCTGAATAAAATACAATTTATGGCCTCCACAGAAAAATTCTCAACGTTGCAATCTTGATGTGTTTGGTTGGTTGACGACAAGTTTGAAATTCACTAAATATTTAACATCCTTTCTTTCAAATTCTTTCTATTAATAATAGAAAGTTCTATTAATAAAAGCTCGGTAACTTTACTGAAACTCAATCAACGCTTTTCTCTCACACCCACACAATCAGCATGTGTTTATGTTGGCAATCACAAAGTATTATTTTATTGATAGACTCTTTATGCGTCTTTGCTATCTAAATCTAACTATTTATAATGAAAACAGTCTATTTGTACTAAAGAACAAAACTGAGACAGTACGCCAATTTTTTTGTGATCAGTTTAATTCTAACATATAATTATGCATAAAAATGGTGTATTTCACAATTCACGTGATTTAAATATTATCATTTCGAAAAGATGCCAACGTGAAGGAACAAAATTATCTTTTAAACAGTAATAATGGAAAGCAGCATGAACTTGAAGCAGAACAGTTGCAAGCTGAAGTGGTAAGATATCGCGCCAATAAATGTGCCAAGACATTTTTGAGATGTTTTAAAGACATTGGATTGCTGCATAATATGCCAGTTGGCCTGTGAACATATCTTGTACGGATATACACAGGGTCACAATATGGCCTAAGTTTCTCATGCACCAAAAAAAACTATCAACAAAGAATTATGGTTCAAGACATAGAGACATTACCAGGAGATTAGAATATTGAGGTCCATGAGAATTACCTCACTTAAAGCAATTCAAATCGTACTCTAATGGCAAGGTAGAGTAGTGGGTGATGTTAAATTAGCTGTCTCTCAAGTTATTTATTGTGTTGGAAAAGAGGAAAATTCTGAGTAGAGTAATTAGCAGGAATTAGTAAGACTATCTCTCGTCCTGTAAGGCTATCTATCGCCATCTATCATAGAGCCTTGATCAATTATGGTTCGCCAGACAACTGGCTGGAGGCGTATTAGTAATCGCCACTTACACTTCTCTGATACATTTCAGTTTAGCCTGTATGCAAATTCCAGACATTTTTTTTTTTCATTTAGAGAACAAAGGAGTTTATGCCATCGTTTGAAATAACAGGGTTATAAAGTTGGATTGTTCAGAATTTCTGTTGAGGATAGAAGACGAAACAAAAAATGCAAGTTTACGAAAGAAAACGCCATGTAACCCTCGTCCGAATAACATAGTCACTATGGAAAGAAAGGAGAAATGTAATGGAGTTATAGGAGATAATAACTCTTATCAACAGTTTTATTTTGACACAAAATGTTAATTTTAGAGATGGCTTTGGTGTAATTTCATGGCGACAGGTCCTATACCTATAGAGCTCAACTGATGTAGAAAATCTCAAAGCCTAATAATATCCAAACAATAGAATGATCAGGATACTCGCTAAAAAGAGAGACGAATTCCAACCTTCACGTCTATGGACTTTTGACGAGCAGAAATTAAGTTTTGCGGAAGTTGTTGTTGTTGTAGGGTTTTAGGTGCATCAGCAACTTAGGCCATATTGCGCCATATATAATTATGTCTGTAAATTGCGTGTGCCCTCTGGTCAATTTGATATTTGCTGAACATAAACCCTAGTTTACGGGAGAAAAACTGTGCTACCTTTGCCGGAGACCGACTAATTCAGCCACGTAGCGAAAAAAGACCCATAAAAATTCCTCTCATTATTGACGGGACTGGAACTTAGGTCTTTTCCATCCGGTGTGGGAGGACGGTGATTATACCATCTGTACTACCGAAGAGGGCTTTTGTGAAGGAATGGCATTTATAACATCTCGTTCTTTGGACTGCATCATATTATTGATATAACGGATCACCAAATATGATCTGGAAGGCGATCCGAAGCGATTATCCCCATGCTAATAATATATTGGAACGTATACTTTTTCCTTTCATGTTGCAATTACTGTCCTTATGGATGCAGTGTTGATCCTTAATGGACCAACACTTCATCCAAAGACAGTAATGCATCTGGGTACGGAATTTGGTCCGTTAAGAAAAATACTATATATTTGTGGACCTCCTCCTTCTCCTCGTAGCGTGGACAGGTACTGTGGAGCCAATTGGATAGAAATAACTAAACACAACAACACTCATTCCTGGCCATTTTACAGAATTTGTATCCTCACAGCGTACATTGGCGAGTGGAATTAGTATTCAAGAACCGCCTCAAGATACAAGACATACCCACACATTCCCGTATATCATGTAATTATCGTAACCCTGTTGTAACTAGTCTAAAATTATTTTTTAATAAATTCAGATGTTATGTATATACATTATAGAATAAAAAAAATAATTATTACCACAATTTTGTCCACAAATACTGTATAAGCAAATAGATTCTGTTTTATTAGCACGCTTTCCATGTTTCCTTAATCTTATTATGATCTGTGCGTATTCCACATATTACTGTTCAATAAAGGGACCAGACGTATTTTAGTTGTAACTTGGAGGTTGGAATGCTAACCTTTAGAAAGGATGGATTGAGTTGGTCTGTTTTTCATTTGCTGGAAAGCAGCTCGGATCATGAATCATTACTGTGTGTCAATAAAATATGTGTGTGTGTGTGTGTGTGTGTGTGTGTGTGTGTGTGTGTGTGTGTGTGTGTGTGTGTGTGTGTGTGTGTGTTCTAAGGCCGATTTATCTCTCTTTGATTGATAAAAAAGTGCCTTGAGAAAAATCCCAGGAAATATCCAATATCTTTACTCTTCTTACAGCGTATCCTATCACTCGATCCGTTTATATTATACGAGTATTTCGATTGAATCCTTGGTTCACAGCTAAGCTGCTGCAAATGATGTCAATTGGAAAAGTAGGAGATTAGGAGTAAGCTACGTGAGTGTGCGTAAGAAACAAACCCACAAACAAACGCACGAACTAAAGAGAAAAGTAATTATGAGAAGAAATCTCTGCCACGCACGTAGGGATCTGTGCATGTCTATGTGTGGCGCAGTAATCAGTAAGCACTACATCTTCTTTTGTGGGCTAATAAAAGATGTCTGTTCTGTACGGTGACTAAAGGCCTTATTACGAGCAGCGTGGGATATCTGCTCGGAGGGTGTCATTACCAGGCATCTGCTCATGATCTTGAGAACGTGCAATGGGGAAACTTAATTTAGCTCGTCTTACTTGGCAAAAGCAGAAACTGAAAGATGTCAAGAACAAAACATGCCTTGCTGGGGTTGTGGCCAACAGTTATTATGTTCACCCCGGATGACAGACTGAACCATTCCCGATGCTGAAAATCATCCACACAAAGCACTCTTGGCTGATCTCGCGTAGTATATTCTAGTGATTTGTCGCATTAGACTGGCTCTTTCTCCTCCAGAAATGTCTGTCTTAATTTGAAATAGTTGGGATGGAAATTGTGTTTAATAACCTTTCTCCTTAGACAATTAAAACATCTACAATACTCACCTTTGAGGCTCAAAAGTTGCTTCGATGCGATCTTCTACCGCTGAGGTTCTAATACAATTTTTCTCATATAGTATGTACAAATAAAATAAGCTGAAAAATATTATGATCAGTAGAATAGCTTAAAAGCTAAAGAGCTTATGAACAGCTTGCTCTATTTGTTGACCACACCGTTCAACATACATAGTTGAAGTCAATCCTGAAGAGTGGTAAATAATGTTAGATGAACAACATTCTCCTTAAAATATAAGTACTTTAAGCATTGCATTAAAATTGCGTTGCATACCTATTTAATCCATTAATTTTAACGCGTACTCATAAAATTTAAGACGAGGAACAAACCCAGATGACAAAATACTTAATTATATTCATGATAATAACTACTTAAACTTGCAGCATCGTTAGGATTACTTTCAGTCTATTATTTTCGTTTACATAAGGTCCACAAGACTAAATGAATGCCACCTAATGAGCGTCGGTGGCTAAATTATTGCAAATAACTGTAAGAAAAGTATGTGCGTAGCAATCTTTTAAAGTTTACGAACGAGAAATGAATTCCACAAACACCGAATAACAAGTTCGTGCCTTAAACCTTGCCCGTAGTTCGTTAAAAGTTAAATTTTTCCTTCAGAACACTTTAGGAATCAGACGAAAGTTGTCTCAGCTGATATTTAGAGGTTTCGCCGCAATTCTCAGAGCGAGCTAACTAATTTCACATCAGAGGAAAGGTTAATGTACTGTGCAAACATCCTCAGTTCTCTTCATCAAGATGCCACATTCTGTTTCACAGAAAACGCAACGATTTATTAAGTCTCAACACCAAAAGAGTGACGGCGTAATTTGGAGAAACAAGGGAACAACCAAGTGTTGAAAGGAGAAGTCTAAGCAACACTTGAGTGTGCTTTCATTTAAAAGAAAAATAATCAGAGAATTTTGTAAATTAACAATCAGGGGACAAAAATGTGGCTAATAAAGTTTAGGGACAGAATTACACTTTTTATGATTAATTAGCGACTAATATTTTTGTAGGCAAATTCTTGGGATTAATATTAATTAGAAGAATCGCTTAATTCAGTTAAGAAACATGACTGCCATCAGGAAAACAAATGATGGAAAATTCATTTCTCTGTAGCATTTATGTAATGGCCGCGAGTCAAGTGGGATTGGCACTTTGCCAAGCTTGTGCACATTTGCAGATAAATAGAGAGTGACGTCATTAGTAAAGCCCAATTAGAACAAAATGTTTGTTGGATTGATTTAAAGGTTAAAATAATATAAAATAATAAACAATATAAACATTTAAATATAGATATTTTTTATTTATTTAAATAAACTTAATTTTGCATCAGTTCAACTAAATCAATTTAATGTTGCATTAATTTAACAAATTAAATTTATTTTAATTTAATTGCAATTTTCTTTGTAATTATAAAAAAAAAAAGATTTTGTGTTAATAGTTAATCGCTATTAATTTCGTCACGTGATAATTTCTATGACAACAAATAAAGATTGGATCAAAATCAGTTAAATGTAACTATCCAAACACACCCAATTTAAATTAAATACTTTCGTTTTTATTTTGAAATTAAAAAAATACTTTTCCAATAGAAAATATGGCAATTATTTTTATTAATTGCCATACATTTTTCATGACAACAGTCACTTATTTTGAAACAGAAGTCCCCGGATGTTCATTATTTATTTATTTATTTCTAAAACATTCACTCATTTTTTTAAATATGCAAACTGTGTGTTTGTATATCGTGATCAAAGTGATCCTGTTTCGCTATCTTCGTCAGCCCTGAAGGCTGTATTAAACCGCAGTATTCAACCCCGCTTGATAAAGATATTTATTTGCGAGTATTTTCTCGAGAAATTCCGAGGAAACCAGACCTTTGATGTATCGCTCACTTCATTACATCCACGCTAAAAAAGCATCTCACTAATAATCGGAGTGGGTCTTCGTTCTTTTAATAACAAAATGCTATCATTCCCTCTGCTACGGAGTTAAGCTTTTGTTTTATCCGTCTTTTATCTGGTAGCAGCTTCACATTTCCGGCCCAAACAACAAAACCATTAGGGAGATTTCGGGAAAGGCTTCGTTGTCAGACTCGCTGCTGATCACAAGTAAGCTAATAGCCCGAGAGGAAAATTCTTTCCCAGCATGAGGCCAATTTATTAGTTCATTCGCAGCGCGAATAGGGGAAATTAACTGCCCTAGGACCGCTGTATTTGAAAGGTGTCGCAAATGTTGCGCGTGCTTGCGCGAGAATTAAATTTATGTGACAGGCTATCCTGTTGAGAGATGCTTGGGGAAGCAGTTTATAACTAATCACAGGTTTAACAGTCGACACATTCCTATCGTAGGTCGGATTCTTCCGCTCAAATAAATAATGCTATCACCAACGATTTTCTCAATTGGCTACCATTAGGTGGGTAGCTTAGTTGGTGATGAACCACACACACTTCCTCAAAACGAATGCTCTTTCAGCACCTTCAACACATAGTTAGATCACCATTAAGAAGGGCAATAATTCTCACCCCACTTTGCTTCCTCTCAAGCAGTATTTCGAAAGCAAGTAAGGTTTCGACCACCTTTTAGCTCTCTCTTCAGATTAATTATTGAACAACAGCGTAATTAAGAATGAAACTCATACTGAGTTGTTCCTTCCCTATTGAACAACTTACTTGAAACGTGTTCGAGGTGATATGCTGCATTCTGAAGTCAGAGGGCAGTGGATATTGCTCATTCGTTCAATGATATCAACCTATTTTATGGTAGGATGTAGTGGACATTGCAATGAGATCGTTAGAACTTTCCATTTCATGAACCATTCTGAATTTTTAACTGCGCCATAATTTTACCATTTTTACTAAGAACACGCATATGATGTTACTGAAAGGTCGCTTAAGTTCAAATCGATCTCAACAGTAACATACAACGAACGAAGATTATTATTCAATAGTCATTTTCAGTACATTTAAGATAAAATATAAACTACTTAATTATGATTGGAAGAATAACAATAAGCAATTGGGGATTTAGAGTATAAGCCCTGAACTTTCTATATAACAGTTAATTTTTATGTATGGCGAATTCTGGATTTGCAGTATGGTATCGAAGAACAGAAAAAACTCCTAAACATCTTGATGAAATACGAAGATTCATGTTATTAATCATTACGAGATCCTGCAGAAGGGTGTTTACCCCATAACTTCGGATCCTGGCAGGGAAACCTACACTAGACTTCCACTAGAGATCATCTACAGAGGATCGTTGTAATTATACTGAAAGAAGAAAACGGTGCAAGTTTAAAAATGGGAGAGATAAGGGAATCAATTTTCTAACCTAAAAGGTGAAAAACGTAGAATAATGATGTTACTGTTTTTATTTAATGGCTCGAGAGCTGACGAGACTGCGTTGCACACTCTCTTGCAATGATTAAATATGCACGGACATCGTGGTCAAGCACCATCTTGACAATATCTGCTCAATAATGATTTATAGAGCTAATTGAGGGTATACCTGATTTGAACAAGGTTAAAGTCCTTGTTTAATTTGGAACAGTTTGTAGGTCTGATCTTGCCATATGAATTGCTGTTTGCAGCTTCACTGTATGATATCTCTGTAACCCCGGCCATTCCATAAACTTGATATTCACTAGCGCTAGCGCTTTAACACAACCAGGTCTTGTAAATGAGCAATTCGCTTTTATTCTGTGGGAAACCGCATCATTTGTTTGATGATTTTCCATTCATATTAAGATTGGTCTGAAACTTTTCTATCTCGATGGTTCAAAAGTTTCAGACAATCTTAATATGAATGGAAAACATCAAACAAGTGCTGTGGTTTTCCACAGAATAAAAGCAACATGTTAATTCAGGAGTTAAACTGGTTAATAAAAAGAATCAAAAAAGCGATGAGGAAACTTGTTACCATGTCAAACTAACTACATGTAAATTAGCGTAAAAATATTAGTGGACTTTATTAGTTTTATGTAAGAGATACTGAAGAGAAAAGAGAACATTGTATAGAAATAAACCCCTTGTGTCATTACGGATCTATGGAATAACACTTTGGACGATATCGCAGCTACTGACTTGGTACACTACGTATTTCCCAGAAAATTTGGAGCCTCGTGTTCAGATGTATCTGAATACTTTTAGTATCACTTGCAAGATGCATCTATTTCACATAGCCTAACGTATATTTAATGTGCAATGAAACACAAATAAAAAAAGAAGGAATTACGGATACAGGAACAATATATTCGGGTCATAATTAAATATTTCGCAGCTGAGTTACGTTCATCTTCTCGAGGCAAATGACAGTCAATACGATAAGGGCAATGATCCGAGAAAGAGGTGACTTCTTAAAATAGAAGAATTTGAGCTCTTCTAGGACGTTGAAAATCCTGCTGTTTGGTCGAATTGCTAACAGTATTTACAAAACGAGGAGGCTCTCTTTACTGGGATAGTTTTCCTATATACTTTGGTAGTCAGTATACATACCTTAACGATAATCTACTTTTCAGCATTTTATCTCACTACAAACTCACACGAAATGCTGCATATAAGTTTAAAAACGTGACCTGACAATTAAATCCGAGACCTGTCTTGTGATGGAGTCCATTCAAATAATCGCTTTGGAAAGAGAGCATCACGAAGATTTATATGCCACTGCCACGGACTAGACATTTCTGAGGTGTAATGCTAAAATCAGTGAGCACTTCCTTGATTCACCTTCATCATATCGTCGTTCTAGGATTGGAGAAAACATGCGCGCACATACACATCCAAGGGGAGAGAGAGAGAGAGAGAGAGAGAGCCTTCCTTGCCCTGAGGGAGCCATTCGTTACGCCATATCAGCACTCGTAAATTGAATGTGGTTGCGAACCTCGAGACGGAAACACCCCTTCTGTTTTCAGAGCGTAAAAATGAAACTGCCTTCGTTCTCTAAAAATAGAAAAGGAAGTAGAATTAATGTAAGTAACCTTCAGGGTCCTAATGGCAAGCGGTGCGCTGGAAATATAATTCGCTAGGTGGAAACAGTTCTGTAATTCAATAGCAATCATCTCTGGTTTTAAACAGGGTTCTCATATGTCTGCTCAAATTACTTTTCTATCTTTTAACCCTCTATTCATCTATCTCACTAACATGTTTATGGTTTAGAGTTCTTGCTTTACCTAAAATCTTAAACAATCTTTTAGATTATCTATTTTCATCTGTTTCCATAACTAGGAAAATACACTGCCTTACCATTAATATCCGGACACCTGCCTTTAGACAAAATAAAGAACTTTTATTGTGTTATTTAATACTTTGTGTTGAAACCTTTTGCTTTTATGATGGCCTTCAATCTTGGCGGCACACTATCAACCAATTTTTTATAAATGTTAGGTGATAGGTTCCTCCACTCGGTCTTTAACGCAGCCGCCACTTCGGCCTTATCCTTTGGACGGTCTCGACATGCGCGTACCTAACGATCCAATACATCACAAAGATGCTCGATAGAATTCAGATCAGCACTCTGGGCTGGCGAATCCAACTTTTCCACACCCATGTCCTCAAACCACTCTGTTACGAACCGAGCAATATGGCATGGCGCGTTGCTGATACAGGTATGGTCTTTCCCCGAAGTATTTACATAACGTTGAAAGTGCATAATTGTCCAGGCTGTCCTGGTATTGCATAGCATTCATGGTTTTGTCGATAACGACTAATAGCCCCATACCATGACACTGCCTCCAACAAACTTCATTGTTGGGAGGATACAATCAGGAAGGAACTGTTCCCCTGGCATTCGCCACACGGCCATCAGACACGCACACGGTCATCAGACATGTAGAGTGGGAACCTCTACTCGTCTGTCCATAGGATTGTTTTCCACTGCTCTACAGTCCAGGATTCGCAATCCTTACACCATGTTAATTAGCGTCTAGCATTTATTGAGGTGATCAATTCTGTTGAACTGTTGATGTAATTCTGTTAAACGTGCCATCTTGCATGCTCACTTTTGCATGCAAGATGACACGTCTGTTCGAAGCACAGTGTGCATATTTATAGCAGGTTCTGTGACGTGTTGCATGCATAGAACCTGTTTCCTCATCCATGGAGGAGTGTCCGGATATTAATGGTAAGGCGGTGTGTATAGGATGTATGTAAAGAGTGAATGAAAGAGCAGAAGCGTTGAGAAATCCAGGTATTGTTGGAAAAAAAACTCGCCTTACCAGGAGAAAAAGCTTCGCAACCTTTGCGTGAGGCCGATTAACTCAGCAATTTTGCGAAAGAGGCCAATGAAATTTCCTCGCATCATTGACAGGATTAGAACTCAAGTGATTATATCGAGTGTGCTGGCCACGAGGGCAAGAACTGCAACGTTACTTGCGAAGTTATAAGACAAAGAGGGAATACAACGAAATTTGTATTCATTGACATACAAAATGCCCCCCTCACCGGGTTGCGCACTGTCCTCCCACACCAGGTGGAAAGAGCCTGAGTTCAAATCTAGCCAATGATACTAGGAATTTTTAGTCGCGCTCAGGTGAGTGTTACATGATTTTTCCTCCGAACAACTCCAATTTTTCTCTCAGCAAAATAGCAAATCGATCAAAGAATACATGCAGTTAGAGACACGATATGGAGACATTTCTTAGTCTTAGTTGCTTTGGTGTTCACACAAACATCTAATCTAACCTATTCATTGACTTGGCAAAAACCCTGAAAACAAAGCGTCATCTCCTTCCAATGAATATGTTCTTCATAACTGTGTAGAAAGTTGAAATAATCATCAGAAGAGCCTCGTATATTGCAGCCTGCTGATCGGAGACAAATGGTAGCATTGTTTCCACTGAATGCAATAGTGGACAAAAAATAGTAGCAGCACTGGACAAGGCTACAAGCATGCTTATCATTTAATGATAGGACAATGTCCTATGACTTACGTTGGATTGACTGTTGAGAAAGCTGATATATATATCGCTTAACTTGTCATGTTTCTAGCCTTTCTGAAAGTCAATCTATTAATTTTGCAATTACCTGGGAAAGGTGAGGTCAATGAAATAAATTAACGCTTGCGCTGGTATTATATTTTGTGATCGAGGCGGTCAACCACCTTAAATCACCTCAGATCTTTTCCAGCGGGTGGAAAAAGTCTGAGTTGGAATCCTGTCAATGACACGAGCAATTTTTATGGGCCTTATTCAAAAGTGGCTAAGTTAGTCGGTCTCAGAGGGTAGCATAGTTGTTTATTCTCCCTGAAACTCTCCAGCAAACAACAAATCAACCACAGAACACACGAAATTTAAAGACATATTATATATGGCGCAATATGGTCTAAGTTGCTGATTCCCCTAAAGCCCTACTTCAAATAAACAAACAATCTCCAAACGACGCGCGCGTTCAAAGTTCTTGCTTTCTGAAATGGAGACTAAGGTAAGGACCGCTTTCATAAAATCGCCATGATATATGGCAGAAGAAATTATTCAGAACATCGGTGAAGGACTCGGTATTCCTTGTTCCATGCATTGAAACCAGCGGATCTGTTCCACTCCACCGAAAACAACACAGAAAATGGCATCTTTCCTTCTTCCAACTTCAGTTGGGACAACATACTCAAGCAGTAAGTATTCTCCAGGCATCCGCCATATGACCATCAAACATGACCGACAAAATGAAAAAGCGAGTATTATGACCTCATGTTCTATAGGATCGATTTCATTGATCCACAGCCCATGTTCTGCGTGCCTTGCACTATGCCAACAGACGCTGTGCTTTTGTTTTCGTTATCAAAAGCTGGTCATCAGCAGCTCTTCCATGAAAATGCACGGCATGTTGCTGTCTAGGAATGCGTTGGGTAACTGTCTACGATATATGACATACATTTTGCCTGGCCCTCGCAGCTCCACAGTCAGATTGTCTTGGGGTCTGAGCAAGATTAAGGAATCGTTTGAAGGAACATTGGCTCTGTTCTATGGCAGTATTCCACGTCTACCTGGTCGTTTCTTGGTCTTATCGTAATCCCTGGAGTCTCATTTCTTGCGTATGTTTGCAACTGTTGACCGACTGTTTAAGTTTTGAAGAACATCACGCACAGACATTTTCACCATCATCTCATTTGTCATTTCCCCTCTGAAACTCATAGCTCTGTCGTAGATCATATTGAGAGTACGGATTTTAAACGAATATTGTATTAATTTTTTGTGGCTCCCTTAGTAGTAACATTTTTGGGTGTCTGTCGATAACCACGAGTTTTATAATGTCAGCTGTTGGTTGGTTGGTTGTTATAGAATTTAGGAGCATCAGCGACTTAGATCATAGTGCGCCGTGTATAATATAATTTAATATGTCTGCAAATTTCGTGTGTCTTGTGGTCGATTTACTGTTTTCTGGAGAAACCCAAATTTCCGGAGAAAGGTCCATGGTACCTTCACCTGAGACCGACTAACTAAGCCACATTGTGAAAAAGGCCCAAAAATTCCTTATGCCATTGATTCGAATTCAGGTTTTTTTCACTCGGTGTGGAGAGAATGGTGATAATACCAACTATGCTACCCATCAGGGCTCTGTCAGCGGATTTCGCGATTGATTGACTATAAATTTCAATTCGTAAAATATTTTTGTGCATATGGATCGTTTGAATTAAATGAATTTCTCAATACAAGAAAGTTTTTGGGGATAGTGCCTAGTAAAGCAAAATAAAATTCATGTGATTGTTTTCATTTTTCTGGAGGCCTCGATCAATTTCTTCAATTTATTTCTTCCTTCCCAGAATCGAAGTTCTGAGATTAAAACTTAAATTTTCCGATTTTAATCTCAGAGAAATTTATGCATTGAAGTTTAAGAATATTTTCAGTAATTTCTTCTGGAAATCACTGAAAGTAGTTCAGTTATAAATATCAAATCACGAAGCTTAGGTTTTCCAGAGTTTCATGGGCAATTACTCTGACTATTTATGTAAAACATAACGTAAGCAATCTCAGCTTACCAGGGTTGAAAGTAATCAGTTTTTTTTTTTCATAAATGGAATTTGCTGTGCGTTCTTTAAGAATAATTTTGTATTTTCCGCTTCCTAAACGTGCAACGAACTAATAGAGATATTTGACTAAAATGCTGTGCCCTGGAACGTTTCAGGTCATGATTAACTACGAACTCAAGTGAATTAAATATAAATTTACAAAAGTTTTGGGCACATTCTTTAGTTCTTCTGTAGAGAACATCCTAATTTTCAATGAAACCACTTCCTCCTAAATTGCGTATTGTCTATGCACTACTTTTTCTGGACATAGAAGTACCATATCGCATTCAAAGACACTTAGATCGTGCTGTTGGCACGATCTAAGTGTCAACCGATTCTTCTTGCCGAATGAATTCTACATACAATTCTACATACAAACGTAATTCAGGCAGATACTGATTCCCGATGTACCTAATAAACTAACCACTCCGTATATATAAACCAAATGAATAAATGTTCCAGTATTACCAGAGAAGAAGTCAGATGGAATGTTCTTTATGTCCTGGTTCCTGGATAGGTTTTAGGCTTAATTCAGTTTACATAACTCTCCATCCTCCTCAGTTCTAGAAACACTGCAGTGAGCCTGAACAGCTCTTATCCTTTTCAGAATCTCAGGAGTTATTTAGAATATTCTTATTTTTGATTATTTTATCGATAATTATTGATTTTGAGCAGTACTCCTCTAAGGAGTGCTGCTCAAAATCCAATTTAATGGTACCGATCACGTGAACATCAGGTGAAGAAATTTTGGTGAATATAGCTTGAACGATATAGTTTTAATTCTTGAGTTTTACATTACTCTTTATTTATTCATTCACTTACTCAATTTGAAACATTTTACTTCATTCCAGTATTGGCATATCGAACTGCATAAAGGGTTATGCACTGCTTGTATTACATAACTTATTTTCATCTTTTAATGAAGAAATTTTGGCAAAACAATTTTCAGCATTTTTGTCACCTAATAATGAGATGAATATAATTTTGTTATTGCGAAATTTTGTGCTACTGTCGTATAGGTCAAGCAGGTGCATGACGTTAAAGTTCATCGGCATTGTACAGCAACAGAGGGCGCGCCACTAAATTCCGTGGTCAGTGTATTTCCAGTAGAGGACACCTTTATGGTTACTTACTCTTCCTGTACTTTATTTTCCTGAAGGAGGGGGGAAATTAGGGCTACTCCAGACTTTCAACTCCCTCTGTATATATACTATGCAAAAATACTGTTTTAAAGCTCCCGGACAGAAAGTCGATATTTCTCGGAAAAACATACGCAGCAAAACTTTATTTTCTGACGCCTTTTTTTGCTGAATGGCCAGCGAAGACAATAAGAATAACGACACATTAATCACCTGCGAATTCTTACTGCCAGTAAAGGCTGATATAGAAAGTCACTTTGTGACAAGCAGGTTCGGAAAGTTGGCCCTCAGGGATTTCTTTAGTCCTCTCCAGATTTATGGTCGCCCTAAGATCCGACAGCTTCTAAGATGTACACGAAAGATGTCGTGTTCCTCAAGCCAATTTTTTTTTTTATATTTTCAGATATAAAGAGAGTAAACATCCGTCTTTCTTTGTAACAGTTCCTGGAGGCGATAGATGTCCTGTTGAATTAGCTGGCACTTTTTTTGTCTGAAAAAAATAACTACAATCTGTCTGTTGATTGTCTCTTTCAATATTACCTTTATAGCTCAAGGAGACATTCAGGGAGTTTTCTGGCAAATGTCTTCCAATCACGTTTAGTGAGTGTGTGCGTGTGCAGGAAATTAAAAAGGAGGCGTTTATTATATCAAATTTGGAACTGTTAAAGTTCCCCTTAAATTGTGTTTCCTTCTTTTTGTTTCTTTCTTAATTTTCTCAGAAAGTGCAAAACAGAAAGCACCAGCTAAAAGAAAAAAATATATATATATCCACTTCATATGTGATTCCTTCCAGTATTTTCCTATTCTTCTTTAAATGTATTCAAACTACCCGCTTTCACAGCGCTAGGTCGAAGTTTATTCTAACAATCAATTACTCTTTGGCTGGATGCAAATTTCCATACATCTATTCTGCAACCATCCTCTTTCAATTTTGCATGGTCTCTTGTGCGTGAGTGTCGTCTGAGAAAGAGTAAAGACGCCATCTGCATTTGGTTTACTTAACCTCTTTAAAGCATTATGCACTGCGTAGATGCTTAGATTGCAGAGACTGAAATTTACAGGTCCCCAGTCTTTCGTAGTAAGAATATCCTTTTGTGCCACCAACTGATCTTGTTGCTCTTCTCTGCACACTTTCCAGTAAATTTGCATTCTTCCTAAAATGAGGTTTTCAAACCTGTGTGCTGTATTCGAGATGTGCCTAACCATTGCTTTATACAATGAGATAATCACTTCTTTGTCCTTACTGGAGAAATTCCAGTAGAGCATTGATAGAGCCCCGCTGTTCGAGCAATTTATTTGTACTCTTCAGGGAATTGCACGTTGGTCTGTACAATTACCCTTAAGTATTTTACTTTATCAAACTGTAATGACTTTGTGCTCTACGAGCAGTAAAATACAAAAATTCAAAATTTCTGTATAAAACGACCAGTCGAAAACAACCAAAAACTTTGATTATTAACTGGTTCCTGTTTTTTTACCATTATGTAAAAATGGCCGCGTTTTAGCATCTAATATTTGAAAGGCATTTAATATTACATCGTTATTCTTTAAGAATATAATAATATTTCGCTCTATTTACTTTTCTGTGTTTTATAATACACGCAACTTTAGTTTTTGCCATATTACCATTCACTTGTTTCGTATTTTGACGTTAACACAAATTTTTTCTCAGAAAATCTCGAAATTAAGAAATAAAACTGTTTAATGTTTTTCCCACTATCCGTTGGCAGCGCTGCAGTCTTAGCAACAATTTAGTTTTTTGATTACTTTGAAGCTGTAAAATAAGTGAGTTAAATACAAGGTTAAGTGAACTTGTCTCTTTGACCGTGTATTAGTTTTTTTTTTTTTAAATCAGAAAATAAATGGTATTGCCAGTTTTAAAAGCTGCACATATTCTTCTGCAAAATGAAAGAAATGCTTAATTTAAAGATTAAATTATTTTAGAAAGCTACGCACTAGAAAGAATTTCAAAGGTTAAGGGATAAAAATCCGAGAATAAAAGCTTTCGAATGATATGCTTTTAACAAATTGTCTACATGTTTACAATAAAGTCTGCTGCTAATGAAGTTTCCTAATACCAAAATTGAACTTGTCTCTTTATTAATGCTCTCAACTTTTTTGTCTTCGAGGCATGGCTGTCTTTTTTGAAGATTACGTAGACTGTTAAAAGGCAAACATTAAGCGTTATTTTCTTACAGAAGTTGTTTTGAGTGTTTAGACAAAATATTTTAAAAATTGAGTCAGATGATGACATAAATGTAATGCTTTTTGGACCAGTTATATAAACAATGACTAAAAAATTAGAAACCTTTTCAAGTCGGCGTCAACGGGTAATTAAAAAGAAGGAATGCAAATGTATGTTGTCACATGGCATGATCATAAGTTCCTTGGTAAATGATAAATACCGAACGTTTTCCTGGGAATTCTTAGTCGATCAGGTCAATATGTCCGATTTTCAGGCTTAATTTATTGTAAAGTTTTAAGCGAATCAGCAACTTAAGGCCATATTGCGCCGTATATATTTATGTCTGTAAATCGAGCGTATTCTATTGTCGATTTGCATGTTTTCTGGACAAAAAACCCCGAGTTTACGAGAGAAAAAACCTCACCAGGACTACCTAACTTATTTACGGCGTCGAAATGGCCCATAAATATTCCTCACGTCATCGACGCGATTCGAACTCCGGTCTTTTCCAACCGGTGTGGGAAAGCCGGCGATTCTACTAACTGTGCTATCCGCCAGGATCTGATTTTCAGAAAGACGTTCAAGCACGTTTATCAGAAGACATAATTGAGAAAACAAGGAAAGTCACTGGTTTTTCGAAAGAAACAATCTCAAATGAGCAGAAGACTAAGGAGAATGAAGCTCCAAAAGGAAGAAATGCGGCGGAAAGCCAGTGCTCTAAGAACAAGACCGAAAGAATTTAATTCGAATTGTGCGTTCGAAGAGAGGGTCCAGTGTGTATTAAATGACTGAAAAACTCGATTAAGGCAAAGAGAGTCCCATTTACAACAGAATTAATTGAAGAATCTGGGATTTTATAGTCTCGTGCCTAAATGAAACCCATTTTTTTCTAAAAAAATCGAAAGTTGGACTGGAGTAGTACAGCCAAACGTTAACAATGGACTGTGAAACAGTGCGCAAATATAATGTGATCAGACAAGTACCGGTTTACACTTTTTTGCACAAATTGTAGGGTGAAAGTGTTGCGTGAAGCTCATGAAGCCATGCATTCAGACTGTCTCGAGTCCACCACTCAATCGGCTGGAGATGGTATCAAGGTAAAGGGTATGTTCTGTTGGTATGGACTTGGTCCTGTCATACCGTGAATAGCTTACCACCGTATTACATCCAATGAAAATCCTTCCGGCGTATTGGACCAACTTCACTCTGGATTGCAATGGATCTTTTCAAGATGACAATGCAACAATCAACTATGCAAAATTTGTATCTGAATGGTTAAAGCAAAATTCTCAAAATGTCCAGTATCTACAGTGGCCGCTTAACTCTCCAAATCTGAATCCAATTGAGAATGCCCGGGGTATATTGGAAAGGGCAATTTGGATTCACAGTTCTTTGCCGACCACAATCCAGCAGCCCACAAATGTCCCGATGATATGATATTCAAATCTGGAGCTAGATTGCTTCAGATATCTAGTGGAATCCATTCCACGACATGTACATGTTGAAATTCGAGTGACTCTACTAGATACTGAATAAAGGTTTCTAATTTTTTGGGAAGTGAACGTGCTTTTCTTCCAACTATCTGAAACCACACCACAGATTTTTTACTGTGTGGTATGGTTTAATGCATAACTTCTGAAGTAGGGAAAGATATGCAACAGGATATAGGCGCCTCCGTAGCCAGGTGGGAAGGAGCAGCAGTGCGTAGCACACGCTTCTTGATTAGACCGGGGTTCGAGCCCGTCACCACCAAATACGGAGGATGCGGAAAGGTCATTCAGGGAATGACCACCGCATATCCCGGAGCAATATGGCCTTAGTTGCTAATGCTCCTAAAAACCAAATAACAACAGCAACAGGATATTTACAAAATCCTACCGCTATTCGTGAAACAGGTAGTATGTTACAGCTGTAACAATGGGTATCATTATAGGTGCTCATTAAAAGAAGCTACGTATAAGGGAATGGCCAAACAAAAGAAGGAGCAGTGAAGGTGATTCTTTTGACAAAATGTGCAGGAAAGAAGAGAAGGAAGAAAAAGGTGATATATCCTACTCGACAGAAGAATACCACGACTTGCTCCATGAAAAAATAAGAAATTTCTAATTATAATATACATGCTTAATACAAGGTGTACATGTTCAAAGAGTTTAAGAGAAGTGGAGGAATTAATTTATTATAGAACAAATCCAAGAAGCAACAATATATTAATTGTGGTTATGATAGTTCAGTGAATAATGTGCGTATGTGAATTTATGTTATATGGGTAAGTGGCGCAGCGAAATAATGCATCATGATACAGACCACGAGAAGAAATCTGGCTGGCTGCTCGATTTTATTTTTCTCCTTATGCTTTTATTTTTGCACATGAACGAATGAATTATCTGTTTATACTCTGGGACGACCAAACGGTCAGAGGAGTTCACAAGATACACAGAATACAAGAAACAGCACCGTATTTAGCAGTCACAGGCTTAAACCCCAGTTACTCAAGGCATGTGTACACATCTTAGGTCAGTGTAAAAGTACGGAATTGCCATCTGAAAGTGTTCGAATCCACGTGATATAATACCACATTTTGTGGTATCAAATGTAAATGACTCTTTCTGAAAACAACTCGAAATGACTTTTTTTTTAAAACAGTAACTTTAAATTCCTCTTTTTGGAAACAATAAATGAATATTAAAATATTACAAAATAATAATAAATTTTCAAAAAATATGAGCTCCAACGGATTTTCAAGAGAGAGAGAATCTTTTTTGCAACGTGAGATTAACAAAGATGATAAAAATTTAAAAAGTCATAATAAAATCATTGTAAAAACAGATAAAAATTCAGCGACTCTGGTATGTATTAGAAAACTTTACCATAAAGTTAAAAAAGCAATAACTGCTCAATAAAATAAAGGCCTCCAGTAACTAAACATTAATAATTTGACAACGCAATAAGATCTAAAGTTTATGTAAAAAAAATAACCTGAAAAAGATAGTGCTACACTGGAAACTTATTGGGGTCATTATAACGAGCATACCGTTGACGATTTAAAGTTCAGGTTATCTAAACTCTACCTTTGAAGATTTTTCCTATTTATTGCATTCCACCAGTGTGGGTTAGTCTTCTGTTATCCCCACTTGAAGGAAGATATCTGTTTACGAATACCTGAACTCTGTAAAAATTGCATTAGCCCAAGGCAAGCAACAAGGTTATCAACAATTCACATAACTGGAAGCTATTTTCAGCCTGCTTTTCACAAATTCGGTTCACCTGGCGGAAACTAAACCATATTTATTTATAATCGATTGCATAACAGCCCATAATGGCATATCTAGCAGAGCGAGCTGAATGACAAACGATTCCATTATTATAAATCGTTTCCTGGAAATAATTCATTCATTTATGTTATGTAATCGTTGCAGGCAACTTCCAATCAGACTTATCTCTTCTAACGTTCTTCAGCCTTTGGGGTACGCTTTACGGAGAGATGTAGACCTTTTATCAAGCCTCCCACTTCTTGTGTGATAAGGGCAGCGTGTTGGTGCTTATCCATGAAAGCGCTTTGAATTTCTACGAAAAATGGTTGCTGCCAAAAAAGGAAATGAGAATAAACTTCAATGGAGGACACGCCACACTTCCGGCCCTTGGTCGATAGTATTTGTAGCTGATCGTAAAACTCGACAATGATCGAAGCGCTAACAGGGAATTACATAAAAAGGAAAACGCATGTTGAGAGTGAGGCAACGAGTTTTTTTACCATGGAGCAGTGAATGGGTTAAGATTTTTAAAGAATTCAAAAACCGAAAATGATTCAATGGATTCACCATATTAAATAAATATAGTGATGAAAAATAAATGGATTCAAATATATTAAATAAAGTATGTGAATATAAATGATTTGTTATTCTAAATAAATGATGATTAATAAAAAATAGAGAGAAAATAATTAATAGGTAAAAATTAAGAGCGAGTTGATTGGATATTTAAAATTTATGTCAAGGTAACTAAATTATATGGTGTTTGTAAATTGCGTGCATTCCACTGTGACTTTTTCCATTTTCGGGATGAAAATTTGAGAAATACCAGGAGGTAAAACCAGTACTCTTTAATCGATTCCAATTAACTTTAACAACAGTATAAAAATAATAAATAAAGCTATAGATGTTCACGCCTTTCTAATAGAAAGTATTTTTGAACTTTGGCCGGCGACGGAACTCAAACACGGGCTTTTTCATACGATGAGTGAAGGAGCAGCCCTGCTGTCAGACACGCTACCTTCGAGTGATAGGCGAAAGGAAGGTAAAGCACAACACAGTGTTTTTTTGAAGTCGTGGACCCAATACAATTGAACATACCTCCAGTTACAGTTGCACAAAACAACATATACAGTAATTTGTTTCAGGCGTGCACCTGTTGTATGAGGTCTCTATGCGCTACGAGGGATGCTGGAAGTGCCCGCCATTCTGTGCTAAATACACTCGAACACAACAACACGTTTCCATCGACAACCATGTCCTGCCAAATATCAGCAGGATATGGTTGTTGATGTCATGGTTGTCAGTGATACGGTGTGTCCTTTAGCAACTCAAATGGGTGCAGATTATTTATAAATGGCTGTTCTTGAACCAAGAAATAGCATTGCCCTTTTTTGTTACACGAGTAATATCTGTCCCGAGAAGCTCCAAATTTCGAGTGTGTCAACCTCCAAAGCAACGAAGGTTATGAGATTAATGTATAATCTAAAGGCAATCAACCATCCGCTGCCTAAAGACAAAGTTCCGAACATTCATTTATTCTGCAGCCGTTTTTAATTTGTGTCCCCACATGTGTGTTTGAGCAAGAGGAAGAATGTCATCAGTACTGAGCTTGCTCAATCCATTCAAAGCCTTAAACACCTCAATCAGATCACCTCGCAGGTGTTTAGTCTCCAGACGCTACAATTTGCAGGATTGAAGCCTTTCGTGGTATGAGCACCACTTTGCAGGACGAAAAATCTAGGTTTCCAGTACAAAAAAACAAGCAACTCCTTCCTGAGATCCAAAAACTCAGTCACGTTGAGGACTGAAACCCAAGAAAACTCCTCGGGTCATTCGAATCCAGGCGGTTTCCGCCATTGTGGGGAGGATGGTGGTTCTGTTCACTGTTCTACAAGAGAACACAAAAGGCTCCAGACTTTAATATTTGTAAAGAGTGTTCAGTTTTTTTTTAATCGTGCTTGGAGTGTAGTAATGCTAGGCCTCTTACTAGTAGGTTGCAATGCTTGTTAATTTTATATCTTTTTGTTTTTAATAATCATTTAAAATTTTGTAAATATTTCTTTCTGGCCACTAAAGTGCTCATTAGTGAAAAACGTTTATAAATTATGCTTAAATTATAGAAAATATTGGTAACATAAAATAAAAATATAAAACAATTGATCCGTGCCAAATTTAAGTTTGTGGCGTTGGAGTAATGCCGAAGATTTGCTCAAAGAACAAAACGATCATTGCTGAATGTGTATAGTTAATATTAAATATCACTTACAAACTGATGCCTACTAAACCATTAAGGAATAAAAATTAATCATGCGCCAATTATAATACCAGCCAGAAAACCATACGTTGGCCCACGATGACTCGTCTATCTATGCCAACCTGTTGATTATCGTGGCCAGAGTTCTTTTAGTGATCACACAATCTTCAGACATAGATGTCACTTTCTACAGTATTGCCACAAATGTGTGTTTGTGTGTGTACGCGGTTCTATCTATCTTTTTTGGTTTATGGACCTCTCAAACATTTTTCAGATGTCGCTGGTTGTTGACTATTCTATGAATAAAATAGGAGTGATGATCCGGCAAAATCATACGGCGTATCATCACTGTTATACCGCGCACGACGTGTGCTGCTATCTGTCGTTAAGCTTCCGTTAACCAAATTATACATTGTTCCCACAAGTAAAACCAGAAATTTCAGAAACGACTTATGAGCACGCTTTTAACGGTACCTGAATCTCTTAAGCAGCATACTTATTAAATAACAACTGTAATTACCACGTAGTAATAAATCATACTTCCCTGCTATAGGGACTTTTGAGCAACTCTTCTTATACTAAAAAACAGCAAATATTTTAATTTTATTTTCGGAATTTTAAACTGGAAAGGAAATTCTTACCACAGCTAAACTTAAATTTGTTAATGATATAAAAATGATATCATTCAATATAGAATTCTTAGAAATATGTATAGTACGTTAATTACGAAATATTAATAAATAACTTTAGTTTATTTTTAATGTAATCTATAAAAATTAGCATAGTGAGGCTCTTTTTATACGTAATAGGGGAAACATCAATTTTCCACAAAAATAAAAAACACAAGAAGGGGAAAAGTGTTCTACGAAATTCTGAACTTTAAATAAACCAGTGAGATGTTTTGCTTATGAAGAATATATTTTCATTTTGATTAAAAGCAGTTCACCGCTTCACACTTTTCGGTTAAAATATATATATATATAAAAAAAGGATTTTAAATAAAATACTGCGCCAAATTAAGGCAAGTTAATTTGATTCCTTCAGCCATCTCTGGTATTTAAGATGAAATGACACTCCATTAAAAGGAAAGCCATTTTATTCTTCATTAATTGAAAATGCGACGTTACTGAAGGCTTCATTTTTTTCCTAGCTATTCACAGAAAAAAGTGAAATTATTAAAAGTAAATTTTTAATGTTTCGAAATTGAACCTGAAAGGAATTACACGTTGCAATCTTTTTTTCAAAAAGGCGTTTGAGAAAGTAAGTTAAAAACAAAAGATTTGTTGCGTTTATTTATGGTCTCTCACTCTAAATTTCTCTATACTTATATTAATTTACTTTTCTTAAATTGTTCTCTTAAGGAGAATCAGAAAATTTTGTCCCCGTCTTAAATTCTCATACATTTAACTCAGTAAAGTTTAAGATCAATTGGGATCAGTTGGGATAAATCTTTAGTTTCCTGCCACCCCCAATTTTTCCGTTTGATTTCAGAAGTCGCAAGAGATAAACCGAAATAGGAATTTTAAATTCTGTTTCGGTTAGAAACACGAAGTTTCATAAATTTCGTTGGTGGAGGAGGAGCTAGAGATGGTCGATCAAACTTCCATTTACAGATGGTACTTTGAAGCCACTTTCAAAGCTGTATGATACGCATTGGCTGCTTTACCTATTTCACCGTTCAATGATTATAAAAAAGATATATATATATATATACTTTTTTTCTTTTTTTTCCCGTTCACTATTGAGGGATCCTGTTAAGAAGCAACGGATGTTGTAATGGAAATGTAACCATTCACTCCTTGAGCTTGGCTTCTCATAATTTATTAAATATATGTAGAAATTGGAGATGGCAAATAGCTAGATAGGACCTGCAGTACCAAATCTGCTTTAGTATTTTTTGCTATATCGGAGTGTGCCCAAAAGCATACGCGTGCTATTTAACATGAAATATATTTTTTCCTTTTATATTCTTCGAATAAGGATGACTGAATTAGTGTGGTAGTAGCGTGCTAGTTTCTAGGTGTACACATCACGGGTTCGAATTCACCCAAAATAACCTAGAGGGGCGAAAAATAGTTCCTAGAGTTTTGCATGTTGACTTGGGTATAGATTCCACATGTTTTTGTTATAAAAGAAGGTTAAGTTTGTTCAATGAAGGAAATGTGAACCAGTGCAAATATTTAGGAACTTGCAGTGATACCCGAGCAATTTATTTCTAATTATTTCTTTTTTTATACTCCATACAGTAGTGATGATGAAGCAGACTTATTTTCTTTGATGTCGATGCGATTGGCATCGTAGGAAAATAACATGTCTAAGTACGCTTTTTCAAATTGTGCATGCCTAATTTCCTTTGTTGGTACCATTAATTAAACGATTTCGTTGAATTAATAATGAATGAATATGTTAGCATTAGCATTACCAGTCGTAAATGATGCAAGAAATTAAGCTTATACAGAATCAGTCAAAAAAAAAAAAAAAAAAAGAAAAAAATCCTCCCATTTCACCTGCTCCAAAAATTTGTCAAGTTCTTCATTGAATTTATTAAAGATATCAACTTCCACAACGACAGATGGAAGTTTGTTCCAGCAATCAACCATCCGCTGGCTAAAGACAAACTTCCACACAACTATTCTGCAGCCATCCTTCCTCAATTTTAATTTGTGCCCCCTCGTGTGTGTGGTTTGAGCAAGAGGAAGAATGTCGTCACCATTGAGTTTACCCAATCCATTCAAAGCCTTAAACATCTCAATCAGGTCACCTCGCAGGTGCCTAGTCTCCAGACGTTGCAATTTGCAGAATTGAAACCTTTCGTGGTAAAAGTACCGCTTTGTTCCCTCCGCCAATCTCGTTGCCCTTCTCTGTAATACCACACGGTTGGTACGTTACTCTGCGGTTATTGCTATCCATATGTATTACTTTCCATTTGAAGTTTAATGCATTGTACATTAATAAGCATTATTAAATATTCATTATTTTGCATTTGAAGTTTAACACTGACAAATGCGAAATACTCCATATGAGTAGCAGCAATAGAGTAATGTACCAACTATGTGGTACTACATTTAGGGTAGTGGAAAAAGAAAAGGACCTCGGGTAATTGTGTAGTCAGATATGAAGATCTCTGAGCAGCGCACAGAGGCTTCTAGGATAGCTCATCGGGTTTTGTCAATGATTACAGGAATTTTGCTTTCAGGGATATGGAGGAGTTATAATCTCATTGTATACGGCAATGCTCAGACCACATCTTGAGTACTGCATACAGGTCTGGAGGCCTCATTTTAGGAAGGATGTAGAGCTGCTGGAACGAGTGCAGAGCAGGGTAACGAGATTGGTGAGGTGAACCAAGGGGTGCTCTTGCCAAGAAAGGCTTCGGTTCTACAAATTGCAGCGCTTGGTGACTGGAAACCTGTGAGATTATCTGATTGGGGTGTTTAAGGCTTTGAATGGATTGATCAAGCTCAGTGCTGATGAGATTCTTCCTCTTGCTCAGACCACACACATGAGAGGGCAAAAATTGAAATTGTGGAAGGATAGTTGAAGAATAGATGTGCATAAATTTGCATTTAGCCAGCGAGTGGTTGAGTGCTGGAATAGTCTTCCATCTGTTGTTGTAAAAGTGGAGGGTTTGAATAAATTCAAGACAGAATTAGATAAATTCTTTGAGTCTAAGGATCGTTGAAATGTGTGTGTTTTAGATGATTCTATATAAGCTTGCTTTCTTGTATAATTTGGCACCACTACTACTACTACAAGCATCCATCTGTTGAGGAAGTTGATAGCTTAAACAGATTTGTCGATGTTAAACTTCAATTGCTGTTTCTCAGCCCATCTGCCCAACCTTTCTAGATCTTGTTGCAGTAGAGTACTGCCATTAACAACTCTGCCAACCTTCGAGTCGTTTGAAAACTTGGACATTAAACCTGATATACTTTCATCAATATCATTGATAAATATAAAACAGAATAATGTGCCCAACACTAAACCATGTGGAACTGCTCTAATAACATGAGTCCACGAAGAGCAGCGTCTATTGATTACCACTCTCTGTCTTCGCCCACTCAACCATCCCTTTATCCATTGCAGCAACTTTCCCTTAATGCCACATTGCTCCAAAATGTACAGCAGTCTTCCACGTGCGACAGTATCAAAAGCTTTCCTGAAATCCAAATATATGATATAAAAATTATTTTTTGCATCCAGTTCATTTGTGACCGCATCATAGCATCCCATCAAATTGGTCAGTCAAGTTTTCCCCTTAACAAACCCATGCTGTCTCTGAAGTATAACTGCAGCCTTGTCTAGATGATTCTGCTTTACTCCTTTTACCTGTGACTCATCAGAAGATCATCATTTACCGAGTAATACTTCGTTCTACTTAATTCAATCCATTAAGTTAAATATTGGCATTGCCAATATTTAACTTAATGGATTGAAGAATTGTGCGTACTTTTTTTTTAAAGTTTTAATAAAATATCAAAAATTTAAAAACATGCCATGTGTTTATCTCTTTTATTTTCAATAAAAAACAAAAATAAAAATTCTACCGAAAATGGCAAAAGAACATTTTATTCATAAAACAGAAATATATCTCTTATTGTCTTCCATTTTTCAGTTTTAAAGACCTTTAAGTGTATGAAATTTAAAACATTTATCATTGATTTTATGTTTTCTAAATTTATGTGAATGCGCATATATTTATTCTTATTATTATGCATGTAAATATTATAAAAAAAAATAAAAGAAAATGTATTATACATATTGGACACTATTAGTTACTTATGTTTTCAGATTAAATTCAAAATTTATTTCAAATTTGGCGCGCATCACAGCGCACGAAATTTGAAACTGTGTGTCTTGTTTTATGCGCTGTTAGTGGCTATCTGGGAGAATATCAGGTTTCGTGTTATCTTGTTTACTAGTGAACTTAATTCAACACATAAATTCCTCAACAGCCAAATACGAGCTGGCTATTTTTTATTGACTTCGAGGGTGCGGTCGATTCCGTTTGGTGGGAGAGCGCTCTCAAACGACTAAGAACAGCAAACTGCAGCCCCCAACTCTTCTGTTTAGTTCGAAACTATTTCCAGGACAGACAAATACTAATAAAATGTGAACATCAATGTATTACTAGAGCTGTTTACAAATTCCCCCCCAAGGTTCCATTCTGGGATCTCTGATATGGAATCTAGTATTAAACAACTTGCTAATGAGAAATTTTCCAAACACACATATCATTGCGTATGCAGACCATGTTACTATTATTATTATGGTTTCAGAGGTTACAGAATGAAACATTTTTAAATAAATTAATATCTATACAAAGGAGCATACTACTAGCCCTGGTGCGTGCCTGCCTTACAGTCTCATCAGCTTCTCTTCAAGTTCTTGCATGATCTATTCCACTAGATCTTCGCGTAGCTTACAGACGGTTGTGTTACAGACTGAAAAAAGCAATTCCAACCGACTTCGTTGATATTAGAATCAACCTGAATAATCATAATATGAAAGGTGAGAAGATAAACATCTAGAACGAACTTATTAACATATGACAGACACGATGGGACACGTTGCTGACCGGGCAGGTTACTAGAAAGTTTTTTCCCAGAGGTTACCTACCTAATGGATAAAGGAAGAAGAAAATGGTTCTTCGTATCGATGCCTACGTCATATCTTATCACTGGACACGAATCGCTAAACGATAAACTGTACACATTCGGACTTCATCGTACTAATTTTTGCTCTTGAGGAAAACATGAAGACTGGCAGCACGTGGTATTTGACTGTGACATTTATGAGGACTCGAGAATTCCTTTAAAAAATTGTGTTAGAGATTTTTTTCGTCCTGGACTGGAACATGACCTTGTGATAAACAAAGACGTTTACTGCACCTTCCAAGACTTTGCTTCTCTTGTTTTTGAAATACGCTGATCTGTTGGATAAACACCAACTGCTTCCATCTGATTTTTCCCCTGGGCACTGTTTGTGTTATTTGCTGAATGTAAATATGTACCGATGTAACCATATCAACTTAGTTTCAGTTTAAACAGGAAAAAGGTGGTGCACTCCCTCCTCCTAGAAGCATGTTTTTAAATTAATTAATCAATTAATATAATTGAAAACTTTTACTCTCTTTACTTTCCTTTATGTAAATTTAACCATAACCAATACGGATTTAGAGGTGAGTACTAAGATAATAAGCTTTTCTAAGAATCTAAATGATGTAAATATATTCTGTTTACTGATGTAACCATAGTAGTTTAGTTTTAATGTTTTATGACTCGGTTTGTTTGACCACATCTTGCGCTGTTTGGGTCACATAAACTTAAGAGGAGAGATTTTTGACCTCCCGCTTTTTTTCTCCTCCTGAGTACGGGATATGTCTTCTTCTAAGGATCTACAGGCCTGGTTGTTGAGGCATCCCTCCCCGCGGACAGGATGAGATGCTATGGAGGCTTTTTGGTTTTGACTCTTCTAAATTATAAATTCAGAGTGTCTTGATTTCAATGGCGGAGTTGAAAAAACGTTCCTGGTGCCACCAAACCTACTTACATACATACTTAAATGAAATGAAAACATTAATAAATCTTTCAAAAACAAATAGGGCAGGCTGTAGATGTTTAATAAACTAGTAGAAGAATTAAAGAAAGCAGCCTGAAACTTTAACTCATCCTTTAACTCTTTCTCCCAAACAATTAAAGGTTCAGTTTTTCTATTTTTATTTGAGATTGTATTTTACGTGATCATAATGCTTATTTCAACGGAATCTCCCTCTGGGGATATGCACCTACCAGTAAAGAGCATGTCCTAGGTTATTAAAATATTAATTTTTGAAATTTAGAATAATTAAAACGCAAAATTCATTCGGATTTGTTTAAAACTGTATACATCAAAATGAAAATACTGGGCTATGTTTTACGAAGTAGCATTTATCAACCCGTGATATCAATTGCAGTCTCTCATCTCAACAAATTCTTCAGTTCACTGTCTATATGACTTGAACGACTCTCTTGTTGTGCCTCTCACCTTTTAAACATTGGACGAAACATCTTGCAATGCAAATGAGGCATCGCTGGTCCAGTTTTAGAAGCAACTATCACGCAGGTATTCACCCACCGCATTCCGATTTATTCCTTCGACATCTTGGTAAGGAAGAGAAAGGGAGAACGTTACGCTTTTATGTAAATGCTATCCAGCGCAGCGCATAATACAGTGGCACGTGCTTCACAAATATTCGGTAGTGTCGGATAGCAGCTGGTATTGACGTGTCAAAGAAAGTTTAGCGCAAGACATGTTTACATCCTAAAAGACAGTCTTAACCACCAACGTTTTCTTATTTAGATGCTGCTTAATATTCTAAGCACGATGGCATGCTGGAATGTCGGCTGGTCACCCAATTAGTCATATCCATTCCTTCCCACCACAGTGTGGATGCTAATCGATGTTTTTTTTTTTTTGGTATTAGGACACATCTATGAATGTTTAGAATTGTGGTAATCGCTAAATTTTCATTTTTCTTATTGGATTCGCATGAGGCGTAGTCTTGTGCGATTTCGAGAAATTAAGTAAGTTAATGTTAGTGACTCTTAGAAGCTGAATGCAATTTTGTACGTTATTTATCACTGCACTGTCACTTTGACGATATTAATAGCGAGTGCCGTGCGCTGTTGGGTTTCAATAAACACAGAGACTGGTTGAATAATTAGTTGGTGTCACTGTAATTGTTTTAATAAACAATGGCTGCGTAAATGATTAGTTAGGTTTCAGTCAATAGTCTTAGAGTAAATGAATAAGATACGAAGGTTGTTCAAAAATTTCGTATTTTTACCACGAAGGGATCAAGATATTGGCTTGGAGTTTTACGTGAATTTAATATAGGTCAACTTAGGAATTGGGGTACTATTTTTATGGCTTTCCTAATGTTACTTTCTTTATTATGGATATTTTTTGACATTCTCCAAGCAACTAAAGATGTCAACAAAAGCGAATCCGACTGCAGCGATCAGTCATTCATCATCATCTCAAAACGGAAAGAAATTTCTGTGAAGGCGGGGAATGATGTGCATTTCTAGATCACGCACTTGGTCGTTTGATCTCCGGGTCAAAGCGATAAACCCATGTTTCATTTCAAGGAATAAGCTGCGATAAAAAGTCCTCGGAATATATTTCACTTGAAATAGTTCCAAAGTCGTTGTTGATTGTTTGCTTTCTTCCTTTTCTGGTCCTCTTGACACCTTTCCCCCAAATGCCTATATGAAGAAAGACTCTCATTACAAAAAGCATAAACTGTTAAGCAACTGATTATCCTGTTTTTAATGAAAATTTAAATTAAAAACATTAAACGTATTACCCCTTCCTTCAAGAAGAATGCACATTGTCATGAAGCCTATCCAATCTCAGGGGTAACGAAGTGATTATAGCAACTGTCCTCCACATTAGGGGGAAAATCCTAATGGCGCAAGGAATATATATATATATATATATATAATTAGATTTAAATAATGTTAGAAAAGGAATATTACATAATAAAAATAAAAAGGAGGGTACAGCACACATCAGGGGCAGCAAAACGCATAATCCTCTACATGATGCTTGAAATATAATCATATAAATTAGAATAAAGTTATATAATAAAATAAAATAATGCCAGCAGTACGGCAAGACAAGAGCGAAAAAACAAAATTAAACTTAAATTCAAAAAACAGGGAGGGAAGAGAAATGTAACAAGAGTAAAAATATTGCAGCGAAAACTCTAAATTAATTTAGAAAATCTAAATATACGAATAATCATTCTTTGAAATTTAAAAGCCAATTAAATGAAATTTAGCGGTGCCCCCTCTGATGGGCACCAGGTCCAAATTTATGTGAAATATCACCAAACAGAGATTTAAACTACTACAACAAAACCAAACAAAACAAAAATAAACAAAAATAGACTGACCATTATGCCCCATCTCAACAGAGGACCACAAGGCCAATAATGGTCAGGGAATCGCTGCATTTCGAACGCTAAACAAATCACCGCAAAGGAGAAACGATCGTAAGATCAGTCCGCCACACCGATCCCCAGATCAAATCGCCAATGCAGGGAATTGAACAGCGGTGGTCCTGATGCAGCGAAAATCAAAAATAGAACAGACATTAGCACTCCAGTACAAAGCCACACTACTGACAAAGGCAAATGTAACCCGTTTATATAAATGAATAATGAACTATAGATGGCAGTACAGGCGCAGCGTTAGCAATTCGCCCAATACTATCATGTGACATAATTAGATTTAAATAATGTTAGAAAAGGAATATTACATAATAAAAATAAAAAGGAGGGTACAGCACACATCAGGGGCAGCAAAACGCATAATCCTCTACATGATGCTTGAAATATAATCATATAAATTAGAATAAAGTTATATAATAAAATAAAATAATGCCAGCAGTTTGTTTGGTTTTGTTGTAGTAGTTTAAATCTCTGTTTGGTGATATTTCACATAAATTTGGACCTGGTGCCCATCAGAGGGGGCACCGCTAAATTTCATTTAATTGGCTTTTAAATTTCAAAGAATGATTATTCGTATATTTAGATTTTCTAAATTAATTTAGAGTTTTCGCTGCAATATTTTTACTCTTGTTACATTTCTCTTCCCTCCCTGTTTTTTGAATTTAAGTTTAATTTTGTTTTTTCGCTCTTGTCTTGCCGTACTGCTGGCATTATTTTATTTTATTATATAACTTTATTCTAATTTATATGATTATATATATATATATATATATATATTCCTTGTAGTGTCGGATTTAAATAAATTTATTAATTTATTGTGATAGAATTTATTTTTTCAAAGGTTTGGGAGGTATTGTTTACTTTAAATTTAGAAAATCTGGTGATGGGGGAGATAATTTTGACCAGGAAGGAAGGTAAATTAGTGAAAGCTGATTTGCCCAAGGATATTATGGGTCTTAGTGGGTGATTGGGTTTATGGAGTTTGGTAATAGCAAACATATGTGGTAGAATATTGTTACGGATACCAATCTGTTGAAGGGTGTATAAATTAATTTCAATGTTGGATTTTAATTTTAAAAAAAATATATAATAAATTCTCTCACAATAACCAATGATGACATCCTAGCATATTTTGATGTAGTCTCATTGTACACTAATGTACATTTACCGTCAACATTACAAAACTTACGTAATTTCTTAACAGACGACAAAACCTTATCCAATCGCACTTCCCTTTCAATTAATAGCATACTAGAGCTCACAATCTTTCTATTAGATGCCAGATACTTCCGATTTCTTAATCAGATTTACCAGCAAACCTACGGCCTACCTATGGGATTAGGGATCTCAGCCTCCCATCTGAAATTTACATAGCCTCCGTAGAAAATCATATATTACAACCATAACCCCCCCCCCCCCCCCCCCAAGATATTAAATTATTTATACGGTACATTGACGATATCCTCATAATAGGGCACAAATCCACAATAAATGATCTTTTCATTAAATTTAATTCCTTGCATAATAGATTAAAATATACCCTGGAATTGGAAGAAAAGGGACAAATTAATTTCCTAAACCTCACTATATACAGAAGCGATACAAAACTAGGAAAAAGAATTTTCAGAAAAAATACTCACACGGGCAAATATTTACACTTTGAATCACATCACCCCCTCAACACAAAAAAAGCAGTCCTTATAATCAAATTTACAATGCAATAAAATACAGTTCCACACATTATGACCTTAATAATGAAGTACAATATCTTACAAGTAAATTCATATCTAGGAAATATCCTATTCAATTAATCAAACAAACTATTATCACAGACCAAAATAATACCAACAACCCACCCAAACGCATGTCCAATAATAATCCACGTATTATCCTCCCTTACCATAGTAATTTTGCCAACCAATTCCGCCGTTTATTCAAAAGTACTGATATCACCCTTACTTTCTCATCTTACAATTAACTAGGTTCATTATTCAACTCATATAAAGATACATAAAATTACCACATTAGTGACATGAATAATATCATCTACTTAATAAAATGTCAAGATAACTGTAACGCTTGCTACATTGGTAGCACCACCACAAAATACGGTTCTACCAAAACATCAAACACCACTACAATAGCTTTAGGACGGGACAGTCCAATACCGAATTAGCAACACATGTTCAATCCCACAACCACACCCCTCAGTAGATTCAGCCATTCCTATTATCAAATTAAAATCCAGTTTTAAAATCTTCCAATATGAAGCCCTAGTTACAGAATGGTTTCGCCGCCATTCCACTCTTCAAGTATTAAATTCCAAACTACCCTATAACATAGCACCGGTCTGGAATCGCATACACCTGAGATTACCACGTGTATCCAGGAGCATCACGGGAACCTAGTCTTCTTAAATACACGCGTTTACTCTCATTCTACCATTGCCAACTGAAGACGTGTAAAACGAAAGCCACTTGTTATGGCTATTGGCCTTCTGTTTCCAACCGTATAACTAAAATCGTTTCAAATTTTAACATTGACAACCAAGGACGAAGACGTGCACTTCTACTTCCTTGCGCACATTTTAATTCTGTTTTTAAATTCTAACTTATTCATGCTAACTTAAATTTAAAATTATCGTCCACTTTATTCCAACATCAATGCAGATTATAAAAAGGTGAGTATCATAATAAATTAAATTAAGCTACGCTATTATATTGTGTCAGTTATAAATGGTACTTTAAGAGATCTACAATTTTCGAATTGATATTAAGAATCTTAATTTCTTATTTGCCAACATTGTTTCAGAACTATTGTCTTTGTATATAAAGGCAATGGTTATTTGTCTTTATATTATCATCCAAGTCTTCTTGGATGATAATATAAAATATACTAATTAGTCTAATTAAAGAGATAGCAGGAGCAATTTCGACTGATTAAATTTCAGAGCAGATTAGGCCTGCAAAAGCAGTTAGAGATTTTCAAATATTCTACAAGAAACTAAAACTTTTGCTATTCAATTCAAATTACCTTTCTGGAGTATTCACTGAAAACACGGAACCAACAGTAGAAATAGGAGAGAAATAATTTAAATGCAAACTCCGTCCTAATAGCAAAAGTGTCCTTCCAGATTTGTACGGTTCCGCTGTTCAAACATTGTCCTTCCAGTCCTTGTCTACTCCCTTTACTTGTCTCATTTTTCTGCCGCTGTAGCAAATAGTATCTTCTGTGGCGTTCGATAAAGCCAACTTATTTACTTTTCTATAAGAATTTACGAATGTTATTTGCTGTGGGGAAACAGTTACTTTTCAATACTTGTCCACTTTCAATGTTGGTACAACGAAGTCTGATTTTTATCTTACCGGCACTCTTCGTTCTTTCTTTCTTGCGTTTGATAAGATCTTTGCTTCTTAAACCTGCGAGACTTTTTCAATACCGTTCTCTTCATTTTCTGTAATATATTCTTCATTCTATTCGTACTAAATCAAAGTTCAAAGGATTGCAATACCTATAGTATTCGATTACTGAAAACGAAAATTTTAAACGAATTGGCGATGAACGTAAAACAGATCCGAAATTCGATATAAATATTTTTCACTTCTAGGTGTACTTACTGGCTTCTCGTAATAGTCTCTGAGTTTAATTAGATTTATTTGAAATAATTGAACTTTGGGATATTTGACTTCGGCGATGAATAGTCCGTTAATATTTTAGCCAAAATGTCAAATTCCAAAATTTAGTTTACATATCTCTTCTAGGAACCTTTGATCTATTGTAATTTGTAGAATTAATTATGTTTATTGAATTCATTAGAGAGCACATCTCTTAATGAATCAAATGGTAAGAGAAAGATGCAAAGAAAAGCATTTATTCTCTACGCACAGGATTAAAACTTCAATATTACTGGACTCAATTGTCTTAATATAATTTAATAATTATTGAATTATTACAAAGATAGACATAGGTGATTATTATTTCTCTAAGTCACTGTGAAAGATGATATCTTGAAGGTAAAAAAACAAAAAAAAAGATATTCTCTTGGTGGAACCAACGGTCAGCAGATGAGGATAATCTGTAAGGTCAAAAGTCAATTAGACAAAAGGATATTAGGGCTATCATACAACCTGAAATTCCGCAAATGATGATTCAAAGGAAATTAAAAACACTGATACACCACTGGATGGAGTTTTAAATATTTATTGAAGTAAATCATACCTCAGTTTATACTTGATACTTTGCCAAGGTATTAAGTATATTTCGACTGGCTGTATTAACAGGTGAGAAAAGCAGACTGATTGTACGACCTCCATGCAAGGGTTGACTATTTCATTTAGTTGCTGAGGAGGATTGGCTTGTGTTTGTTTGGTACTGTTTAAATTCGTAAAATCCGTAAACCATAAAGAACCACTCTCTCGTCCGCATGGCACATATTCTCAATTGCTAGCCCATTCCGTACCGTGCAATACAAATGACGTTATCCGCTGGAATCGTCGAGTGCTGGTAATGCATCCATTTTTCATTGTGCATCAATTCTTTATAACAGCTTCGATTTACGCTAATCTTTTGTAAATTGGCAATAATAAGGGCTCATTTTTCAATTATGTTGTTATTGGAGGTGAATCTTGGTATTGGCAGCAAATCAACAGATCGCTATCATGAGCTGTGGGTATTGAGAACGCTCAAGTGGACAATGAGGTCATTGCTAAGCGGACTTCCGAACCATTGAGCTAATCATGGAAGAACCTGATGGCGAGTATAGAGTTTTTTTTATTCAAAAACGTTGGGGTATCATATATGAAAACTCCGCTGTTCAAATGTTAAGAATGTTCCATGGCCGTAATACAGTATTTGCAGTTCTTTTCTTATAATTTCACACACACCTCTCCTGAGGAACTCATTGGGAATTGTTCAAAGAGTGGATATCTTTGGCTGGCTTCAAATAGATTTCATCAATCAACAGGCTTCGTGACCACGGTGTCACGAAGCCTGTTGTGATCACAGTGTGATCACGAGCTGATCCGACTATACCTTATATCCTCTATAATTACTCTAAATAATCACTAAAACTACCCAAAATTTCACAAACATCGAATTTCTTTTCGGACCAGCTGTTTCTAAGTGACCATTTAGAGGTTGTGGCGCCATTACCACTTGTAAACTTTCGAGAGGAAAAAGCCAAAGGATTTCTATAGAATTTCTACGACACTGGGCACTCCATTATTTTATTACAGAATTCGCTATTCTTGAAGAACAAAGGCTACCTTCACCACTGTACGTGACTAGAGGTGCGTACCATTGTGTGATTTGGCAGGTAATCAATCATATCAACTGCTTGGTCGTTCCATTGGCTGGCATCTCAAAAGACGGCCTCGCCACTTGTGAGTGTTTTGATCACTGTGCAAAGCAACTATCCAAACTTCTAACTTCAGCTGGTAGTGCCACCTGGCGAATGTCAAGCAACTATCTTTTATCGTTACCGTTGAAATAGATGGTAGAAGTTCAATATTAATATAAAAGTATCGCAGACTTTCATTTGTGTCTAATTTTAGAGAAACATTCAACTTACAGAATATTCTTCAGAATATTTATAGAATATTATTAAAATATTTAAATGTCATATCGCATTTTGCTCTGTGGATTACACTGCTTTATCAAATAGTTATAATGAATTAAGGCTGCATATGTGTAACTTTTGCCAACCTCGGGTGTTTTTCATCCCACAAAAAGACAAACAGACATAGAATACACGCAATTTAGTTGCCACGAAACCAACTAGCATCAACACAAATAATTTTTTGGTTTCATTTTATTTTATTCAATTTGATGTGAAGAAAACGTTAAAGAAGAAATGCGAATTCAAAAAGTAAGGTCTTTTCCAGACTTCCTTCGATGTAAACTTGATTTAAAAATATCTGAAAAGAAGATGTTCTGTCATCGTTTCAAATAAGATGCCAGTCACCGGAGCAATTATTCTTGTGTGGCATCGCGAAATATTTCAGACATCTCTCCGTTTGTGCAGGAGATTGATTGACATATCGATCTGAGAGTAGCAGCCAGAAATAATATTTGATTATCATTTTCAGCTATAATGATGCTCACTTGTGTGGATAAATAAGCCATACTTTCTAAGAACCTTTAGAATGTTTGGAAATAGGTTTTCTTTCGATTCAACATTGCACAGTCGTCCTAACAATTTCAGGTAGATTCTCTAATATCATAATGACAAAAGCAGTTATATCATAGAGCTAACAACAACTAATTATGCTCTCTAGATCTCGTAATATTTCCAATAGAAGTTATTAAATTTATCAGCTTTTGGGATTTTCACTAAGCGCAGGCGCTTTAAGCCTTTATGATGGCATACACAGAACTATTAAATGAATTAAGTTATTAAATTAAAATCGAACTTTATCATTGCCCTTGGATAATCCAAGAGACCCGATAATTTTTAAAATGGTAAAACCTTTTTAGGATTCTTGAAAAAAAATCTGATAAGAGGCTGAGTCTAAACAGCTGTCGATGAGCTCAGCATGAATTTTGACATCGATAGAAAGAACCGCTTTTTAGTAAATAGGAAAATTCCCTCCCATCTTTCTATCTTTTCCCTCGCCTCAGAGTTTATTCCGGGAGGATGACACACGCCAATATATCGGGAAAAAAGGATTTTTTTTCTTCCTTTATGCAAATTAAATTTTCTCCCCCCCCCGCTTACTTCCCAAGAATTATGTTTAATAGAAAGAGTGAACGATGCCCGAAATGAAAATAGTGCTATATTGAATGAATATTTTCCTTATCTATTCTAAATCAACATCTCTACTCCTCGAGATTATTATTATCTCGCTTGGATACACGTGTTATTCGCGAAGCCAGAAAATTGAATTTATTAATTCTGGTAGGTAACATATGGCCCGGGATGAAATGAATATTAATCTTGCATGGGGGAATCTCTCTCTTTCTCTCTGTCTATATTTGACTCGCCCGTGCGCGTGCGGTCTGACACCAATACACACTTTAGTGCTATGCACTACTTGCAGTGGTATGCAACAACCATGTGTGACGCCAGGTTCATATTTCATAAGTTAGCTGGCGGATATATGGAAAGGATAATAGGAAGGTAAAGGATTTCTTGTTGGGAAATGTTTGCTGAAAATTCGTATATGAAAGGCCATTGTACGTCACAATGATGGATTACAAGAGTGAGTTCAGGGATTATATTGTAGTGGGAGCAGATTATTCATTTTTTTTTTGTTTCTTTTCTTTATTCTACTCTTAAAATATTACTCTCTACCTATCTTTGGCGTTTTCCAACAAAAACAAAAACAGCAAAAAAAAAAAACACGCTAATTACATAGAAATTAAATTTAAATGCCTGCCTTGATAGAGTTTTTTTTCCATAAAATCGAGTTTCTGATCCAGAGGGCAGGCTAAAAGACCGTAGAAAATGACCACAGTTTACAAACAAGAGCTTCCATTGAATAAAGTATTCAATTGAATTCGATTATTCCATTCAATTCCATTGAATAAAATAAAATATCATGGAAAATTGCCTTGGCTAATCCGCTTAGCTGAATTTAACACTTCCAGGCTATTTATGATAGCATTTGAAAGCCACGGCTGACACTCCCAACTTCTGTAACTTAAACACGATATAGACATATTATATCTATGAAGCAACATGAATTACCATAATACGTAAATCCAGTGGATGATTTGTCTAGAAACCATCCTAATATTATGCCGGATTGTGAACTACAGATCAGTAGACCTTCAGGAAATGAAATCCACGAAATTGCTCTAACGTTCCTTTGGTATGTTTGATCCTGTGCTTGATGTGCTTGATCATGTACTCATTCAACTTCACTGCATGGAACCTCAATGGGTCTGAGATATCATGCAGGCTCGTAGACGTAATTGTGTGCGGCCAATGTAAACAGAACGGGCATCATATCTGCTACTGGACTCATGGCGTGTAATCCTCTGAAGTGGCTTCTGTTATTCTCTGAAGCAACTTCATAACACGCCATGAAGTTGCTGCAGACTAAACTAATAACGGGCTGCACCATTATTTGTTCACGATGAAGCTCCAGTACACTCAATCGTTGACCCATGGGCAATAAGGCAGTTCTGAATGTCTCTTAACGAACCATACTCAACGTCATAATAGGCGCTAGCACTTTGGTAGTAGGTCAGTCGTAAGCACTGTGCTAAGCTTCCATACTGTGTGTAAAGGGTCTGAGTTCGATTCCTGTTGGATGTGAGTAACTTCCATCTGACAGAATTCGAACCATTTACACACAGTGTGGGCATTTTCTCACAGTGGCTTGGTTTCGGAAGAGACTTGCATATTTTTTTCCCGCTGTAAATTTGGCTATTTCATCCGGTAAACCAGGTAAACCGGTCATAGAATAAATGTAGTTTGCAAAGACAATACACTGACGCCTTATATACTGTGTTTTGTTTCTTTGGTTCAAAAGCAAAAGCGAAAGCAACTCAGCGGATTAGAATATTTCTTTTAGTATGGTAATAGTACAGACAAATAAAGAAATGAAGTGGACGTTATTGCACTAGCCAAAACAAAAAAGAATATACTGACATCGGGCGACGTCAGTTTGGGTATATAGTGTGTTCGTTTCTATCGGCACCAGGAATTTCCTCCATCTCCGCGTTGCTTTCATTATGGGTGTAACAGTTCACTGTAAAGGCCAGAGATTTAAAAGTGTATGGATTTTGTAAGTGTAGCGTGTGTATCGTTGTTCTTCTGGCCATTTAGCCGCTAGATCCCTGCTAGGGGGGTCCAACGTTGCCCACACTATTTTGGGTAGTGCAAACCCCGAAAACGTGATTATCTGTTTTTTTTTGATAATAGTTAGACATCAGCATTTTATGTTCTGCACATTTAAGTCCACGCGGGTAGTATAGTGGTTATAATCACTGTCCTCCCTATGCCGGATGGAAAACGCCCCTTTCTAATCCCGTCAATGATGCAAGGAACTTTTATTGGTTTTTTTTCACTCCATAGCTGAGTTAATCGGTCTCAGCAAGGTTTTCTTTTTTCAAAAACACAGGTGTTTCATCCAACAAAACAGGCAAATTGACCATAGAATACACGAAATTTATGGAGTTAATATACATGGGTGAATGAGATTATTCTCAGCCAACCCTAATAATGACAATGTTTTCTGTACGTTCACATTTGGTTATTCAAAGGAGGTTCAGCAGTTATTTCGTACGTATGCAATCATTAATCTAAAATATCGTTTGAAATCCAGAGAATTCGGACTCCAGGGAATCTTTTTGGAATCTATTTATATTTCAAAGATTTAAATTACTATGAATGATAAACTTGACGATATTTATTTATAAATTTCTTATAAGAATCTGCTCTTAACTCTAAAACAAATCTACTTCAAGGAGATGAAACGCGTAAATTAGATTTTTATCTATGTTATAATCCATCCACTGTTCCACCCCACCCTACATGTGCCTAAAATATTTTTTCTGTATTGGGTTGGACTTAAAAAAATCTTACACCCATAGCCGCTATGAGTAAAAAAAGGGATGGGATCAAAATTGGTTTTCTTGTTAACTCTTCAGGAAAGGTTAGTGAATGTCGGAGTACTTTGGTCCTTGAGGTTGTCACAGACATTCTCTTAGGTAGGCCAGACAAGCTGTACTTGCTACCCGGGAGACTAAAACGCTGATGGAACTGATATTCGGGTGACACTCAAGTCAAAGTGGACACAATTTCGGCGAAGTCCGAACAGTCCGTGACAGCCAAATCCTCTGCTTGCACCTTCACGATGGTGAGACTGTTAGTAATCCTAGGTATAACCCCCATGCACAAGCACACTCTGGGTAAACACCCAGGTGTAAACCAACGTAAGCAGTGGCCGAGGTGTGGCACCCACACTACATGGAGGAATGCCGCCTCCTCTGTTTTACCAGGAAATACTAGGTGGTAGATGACTCTCATCAACCTGAGCAATACCACCACTTTGCTTATTGGAGGCTGATGACTTTTGAGGTTATGATGGACATCATGGCGAGATCCAGTCTTCCTTACATTTGGAGGGTACAGCTCTAAAACGGTGTTCGCAGGCCGGTCCCTAGTTAGTACACCGGATCGAACCTATTGGTAACCCTTCAGGAAGCTTCCGGATCAGCTAGTGTATAATCTTGCTAACTCTACTCTGCCACATATTGACTGGAGGGAGTCCGAGTAATGTGTATGCGGGGGGGGGGGGGCATTTTCGAGGCCATGTTATGTCCTCGAAAATTCGGTGTATTCTTATCATGTGTACGCCATATCCAAAAATTTAATTATTTCATACAGCATGTCCCCCCCACACTTTTTCTTACTATTGAATACACCATGAATTGGCAAACTAATAGAGTAAGCTTATCTGCGAAAAGATCTAAACCTCCCAAACACTTTCTAGTTCATTTCACAAATATACGTTGTCTCCATTCTAATCTCAACGATGTCCATTTCCAATTGCAGTCTGCCAAACCACATCTACTTTTTCTGACAATGTCTCAGTTATCAGCAGGTTGATCAACTGCTGGCTGCTCATCTTGGTTGCCCATATGATTCGTTGTATGATTCCTTTCGCCTCAAAGGTGTTACTTGTGCATATGTCCGTTTCGATGTTCCCTGCCAGAGACTTGGTAATTTGGAATCACCTCTTTTCGATCTTCTATGGCTTAAAATCTCTCTACCGTATTCTGTCAAATTCATCTGTTGTTTCTACCGTTCTCCCAACTCAACTAACCATTTGGAGCTCTTTGACTTCCTCTCTTTGCAACTTGACTTTCTCCAGTCTAACTTTCCTAATAGTCAGGTAATTTTCCTTGGTGATTTTAATGTTCAAACTCCAGCTGGCTTCCGTTTTCTAGTCACACTGACCCAGCTAGTCGAGATGCTGAGGCTTTTGCAATTACTAATGATTTTGCACAGATTATTCATTTACCTACAAGAATACCAGAAAACCCTAACCATACTTCTAAGTACACTGTCGAAGTGAGTGGTCTTTTAGGCACCTCAGATCACAACTTGGTGATTGTCTCTTCTCCAATGGAGCCTTTATCTCATGGCATTACAAGAATGCAAAATGGGGTGACCTGCGAAATTTCTTTTCTTCTTCTCCTTGGTCGGATTACTGTTTCAAAACGTCTGATGTCAACGTTTGCTCAGATCGTGTCAATGAAATTATTCTTGTAGAAATGGAATCGTTTATTCCACACTCCACTTTAAAATCTCGTCCTTTATCTAAACCTTGGTTTTCCAATAAGTGTGCTAAGGCTGTTCAAGAGAAGAATGTTGCTTATTGTACTTGGCTTGTTTCCAATTCTTTAATTTCATTTTCTGCCTACACCAAAGCTCGCAACAATTGTAAAGCAGTTTTTAATCAGTTCAAACTAGATTTTCAATAGGCTGAGTAGAAAACTTGCTTCTTGCCCTAATGGTAGCCGAGCATTCTGGTCTCTATTGGCCGCAACTTTTGCCCATCTCTGTTCCCACCTCTCTCCAAACCAGATGGTTCTGATGTTACTTCAGCCAAGGATAAAGTTGACCTGCTAGCATCCCATTTTTCTTCCAACTCATGTATTAATGATCTTTGTAAAACACCTCCCAACATTTCCAACATGCCCCATTCAATGCCTCCTGCGGTCTTCCGTCAAAAGGATATCATAACGATTTTAACGAATCTTGATGCTAAGAAAGCTCCAGGTTCTGATGGTATGGTATTTCTCTACTTATTCTCAAAGCCTGTGCTCCTGAACTTAATCCTATTCTTTGCCGCCCTTTTTCACTTTCTTATTCCAAAGGTGTTTTTCCTTCTGCTTGGAAATTTGCTCATATCCAGCCAGTTCCTGAAAAGGGTGATAAATCTCTCCCATCCAAATATCGTCTCATTGTAATTACTTCTACTATTTCTAAAGGAATGGAGAAGTCAATTAACTGCCAACTCTTAAACTACCTGGAAACTTTCCGTCTGATCAACGATTGCCAGTATGGATTCCGTCAGCGTCGATCCACTGGTGATATTCTGACTTATGCTACCCATTTATGGACAAATTCAATGGAAAAGTTCGGTGAAACACAAGCAGTTGCTCTTGACATCTCAAAGGCTTTCGATCGTCTTTGGCCTAACGGTCTTCTAAACAAGTTTCCATCTTATGGTTTGCCAACTGTTTTTTGTAATTAGTTATCCAGTTTTCTCTGTGATCGCTCATTGAGGGTGATGGTAGATGGCTCTCTGTTTTCTGACTTTTCCACTAATGTGGACACTAACCGGTGTCCCCCAAGGTTCAGTTCTTTCTCCCCACTCTTTTCCTGTTGTATATTAATGACCTCCTTCCATTGACTGGAAATCCTATCCATAGTTTTGCCGATGATAGCACATTGCATTCCACTTTCCATTTTGAGAAACCTTGTCCTGCTCAATCAGCTTCAACTTCTCGAAAATCTGCTACCAATTCCTTAAATGCCGATCTCCAGGTAATTCTCCAGTGGGCAAAGACAACTTAGTTGATTTCAATCCTTCTAAAACTCACTCTTGTCTTATATCTCGCAAAAAGGTTTCATCTGTTTCTATACTTATCTTTGGTGACACTCCATTTTCTAGGAAAGTTGATATATCTCTTTTTTGGGATTACCCTGACTTCTAATCTCTCTTGGCACAAGCACATTACAAATATTGCTTCCTGTGCATCTAAAAAACTTGGTTTTCTCTTTTGCTCTCGGCGTTACTTTTCTTCCAAACAGCTGTTCACTCTGTACCAATCGCAAATCTGCCCTACCATGGAATATTGTTGCCACATCTGGGGTGGTGCCCCCAAAACCTCTCCCAGGCTTCTTAATTCCATTCAGAAGAGGGCAGTTAGGTTAATCAATGACTCCTCTTTAACAGAGTCTCCCCACTCGCTGTCTCATAGACGTACTGTTTCTGCTGCATGCCTCTTCTACAGATACTTCCATGGGCACTGTTCTTCTGAATTGGCTTCTATAATTCCCGCTTTCTCTTCCAAAACAGTCCGAACACGTGCCGCCACCAGCCAACATCCATTTACTGTCCAACTTCAAACCCACAGAACCAACTTTTTTTCATCTTCCTCATTTATTCATTCAACTGCCGTTTTCTGGAAGAACCTTCCTTCATACGTATTTCCTGAAAATTACAATCTACAGAAGTTCAAGTCCAATGTCAACAAATATCTTCTTTCGTCTTCTCAACCTCCAACCCAAGCACGGCTAAGTGCTATAGGTTCTAACACCTCTCGTGTTTGGGGTTTTGATAAAAAAAATCCCATAGCTCAGTTCAATTTTATTAAGATACATTTACTGAATAAAGCTAAGTTAGTTTCGCTATGTGTATTATTAAGATCAATGAAATTCTGCCAGAGCTTTAAACTCAGTTAAATATCATATTCTTCGAAAGGGCTTCGTGATATTTATTCGAGAAGACCGAAATACTAGGGATCAAATGAAAATGATTCGAAAATTCATGTGGCAATACACAATTGGAGTTTAGAAATTTCAAACTGACGATGTATGCACTGACCCACAGAAATAACTTTTATAAATTTTATAAATAACTTTTAGTAAATAACTTACAAACAACAAAATGACTTTAGTTCTGTTTACGAACAAGACAAACTATTTTTACCGATCTGTTCTTATCTTAATTTCCAGCCAATGAAAAGATGCAGTCCTTATGGAAAACAAACACTGCGAAGAGTGTCCAATTCATTTCGTTAGAAGATCAAAAGAAACAGTAGATAGACACGTTGCTGAAGATTGGTTTCTCATTATAAATCTTTCTCTGAAAAGGATGTTTTTGTATAACAAAATATTATTCAGGTTTCTAAAGTGATATATTTATCTTTTGAAAGAGATTCTTAACGTAGCAATTTATTTTCAAGAGTCTGATACAATACATAGTATTCACGATTTAAATTTTATCTCTATGGTAATATATGCCTGTTTTTAATATCTTTTCTTGAACATACAACGCGTTTTTTGTCGCTTATTGTCAGAATATGGTTTCTATATTTGTTAACAAATATTCCTTTTAGAGCTTTTATGTTGAAGATTAAAACGCCTTCAAAAAATGAATGCATTTTTCTTGCTTCTGATTTTTGCAAAGAAAGGCAGTAAAAATTATATGATCAAAAGCGGGGCATGTGAAGTTTAATTTCTTAAGAGACATTAAAAGGATGGGAAAAAGTATTAGAGATATTCAATAGTTCATGAATTGTAAAATCTATTTTACCCTTTCGTGAAACATAGTTGACATCTAAATAGGATTTGGTTGGGGGCCGAAGTCACTGGAAAAGCGATTAGAATTTGGAACGCAAGGCAAATCACAAAAAAATAATAGAACCGGTGATCGATGCAGTGTGCAGCAAATGATACAAGGACTGATGGAGAGTCATGAAAATTCATTATGTGTGCTACAAGCTCGACGCTAAATCGATAGGTTAGAAAAGTCCCTAAATTGTGTAGTAGTCATGGGCCAACGGTGATGGTATTAAAACACGAAAAAGACAATCCTCTTCAGAGATAATCTGTTATTAAGGAAACATTTGTGTGGGACTTCAGAGAGAAGATATATACACGCTTGGCCATTTTATTAGTAACATGATTAGGACCTTACTGTACCTTTGAGGCACCAGTACATAGCTAATGTCCATCGTCAGTGTGAGAACTAATTTTTTATGCGCATTGAGGTGTCTTCGCTTGACGATAATCTATAATTGTTTTCAAAGAAACAGCAACTCACTGTATATACAGTGAGTTGACCTAATATCTTGTGGGTCCACCTTTTTGTAGCTCGTACACATCGTAGAATGGACTCCAGAAAGTGTTTAAGGGTGTCCTGGTAGTGCTATTCATGCGTTGCACAATGTGTCCAGTAATGCCCGCACATTGTCAGGTGGATGATTGGAACATGAAATGTTCATTTTCCACGGTTTCAAACGAGCTCAACTGGGTTGAGATCGGACCAAGTAAACCTCATGAAGAGGTTTACTTGGTCGGAGGTCGGTAGGCGTTCTCGTCTAGCCGTTGATCAAAGATCAGAAGACCGAGGTCACGAAAACAGACATGGCATACTCAACGGTTCCCGACTTTGAGGCTTCACCAGCTTCGCAGATCAGTACATTTCTACACAAGGAGGTATTTCTAATGCAAAGCCAACTTAGTGTATATTGATTCACACAGTGATTATTTTGCATCAAATATTATAAAGGACCCTCCAAATAGGTGCTGTAAAACACTGAAAAAAATATTATGAATTAACTGACATTACTGTGATATGGCTGTCTTAGAGAGGAAATAATCAGTTCATTCAAACAAATTAAAATATTATGATACGCGGAATGAAGAAAATCCTTAAAAATTCTGCTGTTATGATGGACCTTTCAAAAACCCTTTATCCTGTATTCCAACTAGGGAGGAGTCAAAGACCCGCAGTTCTTCGCTGTTGGCTATTCCATGCTTCAGATACGTATTGACAAAGTTTAAAATTACCATTCAGACAGTAGTACTTTATATCTGGACGACTCGAAGTCCTGCGAAGAAACTCGTAGTCATGGTAACCGCCAAAATCAATGGCTGACATTAAAATAAGTCTAAAGGTTGCTACATACAGACTATTGGAGAAGTCATTTGGACATGTTTACGATTTCTCAAAAGTTCTCGAAATAGGTCGCTATAGTAGAAGAAAAGTATCCAAGTGTAATAAAGTACTTGATAAATTTCCGTAGCACGTGTAGGTAAAGGACATTAGAGGATAATATTAATAGAACCTGCCTCATTAGGAGAATGTTGCGGGTGAATGTTCTGAGTTGCGAACGAAATATATCCACGTGGCGCCCTTCCAGTCTGATGAACGTATTAAAACAATTTATTTATTTATTTTGTTTTTTTTTTTAATTTTTTATATTGGACATGGAAGAGGGAGCTTTTGGAAATGAAATTCAAAAACACATTTTTTGTTACAGAAAATGGCTCGATCCGTGTTTTTTTTTTTTTTTTCTTTGGATAATCATTGTTGAGCTAACCGAGGATTCAGGTCAATGATGGAAATTCTGTCCCAGGTGGCCAGATACAATTTAACGTGATCGGCAAATCTTCAGTGTCTTTTTAGACTTTTGAAAATAAGGAACTTTCAAGAGGAGAGAAATTCGAGCTGTAAACAGGTAGTGTTCCAACGCCTTCCATTCCATCCCACTCAATGATTTATGAGGTTTAAAGTCATTTAAAGCATTTCATATCAATTCGCTTTTAGGATTACCAGGATTCGATTTCAAAAGAAAAAAAAATAATAATAAAAAGACAATTCATCAGATATTTGTAAACATTATCCAAAGCATATGAAACTCGGAAGCTTTTTCCAGGTCCTCCTGTTTCACTCTAAAAATAATTCTCTCTCTCTCTCTGTTCCAGGAGGTTACTTTATATTCGAGCTGACAGCAAAATCCATACTGGGATACAAAAGGCGTGCTCTCTATCGACTATATCCAGTGCCTTCGGGGAATTGATAAAGTTATAGCAAATATGCGGAAGTTGTCCGAACGATCTCGTAGCACGGACAGATAAATTTTTACGAGTTAGTTTCTTATGTTTCTAGACGTTGTAAGAAATCCTTTCGCACCATTCCGGGTGGTTATATCCGAATTCGTTACGTAGGGGTATTTAAGTTTCTCTTGGCAGTACAGAACAAAGGAATTTGTTGTCGGAGATGCGTTTTCTACGTAAGATAGGCGAGGATTTCCTGTAGGTTGAAACAAAAACGATACTTGGTGTTTAAAGCCAAAACGCGCACACTAGTTTTCGTTACTATAGCAACGATGGTAGCTTTCTGCTACCGGAATGAATCCTAGAGCCGTTCATCATTGTTGAGAAACTGCTTATGAACTTTGGATGTTTGCTACATGAAGTGGTTATGGAATAATGTACACGCTCCTAAATATCCTTTATTGTTCGTTCCATTTCGCGCAGCAACCCGTGCGTAACTTGACATCTGACACGTGTTATCTTTGCTGTCAGGGATCGGCTATCTGACGTTGATGGAACGCAGGTGTTTGCACGTCTGTTCCGTCATGCAGACAGTACGTGGTGACCTCAGTTAGCAATGTTCGCAGTAAACACAGCGTTGCATCAGTAGAGGAGACAGACGTCGGGTGATAAAAGTAAAGGGGAGAAGGAAACGGTGGAAGCGAACGGAGTAACTTTTATTCGTTCTTTCGCTCACTTCCTGTTCTTTTCAATTTTACTTCTTTAACACACCATTTTTATTTCTTCTCACTGTTCTCATCATTTCCCTCGTTTCCTGTATTTCTTTCTCTCTCTTTTCTCTTAATATCGCCCTTTGAAAAAAGAGAAGAAATCAAACTTCGCTTTTTGTTAAAGGAGTGCCCATAAATTTCAAAATGGCTTTCAGTATATCGTCGATATGTTTTTATCCCGAAAAGACTTTTGCATGATGGACAGACCAAATATCCTCCAATCTGGACACTCGTTAATCGAGCGGAAAAGAAAGGAGACAGCTTAACGAAAGGGAACTTACGGAACTGAATCAATTTCAGGACTTAATCAAAGAAATCCAACAAATCTTGTACTTCAGGAACTTCAACAGCTAACGATAAGAACTACGATTGCTACCTAACTTCAGCACGGTTTGCGATTTTCTTGTCTATACAATTTCTTGACGGGATTCATGGTGAAAATCATGGTGAAAACAACGAACAATCCCACTTCGTTCAACCCATTGAGATGTCACAATCTGAGGTCGCCTTCTTTTGGGATCAAAAGGTTGCCAAAGAAGGAACTGATTTCGTAATGATCAGATGCAATTCGTATACATGGCCAAAAAATATGAAACCTTGTATTAAGACTGTTAGACTTTGAAAAAAAAAAAGGGGGGTCTTTTCGTGGGTGCACATTTAACAAGAACCACGATTGAAAAAAACTAAAGACGTGACTACTTTCTCAAAAACAACCATCTCAAAAGTTTTATAATGACTGGAAAGTTTGCGATTCGTCCACATCTCAAAGGCACCAATATGGCAGAGAAACAATATGTCAAGAGTGAAGCCGATGTACTCTAATGAGCATTTTACGAAAAAATAGGTCCGGTTATCCAATGTGCAGAAAATAACATCCAAATTCAAAGCCCAGAACTGCCGTATTTCAACTCACATGCGCAGAGAACTGAATAAATTGGGTATTGGCAGTTGCCTGCCTATTCGGAAGGCACTTGTTTTAGAAGAAAACAAAAACATCCGCTTGCAGTGGTTCCGAGAACGTCATGATTGGACAGAGGAACAATGGAAGAAAGTCATATGGTCAGACGAATCACGATACACTTTGTTTTGCCCTGATGGTAAGCAGAGAATGTAGCAAGAACCTCACGAAGCCATGGACGCTGCTTGCCTTGGTAAGGTGACTCAAGCAACTCGAGGTGAAATCATGATATGAGGAATGCTTTGTTGGCACGGACCGGGTCCATTGATACAGGTGCAAGGACTAATGTCATCGAGGTAATATCTGAATTTTGTATCAGATCTATGCACCCTGTACTGTTACACTTTTATCCTGAAAGTAATGGTCACTTTATGGATTACAGTGCATCAGCGGATCGTGCCAGAATCGTGCAAGAATTATTCAGAGAACTTGACACGAATTTCCACCATCTTCACTGATTCCACATTCACTTGATCTCAATCCTATTTAGCATTCGTGAGATATGCTGGAGAGAGCTATTCGGCATCGAAGTTCTTTTCCTTCAATTTTGTCGAAGCTGCGCGATATTTTGCTTGAAGAATAATTACAATTAGACGCACTAAAACGCCTTATAGAATCCATACCGCAGCATACACCAGCTGTTATTCGAAACAAAGGTGGCCAGATTCGACGTTGAATAAAGATTCGTATTTTTTAACCTTGCCCAGTGTGTGTATTAAGTAATTTTACGATAATATGTTTTTGAATAAAACACCCCACCCCTTCGTTGGGTTGTTATCATGGTGAGTATAAGACTAAAATCAACTAATTTCTTTGGCTATAATGAGATTTATCTCAAAACAAAGAGAAAACGTTTGGATTTTTACTTATCTTTTCATATTTTATCAGTAAGAGGGCGCTTCATGTTCCAGTTCAAAATTTCAATTAAGATTCTTCCGCAATTATATTGTATACATTGTTAGGTGAATGAACTGTATTGTTACGTGAAAATAGACCAAACGTTACTAAATATAATTGTTGCGCTTAAGATATGTAAAGCAGAACACAGCTGATGCCGTTTATATATATTTATATGTAAGCGTTACTTCTTTAAATTATAAGCTAAGCTTTAATCTCTTTAATACAAGGCGCTGTTGTGGTCGCCACAAGAAAGGCTGTTAAGAAGAAAAATGGTACTCTCACTTAATCCTCAGGAAGACGAAGATTTCTGGATAAACCTACGCTAACTGAACTAGGAGACAAATGTTGGTCGTTAAATCGGCTACGTACGGTGGGCTCCTCACCTTAATCTCAGAGTTTCGAAAAAAGTAATCCTTCCCATATTTTCTGGATGACAGAAGCCAGCAGCAAGATTCCAATGACTTAGAAAACAGTGAATATAATATTTCAACGTTTTTTTTAACCTTTTGTAGCCATGATGACGTTGGTCCTTACAACAAATAGCAACAAAAAACACGGCAAAATTTTTTTCTTGTTATCATCCGATTATTTTTCTTTCATTCCACATCGCACCATTGTAAGATTACATTCGGGTATTAAAAACTTAGTTGGTGCGTCCTAAAATCATTCCTCACCTATCCTCTCCAAAAGGAGATTATTGAATTTAACATTAAATAAATATATATATATTTATAAAAATAAAACGCTTATTCGTACGGTCTAGGATAATATGTAGAGGGGGGGGGATTATGTTTTCCTCCCGGATGCAATCAGTATTGAATCCAATACACCACAGTTCGTTTTAATGATGATACTCGACTCTTATTCTGAAGCATCTAACAAAACGACCAAAATTTTTAATGGTTAAACGTGTATAACACAATTGGAACCCTTAAAAAATGACGTCATATGAAATTGCAATCTTCCATCTTTGATTTGACCAACATTTTCGCCATTGCTCACTTTAAATATTTTAAACTATTCTGATGGAATAAATCGCGTCGTCTTGTGTACAAAGCATCTAAACATTGTTGCTAAAAGAGTGACACTAATAAATTGACTGTAATCTCACTATAACACTATCAGTTCACTTCAGTCATTGTTACGCTAGGATGACGCAACAATCTCCCATTTCCACAGTGCGCATGATCCTTTTCCAGTCGAACACAAATCCACTTATCTGAACATTGTGCTCCTTATCGTCCAAGAACACACTTTTTCGATATCAATATCAGAACATTGAGCCTGACAGAAGAGAAAAAAGCTGACGAGGTGTTTCAGTGTGTATAAACGTAGCCATATGTCACAGCGACAGACTGTCAGCAACATATGTTGCTTGGAACGCCAAACAAACAAAAGAAAGGTGATGATATTTTGAGAACTTATCACATATGGATCTTTTTTGTCTTAAGGGAGGGGGAAAAACACTCTTTGACGCGTTTAACCAGCAAACGGCTTCGAGAACAGACATCATTTTACGCAAAGCATTACTCCCACTGAAACTTGCTGGGTTTTTGGTTAAATATTTTGGTTGTTTCAGTTATTGTTAAATGCGATCAATAACGGACAGACATGTATCGAAGAAGCTACGTGGAAGAGAAAATTCCTTGACCTTTGTGGAAGAGTATAATCACTAAGTATTCAATATTTGATTCCATTCCGGTCCTTAAACAACTGTTTTTGACGTGCTGTTGTAAATTTTAGATGATTTTCTTTCTCGAATCGCTTCTTAAATGATGTAAGAAATTAAATATAAATAAATGAACCATCTGGTTGTATGAAAATAGAATACATAGCTTTTAATAAACCTCAACTTTTCGTCCATAACTTCGCTTTAAATCGATCGGCTATTCCAAGATATTGAGGATGGATCTATTGCAAAAATATCACGTTAGAAACACATTAAAAGTCCATTTAGAATGCTGCAACTGTTCCATTAAATCAAGTGGAGTCGGAACTTGGTGTATGGGCGCAGTTGGGATCGATATGAAGACAAGCGATCCGATAGATCGAACGCCTTGAGTACACCTTTTCGGGCAGTGCATATTTATTGTCAAAAATTGACAATGGAAATCAGATGAACCTATTTGAATCCCTAGTTCGATTATACACGACGTTGTCGATTCAATAGGAACATTATTATTTGATATTTTTATTTGCATTTTAACCAAATTTTATTTTGTAACCAATTGTAGGTACAACGTCCCAAGGTTCCTATTTTTTCAGTTTTGAATACAAGCTCATCATTATTTATCACCATTACAGACAGGATTGAACAAATTTCATTCATAGTGATCACATTAATACGCAAAGAAATGTTTTCTTCCCATCCAACATGCACTAACCAACCAAAAATCATGGGCGTGCTTCTGATTGCAGGAAATTGTGGATCAGTACGAACTGTGCAAATATTTTGGCCTATAATCGGAACTTTTTGTTTCATTGGAACACAACAAATTCAGCTCTGAATTCCTGGAATGGTGTTTCAGAAAGAAAAATAAAACTTGCTCAAAAATCTAGGACAAAAAACGAATCAACACCTCTTTGTAAAAGTTTTTTCAGTTCATGCGAAAGTTTCACCTTAGACAGTATAATTCCTCATACAAGGAAAATATCATCGCGGTTTTTGGCAGAAAGAATTTCATAAGGAAGTTCAGCAAACTTTCTCTTCTCACGCGAAATCTCGGTGTTCGTACGTTTCTCTTTTTCTTTAGGGCTGAAGCACAAGATGTTTCGGGGCATTTTTACGACCTTCCAGATGAAAACATTGATGAACCTTACTTATTATTCTTTACAAACTTCTTATGATTTCTAAAGACCCATTGAATGTCTTCGCTGTCACACTGATGATAACAAGTTCGTTCCGACCCGTGTAGGGTCGCACTCATTGAAAGCTTGACTTCCATAGAATGAACACTTCTGTGGTTGTTATCTGAAATCGAAGTCCAAAACGTTGGTCCCGCTGGCAAAAGCAACATCAAAAGATGTTGTTACTCTTAGTGAATTGGATTTAACGGTGGAGGGAAAAGTTCTGGTTTTTAAAGGAAAAAAAATTGCTCAAAGCATGAGAGAACTACTTTTGCTAAACAAAATTGCCTCTTAATAATATCAGAAAATAGAATCGTTTTCGTTTGAATTGAAAAAGAAAGTTTATAGTCAATTATATTTGGTAAGTCAAATTGTTTATCAAGAATATAATATCAGTTCTTGGTTCTGAAACAGGGCCTATGGATTATTATGATATGTAGAAATGCCAAAAGAAAGGTAATCTTTCTAAAAAGCACTGTAGATACGATATGCATTTGTACAGGGGGATCGTTTTAAATGAAAGCCCATGAAAATGTTAATAAAGTGTTGAAAATTATCATCGTGAATACAGCATAAGTGAGTACAAAGCATTTTTAAACACCCTGCCTCCACCATGTTTGGAATGATGTTGGATATATTGCTTTTCAGTTCTTCTAAAGTGAGTGGATTATTATTGTAGACAAGCAATGTCTTTGGCAGAGCTCCACAAAATTGAGTGTAATGGTTAATTTTAGATATAGTGAACATGGTGGCTAGTCCTTTTGAAATTATGCTATCTGCAAAAAAGATTGAGATTGCATTTCCTGTAAAAAAGATTGGCTGAACAGTCCTGGGCAGATCAGCGTACATCACACTCCAATCTTCACAGGGTCTTGGAAAATTTCATTTGATGCTCGGGGACTTTCCATTCACCACCTATGAGTACTGTGACAGTTTATGCACCCAATGGGATGACTGGGTGCGTAAACCCCTGCATTCACATTCTCAATATCCCATATCCCTAAACATTCCCCAAACCTTCCACGTTGCAGATTTTGATGGCGCTTTACGACATCGACATTGTCAACAAAAATTTCATTTCTTCGAATTATTCTCAAATTAATGGGTTTTAATTTGAAATAAACATCCAGTATTTATAAAATGACTTATTTACCACTGTATATTACTGTTTATAACAGTTACTCGCCAAAAAATTAGAAACCTTTTGCATGTGGCGTCAATAGATACAGATAAGTAAACATGCGGTATGCAAATATAAGTTGTCATATGGTATGATCAGAAGTTCCTGGAATCAGATAAATAATGTACGATTTCCTGGGCCATCTTATTCGATCCAATCGTTTGGAAAATAGTGATCTATTCGAATTTCTGAAGGGTGTTGTTGTTGGAGCACGTTTAGCAGGAACCACAATTGAGAAAAAAAGATAATCATTTGAGTGTAAAAAGCAACTATTTCAAAAGTATACGTGGACGAATACACCTCTAACATGAAGAAATTGGGACTTAAATTAGATACTTAATTAAAACGAATTGTGAGTCAGAATATAATGTTCAGAGTGCAGAAAATGACTCACAAATTCAATGTAGGCAGAGAAAGACCCATTTCCAACCTAACTATGCGGCGGGAGTTGAAGGAAGATTGTGCTAGTCGTGTTCCTATGCGAAAGCCTCTTTTTTTGTAAAAAAATCGAAATATTCGACTGGTGTGGTGCCACCAACGCCACGACAGGACTGTGGAATAGTGAAAAAAGATCATTGGGTCTGTTGTGGCGTGAACCTCATGAAGTCCAGACTGTCTCTTGTCTACCACTGAAGCGGCTGGAGGTGGTATAATGCTAATTAGTTCTGTTGGTATGGGATGGGTCCTCTCCTACCGTGAGAAGCTTACCACTGTTTTACCTCCAATGAAAATCCTTCTGTCGTACGGGACTAACTTCATCCTTCAATGCTTCCTTTTTTATCGGGATTGGGATGGATCCTTTCAAGACGACAACGCAACAATCCACCGTGTGAAAATTGTAACTGAATGGTTCAAGGAAAATTCCCAAGATTTCCAGCATCTACTGTGGCCGCCTAATTCTTCAGATATGAATCCAGTTGCGAATACTGTTATCTACCTACACATTACAGATTTGAGCATTGTCCCAATTCTCAAATGTTCAAATCTGTAATGTGGAACAATGCTCAAAATCTGAAACAAGACATCCGTATTTCATCTGAAATACCTTCTAATTTATGGAATTCGTGCCACAACCTTTTTGCTGTAATACGGGCAAAAGTGGATTTACTAGATATTGAATAATGGTTTCTAACTCTTTGGCTCGTGAGTATATATATTAATACTATAAGAAATGTTTACGCTACTTATACAATTATCTATGACTTGTTTTAAATTTTTATTTAAAACAAGTTATGGATAGTTGTACATCTATCATATTGCCTATCATGTGCGTCCCTCCGAATATTGAGAAGCTAACTTTAAAGAGATGGTAGGTTATAGATAAATAAGAATAACTTAAAACATTAATTATGTGCGAGTTTGAGAAAGAGGAAAAATTATGTACGACAAAACTTGGATGTTCCTTTCTTTACAACATTCTGTCTTGATGTCGTTTACCTTATTTTTAGTTTCTTTCGATTCTAGCATAAAGTCATTTAAAATGATTTCTTGTGAGTCTCTTTCAGGACATTAGTATGCCTTGATCCACAGGATCAAGAAGAAGAAGAAGAAGAAAAATAAGAAGAACTGGATTCTTTAAGAAGTTCTTAGAGACGAAGTATTGTGAGGAAAATGAAAGTACCTAATTTCTCCATTCTATTTGCATAGAGCATCTATATTAGGATTGATCTAGATCTCGAGGGAAGCTTCAAGCCCTCTGTCTAGTGTCTTTAACTTCTCGAAATTGTGATGAAACCAGTCAGTGGCGATGTTCTTTGTAAACCATGCAATTTTCAAGCTGTAATAAACCACCGAGAGATTATTCTTAAAATCGTTAAAAGCCTGAGACTTTTTTATTTTTAATCTAAAAGTTCTAAACCGCACAACACTTTACGAATGCAGATCGAGCCATTCGACGTAAATCAGTTCACAATAGTCTATTTGATTCTCTGATCACATTAAAAATGAACTTTGAGATAAGAGCCAGAGTTAATTATGTTCAAGCGCCATGACAGGACATACTCTTGGTCTTATTCTTTTTCCTTCTTCCTCATTAGCCTTGCTCTTTGTCTTATTCTTTTTCCTTCTTCCTCATTAATCTTACTCTTGGTCTTATTCACTTTTCTTCCTCTATTCCTTCAACTTTCGTTCTCTGGAAAAACCTTCCTTCACATGTGTATTCCGAAAATTACAATCTACAGAAATTCAAGTCAGATGTACCTTTTTGATCTTCTCAACCTATGCAAGGTACTAAGTACTGTAGGTTCTAATATCTTTTGTGTTTTAGCATTTTCATAAAAGGGATACATAGGAATGTGAAAAAGATACCTAAATAGAAAGTGCAAGGGAAAAACGATTATAATAAGCAAATATAGTAAAACAGTTAAGTATTATAAATTTGTTCTTTGGCGCTAACGATCCACATTTTTAATAACAAAACTCCATTATGGTTGGAATAATCATGCGTATTACTTGTTCTTCATACACAGATGGTTGTTACACAGAATTAAAATCTTTATAGAAAGAAAAGCCATATAATTATGCAAAGCAATAGATTGTAGGATGAAAGACAAAACAAACGAGTATCCATCTGCAATCCATATGATTATTTAAAAGTTCAAACCATCACTAATCATTTTTGGAAATCCGACCAGCTGATTGGACCTATGAACTATCATGAAGAGTAGTGACGTTGGAAAAAGAGTAAATGGCTTGAATCTTTTTACATTAAAACACTGGAAACAATATTAATATAGACGTCAGGAATGGTTTTTCATCCAGGAATCAAATAAAAATGGGAGTGATGAGATTGTTTCACTGTTTTCATGTAATTAGAATACGAATAACTGAGGCCAAATTCGCCGTTTATTTCTCAACAAAAAGAGTGGACCGCCAACATGCTAGATAATAATCCAATAATAGCAAATTCGAAAATTTACGATGTTTTTCTTCCACCTTCGTCTTCCAGCACTCAAAAATATTCAGAATTTAAACATAACTTCTCGATATAGTAGACTACTTACTGTGCATGGATTCAGAAGGGTTTGTCTTTATTATAAAGTAAACAATGCAAAGAGGAAACTCAAAATAAAGTATCTTTATAGATAGTACTGTGAAATCGAATAGAATACAATATGAAATGTTCTGAAATCATTGTAACGCCATTATAACAAATTATAAGCTATACATTAATTAAAATATTTTACAGTGCAATTCTAAGCGTGCATTTGAAGAATGTAATGTAGATACTACCTAGAAAAGACAAAAGGGCAATTTCTTATCAATTTTAAGTTTCACCTCGTTTATTTTTAGATGCTGTTTGGAAACATGTTATTTGAGTCGCATCGAGCTCCACCAAGAACAAAGTAAATTTATATAAACTCCGTTTTTATTTTAAGTAGCAAGTCGTGTTATACTGAAAATGCATGCTAATTCGTGGCTATGCTCCATTTGATTTTTCGTTGACGCGCAACTAACAGCACCTTTCGAAAGCTTAAGTTTCTTTGTGATTTTCTTCGAGTAGTCAGTCCCAGTAGTGCCGAAGATAACGATTTTAAGCGTTTCTTTTTTCTTGTTTTTGCCTGAAGTTAGCAGTCCAATCTCATGGTTTTAATCGATGGGCTGTCACTGTTCACTGTTCGGCATAGTTTGTTACTCACCCTTTTTCTTGTCATTGCTTCCCTGTCCAAAATAATAACATTCGTTGTTAAGAACGGTGCAGAAAATATCCAAAAACCTCACGACATAATCGATTTCCACGTAAAGTTACAGAAATTAAAGCTGAAAGAGTAACGTTTCCACTTTCTTTTGTTCCACTAAGACTGTCGAAACAATTCATTGGAAAATTCCTTCTCAAGTCATGCGCATCCCTCATTAGACAAAGAAGATGCAGTTCCATTGTAACTCAATTTGTGTCCGAATCTTTGATGTAATTTCATCCATCTTCTTTGGTTTTCCCGCCAGGTGGCATCTCTGTTAATGCCGCTCCAGCTGACTGACTGTTATTCATCTAAGGACATGACTACATTATTAATCACCACCGGCTTCACGGATGGAGTACATCCCGACTTTTTTTTTCTTTTTAGTGACTCTGACATGTTGTTTTACGCATCTGAACGCTCTGCTTCTAGTCATGGACTCTGAAATAATTCTGGATTTGTATATTAAAAAGGGAAGAAATGGATCAAGGGGCGAAGTGGGTTATTGTGCTCCCAAGTCCACATCGCGGCCGAGTTAGTCGGTCTCGGGCAAAGGTTCCAAGGTTTTATCTCCCAAAAATTGAAATAATTGGCTTAACTGCCATATTTGTATATGTATCTGTAAAAACAAAGTTTGCTTTGTTATTCACTAATATTTATGAGAGACAATGCGATTTATTTGAAACATAATGAGGTTTAATGTTTCCTTTGGTAGCACATTTTGTTGTGCTCTCTTAAACATTTAAATATGCTAAATTATTTATGATTAAAATATATTAAGAATATATTTTAATCATAAATAAATAATACTTCGATTAAAATATATTAAGAATATATTTTAATCTCTGCAACCATTTTTTTTAATCCTGCAACTAATTTGTAAATGTAGAATAATATTAAATAAAAATGTCTCAAAAAAGTGTAGATCATCCAGTCAAGAAATACAAGATTTAGGTCATGTATAATCAAAAGACAGGTTCATTGTAGATTGAACTGTTCGACAGTGCGCAAAAAAAAAAACAAACTCTTTTGACTTTATAAAGCTTTGTGGAAGAAATCTATTTAGAAGATGAAACTTGAAACGTAAGCCACGGTTTTGTTTCCAGGATTGTTATCTCGGAAACTCTGAGGTTTTTCAGTCATGCCATGCTGATTCCTCGTCGCCTTAGTTACCTCAGTGAAACTCTAAATAAACCCAACCCAAATCAGGCCTTTAAAGATCACCTGGTGAAGTTCTTACTTTTACTACGATTGTCCACTCTTAAATTTGGAAATTGCATTTCAGAAAAACGAAGGAGTTCTCTGATGAACTGAATCAGATTTAAAAGGATTAAGTAGAGTAAATACTGGGATGAACCTTTCTCTTTTTCAAGCAACGCACATCAGGTAACACAGATTTAATTAAGAGAGGATAAGATGGAACAGATAAAAGAAAGAAATGAAAGATAGACAGGTTACTATTAACAGCATTTTTATTTGCGAGGATTTCCTTTTTTTATTTTTAAGGGCTCATGGTACGTATGCCTCTTGCATCGTTTTTCTGACTTGATTCTAAATCTAACAATCGCAACCAAAGAATAATTAACTCAGAGTTGACCAAAAAATCCTTGAAATTTCTATCAAAAAGAATACTCAGATGTACACCTTCCCATCGCTACTGTATCAGTACCGCCTCGATTGAATGTATTCATTGCAGACCAGCAATCAGATATTCTTCTGCAGCATATCCAATTTACAGCAGTTTCATCATTTACTGAATTGCTTCATATGATTAAGCAAGGTTCAGTTCAGGTTTCTATAACTTCCATTGTGATTATTTTGAAATTTTACAAGCTTTGATTTCTCTGCATCTCAGTTCAAAACAAGCCTGCGTTTATTTTGTTAATATCCATTGCGCAGTACAACTGGCTTCGGTACACTTGTGATTCATTTAAAACAAGAGCTTCTTAAGCAAAGGAGAAATCTGGAATTGTACTTCGATTGCTAAACACTTAGAAACAAGAAAGAAATCACATTATGCCAAGCTCTTCAGAGTTTCCAGATCTTCTTCGAGCCACACTCTCACCTATCCAAGTACTAAGATGTCACTAAAGGTCGTTGCCAAGGAAACAGACAAATATATGGTTCCTTTTCAGCCCAGCAGTCCGGAAAGAAAGCCATTGCTGCAATGAGTGAAAGATACATCTTTTTCCTGCTAAAAGTGTTGCTCAGAGATGGTGAGAGACCCCCCAGGGTAAGCACGCCATTATCAGCTCTCACGGAATAGAGTCTAATAGTTCTTCCCAAATACTCCAGCGGAAAATACTTTGCTATAAAGGAAGAAAGAAATATTCCGAAAACAGAAAATGATACTGATCAACTAATGCACTTGAAAGGTATTAAGTTATTGGAGTTGGCTGGTGCTTAAAAATAGAAATGAAGGAGATTTTTCGTAGATATTTAATCTTAAACTGCAACGCGAACTTATTTTTACAAAATACCAAATTATTCTTTTAAAATAGATAGACAACCTAATAATACAATGTATATTCCCTAGTCTTGTAGGATTTTAGGCACATCAGCAACTTAGGCCATATTGCGCCGTATATAAGGTCTGTAAATTGCGTGTGTTCTATGGTCGATTTTCTGTTTGCTGGACGAAAAACCTGAGATTCCAGGGGGACGGTGCTATCCTCTCCTAAGACCGACTAACTCATCCACGTTGTGAAAAGGGCCCATCAAAATTCCTTTCGTCATCGACGAGACTCGAACTCGTGTCTTTTCCACTCGATGTTAGGAGGACGGTGATTCTACCAATTGTGCTACCCATGAAGGCATTGGGATGTACCAATGTGAAAAATAAAATGAGACAAGTTGGCGTTATCCACAAGACCACAATATTTGCGATTGACGAATAAGATCGAAGCCGTGATTGATAGGTTCGTCATTTTCATAATAACACAGTTTACGAATGAGAAAAATCATAATGTCGGAAATACCGAAAAAGATCTAGATCTCCATAGATTAAGCAGACTTTGTTGTCTGCACCCAAAAACCAGAGAAATACTTTACTATAAAGCCATATAATTGCACTGAGCCCGAAATACAGAATCCATGTTGTAGGAGAATAAGAACAGGAAGATGTGACGATTTTTTTTTAATTTGCAAATAATAGTATACAGTATTTCAGCAGAAGTATTTGGAATCTGTATCGATCTGAAATTATTAGTGTTGCTCCCTTGTAGGTAGCACAGTTGATAAGATCGTCGTCCTCCTCACACCGGGTGTAAAAGACCTGAGTCCGAGTCTCATCGATGACGGGAGGAATTATTATGGGCCTTTTTCACAACGTGGCTCAGTTAGTCGGTCTCAGGCGAGGGTAGCCTGGTTTCTTCTCCCGAAAACTCAGGTTTTCGTCCATAAAACGGAAAATTGACCTCAGATCACACGCAATATACACGGAGTAATATTGAGGGCTTTACTCGCCGATGCTCCTAAAACCCTACTATAACAATAGAACAAAAATTAGCGTTGAGCTTTAACCTTTTTTTATGAACTGTAAAATGGTATGTATGAGGCAAATACCGTTTAAGAATGTAATAAGTTTCTAGCCATAGATTTATATGCTGGATAAAGAAAAGATAACGTTGAAAGAGGAGAACCCCATTTCAGAATTAACCACAGCTAGAGATATTTTATATTTTGGACTTCGGGTATTATCAACAAGCAGAGTATAGACACCGTTGGAAGGCATTCGAAGAATGCCTTCCAACGGTGTGTATACTCTGATTAACGCTGGAGATGCCCATACCGATTCTTTGATTAACGCTGGAGATGCCCATACCGATTCTTTGATTAACGCTGGAGATGCCCATACCGATTCTTTGATTAACGCTGGGGATATCCATATTCCAGACAGGTCTATTACCATTTCGGGGATGAAATACCAAATTTTTAGGTCAATAGCGATACTGGCGTTGACCGTTATTTCGAATTTTCTTTAATTCGAGACGACAAGATTTGAGACATATATTGAAAATGTTTGGCTTTTCTTTCTCTATATTTTTTGTCTTGGGTACAGATGCAGCTGTGTGACTAGGGTATAGCAATTGTGGCTATATCCTAACCATATGATTCATTACAAACGTCAAAAGCTACAGGTGTTTCGATATTAAGTTATTTATAATAAAAAAAATTCAATTTATATGAAATTTGTTATGCTGCTGTTCGGATATAAGAAGCTTTGAATAAAAATACGAGCAGATCGTATTAATAAGTTGTTACAAGGCGATGATGCTTAACATATATTTAAATATCTTGCTCTCTTAACGACACCAGCGAGTTTTAAACACTTTATACTTCAATACAAATGAACAAATTATTTGAAATAAATTTCCATTACTTTGTTTAGTATAATTGGAAAAGAAATACCGATTATAAAGGGCAAACGGTATTTCTCCTTTAATATTTTCAACAGCGTTATTCACTTCTGTGTGTTATTATTCCTAAAATATGATGAAAATGTATTTAGATTTTTAAACCAAAGTTTAGCCCTAATTGAAGACAATAATGAACGCCACGTTTATTTTCCAAGTTTCTCGATAAGTGCAATTACCGTATACAGGATTAACCGTGTGTGCCATTAGCCTTATTTATTGATTAAGCTTTTCGTGCATATTTAGTTTAACATTGAGGACAGCCCAGCGAATTAAAAAATATATTTTATTAATATTAAACCCCTGCTTCTTAACCCGATCGCTTCTCTATTCAAATGAGCAACTTCGGACTGCTCTGTAATACCAAAGAAATGAATGAAATAAGAAGAATAGGCTAGTCTAGACTTTAACGACATTCTTGGGCCTTTTTATCGCACAACGGAATTTAAAATTCTTCTTTGAGTGAGAAAGAAAGAAAGATTAAACGCTTAATCTTCTTAAACAGGTTTGCGCTTCCTTTGAAGAGATGGAGTCGGTAGAAGTGATGAAGGTTTCTTGTGCTTTAGAATTGTATCTCCTTTGCTTGGAGCACATGGTAGGCTTCCCGTGCCCATTAGGCTTAATCGTACTTATGCAATGTAGAAAGGCAAACGTTACCTTTCCACAGGCTTCCTAAGGACTAGTTATGCATATTTTTAACTCAGTAATCATCATTAATTGTAAACCAACATTAGAGCAGAAAGATGCTATAACAGCGTTTTAAATAAACGCTACATAGCAATCTATTCTGAATTTGTACTACAATTGAAGTGGTCCAATAAACATACATTAGTATATTCAAAAGATTCTACGAATGATTTTTTTTTGAACAAATATAAACATTTCCTTCAAAATGGCATCGTTGAACAACACATTTTTTTCCGATTGTATAGCAGTTGGAAACAGTTCGTGCAGTTGTTTTAAATTCAAATAATTTAAATAATTTTGTTATGTACGTTAAACTTAGTGTAAATTTTACATATATCTTACAACATATATAAAAGACGTTTCTGTAATTACATTTTTCCACGTTTAAATTACTATTTACACTTTACCAATTACAGATATAGCTCGTCAACTCAAAGGTCGAGACCCAACTCAGCCAGAAACTGCGACCTTAACACATCGAGGTATGGGGAAATTTGCTTTCACAATAACCTGGCTGACCAACCAGTTTCATGACTACATTGGAGCTAACTATAGCTTTACTGAGATACGTTTCATATAACAACTACCAACAAAATTCCCAACTTAACCTCCGATTTTCTACCATAGAGACTAGTTTAGAATCATTGACAAGCCACTAGTTTTACCTACTAGAACGGTGCCAAGTCGTTCTAATAGGTAAGATTTGTTTGGTTGAATTCAGTTGAATCATTTTTCTCAATAGGATTTTCTGCAAAACATGAACATTAGAGCTATCATTAAGCAAATTCCAACCCATGCCAAAACCTGCCGGAGAGAAGTATTGTATGGTTTTATCTTCCAGAAACTCTTGTTCTTCGTCAAGAAGATTATATAGTATAGGTACAATATACTGGTACCTCATGGAGTTAGCTACCTTGGCACTTAACAACCACACCGATACCAAACGTCCAGAACAGTTTGGTTTCCGAATAAATTCCACCACATCTTCTTTGATGTTGTTTTCGCTGAAGGCCTGATGCCTGGACAAGACATTAGTGATGACAGCGTCAATATTTCGTTTCAGCTTTGCCCTTAGAGAAAAATATTGTGGATAATTATAAATGCGCATGAGTTTACGGATTACACCAAGCACTTGAGCGGTGATATGCATATTTTGTTTTGTTTTTTTGAGCTGTATCAGTGACTCGTGTAATTAGTATGAAATTGATTAATATTTATAGCTTAATTATCAGTCATAATATTAATTTTTTAGCAAGAGCTTTACTGAAAAGTAGAAGGTGGTTCTTTTATTCAGTTGTGCCACTCTTTATCTAAAACATTCCCTTAGTGGCGTGATTTGTTTATTTTTAATTTTCTTAATTAGCTCACAAATTAATACATAATTTAATTACGCATTTATTTCCTTTAAAATCTAATATCCTATTAATTTACTTCATTAATTCGCAAATGTTCGTATCTGGTAATTGTGTTTTGATTTTTATAATTCCCTTTAGAGATTTTTAAGTTCGCTCCTCTTGTGGGAAACTGTAATCGAGATATGGAAGAGGTCTGAGATAACTGGTGCTGTACCTGAAGTGATAAAACTGTAGTCTTCCCACTTTATCATTCATTACAAGTAACTGATTCTAGATTCAGTAAAATGAGATGGATTAGTTAGAAAATTAAGGATTAAATTGGAGATTTTGAAAGAAATTAAACAGAGATTGAGAGTATTAACAAATATAGCAAAATTTGCTGTAGGGTGTAAAGCAGTTAATTTCTTATTATGCGGGATTATTTTATCTAATACAATAAAAGAAAATAAGGGACTGTAATGCAATAAAAGATTAAAAATAAAGTAGATATAAGCTTAATATAAAATTAAGAACGATTATTGTGATGTAGTAAGCATCAAGAGAGAACATTCATTTATCAGTACAAAGATGGTTAAGATTAATAGCTTAGTTTAGCTATAGCAGTTTTTCAATCAGTTTTCCAGTATTTTTTGAATAAAACTCAAGCAGAACGTTCTCTTCGACAACGCCACAATTCTTCGATGTTTTCCTCAGGATATTTACCGCAAACAGCACATGTTGGATGTTGTCCCCGGAGTTTGCTAACAACGGGGTTTGGTTACCACGTGATAGTAAAGAACTGGCAGGGTAAAGGAGGCAAAAAATCCATCGCTAGTTTGCCCACAGGAAAATACTGGATCTTGTCTTGGGAAAAAAAAAATAGGTTCAGTCATTACGTTTGCTGAAAGTAGCAAAAAATTGAGAAAGAATGAAATAAGTACATTCTGCCAGTTACCGATAGCTCGATAGCACACGCTCTTCAAATGTACTCTTTTATAAGTGATGCTTGATTATAGCTATATTTCTCCTCATGTGGTGCATTTAGAGTTCAAAAGCTGCTCGGGACTTTCTTTCGTCTTAGTTTTATCGAACTTTCTCTCTGGCAGTCTCTGGCTTGAAAATTATTGGCAATGCATTCATTTCTTCCCTCCTTCCGTTAGTAAGTTGAACAACATATTTTCATGAAGCCAAATAGCTTCACACTTACAGAAAATATTGTCGTTTTCATACTACGTATTATATTAGCAATTTTGACAAAATTTATACCCAGATATTTTTATATTAGAATATAACAACCGTACTCCATAATAAACACACAAAAAAAAGTAATCAACAGTCAACATCAGCCATATTAGTTACAGATGTGCGATTTCTATGCCGTTATCAAGAAGCCTTCTTAAGGTACTATAAAAAAGAAATATAGTAGAAGACACCCACGTGGGTAGCACATCCCCCTTCCTCCCCACACCGGGTGGAAAAGAACTGAGTTCGAGTCGGTCGATGGGGAATTTTTAATGGCCTTTTTCACAGCGTGGCTGAGTTAGTCGGTCTGAGGCGAGGGTATCATGGTTTTTTTCTCCCGGAAACTCGGGTTTCTTGTCCAGCAAAACAGAAAATCGATAACTCAGAGCGCATGCAATTTACAGACAGTATGTACGGGGCAATATGGACTTAGTTGACGATGTTCCTAAAACCCTATTACAACAATAACAGAAAGGCGTTTATTTTGGATTAAATAAATAGAATTTAAAAGCATTTGAGAAATTGGGTTTTTACCATTTGGATAGTCTGAGAAATATATAAATTGAAACGTGTTGAATGAAAGAATGAAACAGTATATGAGTTTAGTAGTGAGGTTGCAAAGAAATTGAAAATATAAATACAAATAAATAGAGAAAAGAAATAAATAAAATTATAGGGGACCTATACAGACATATTTTATTGGGCACTATAAGATCATAAGCCACTGTTTTGTTTGGCAAATAGATTATCCTACCAAAAGTCATTGGACATTTGTAGTTACGAATAAAACGTGTATTTATTCAAAGAAATTATTAGTGTTAACCCACCTGTAGCCAGCCGTAATGACTTTCAAAAGTAGAACGCTGGTGATACCGTGCTCCAATCTTCCTTTTAAAAATTTATGAACCCCACTAACAAAAAGGACTATCTTAGCCTGCTGTCCTCCAAGGCTAAGATATTAAGCAGTATTAGAACCTCCAAGTGGTACTAATTCATCTCAAAGATGTTAAACTATATAGGGGTTGTCCCCACTCTGTAGTGGTCACTGCATTGTTCAATTGTCGCAATCACAATCTTTGATTTATGACATGGAGTACTCTACAAAGTACTTCCATAAAACTAACACAAAGTAGTGCAGACATACTTGTCCAGAACGTCAATGCTCTCAACATTCGCTGTTGCACAGCACGAGAAGCACCCCAGAATACAACACCTTCTACAAACTTCACATTTTGGACAATATACACAGGTAGTTAGCAGCCAAACACATCCATCAGACTAGAAGAACGTGTCTTGTGAATTATTGTACCAAAGAAATGAATTCCTTTGATCCATAGTCCAGATTCAATGTGCCTTACACTGGCAATCGATGGTGTCCTTCAAACGTTATGTTGTATGCAGCTCTCAACGTGTCTCAAAAACACTTTAGGGTTTAGCAAATGATATTTGTGCTGTATTTAAAAGGGTAGTTATGTATCCTTTGATTAAATATAATGGACTCCATTTTAAGTTTTTTATTTTGTTATTTTTCTTTCTCCTTTGAACCTCGTCTAAGCAAAGCTTATGTCTCAGAATTTTTTTTACAATTAGATGTTTACAAAGCATATTACAGGAAACGAACTGAAATAATTTCAGATATAAGTTTGTGGTGAATATTAGAGAATATTTTTTATGCAACAAAATTTGCCGAGTACAGTTCTTATACGATTCTCATGGCGAACTTCTTTCCGGGCACTTTGGGGCAAAGATTCTCATTTATATTTACTTGGAAGGAAAATACAGATTTATTGTCACTAGAAATATTGCTGAAATACGTTTCTATGATATCCTAATAAGGACAGTTAAAACACTTCACTTATTAGTTAGTAGAGAAGTGGTCGAAAAGCGCTTGATGTAAAAGCTTAAATAAGTTTCTTCCTTGCCCTTAGGATTAAATCCTGTAACGAGGCTCTCACACGATTGCACCAATTCATTCTTCCATACCGCTGCTTTTCACTCGTTTCATCCGGTTCGGTTGCTATGGGAACGTTAGAACTTCGAGTATGGCATCCGCTGTGAAGCCGTGTGGAAGTGTAAATGATAACAGAAAAAGGTGGTCTTCACGAACGCTTTTTAACCACATTCAGAATCTGATATTTCTCTATTTAAAAATACATCCTTTCTAAGATCGATGAATTTCCTATTTGAGCACAAAATGTCTCTTAAGCGAAGCACAATGACAATATTTTAGTACTTATATACGCTTTTAAGTGCCTCTTTCATTTATTGATAAATAAAAAAGCATGGTTTGTGATGGTTCTGATATAACCACTTCTAACAGAACCATGGAAGAACCCTTGCTGCGGTCAACAATTTCAGCCATTATCGCCACAGCATGAGCAGGGCAGGATTCAAACTCAGACCTTTCCAATTGTGAATTGCAACTTGTCGTAACATGTTCGGTGATTCTTCTGCTGTCAATCTGAATTAGCGCGTATTTCGCTATAATTTAAAACGAGCAGCGAATTCTTATCAGATTTTGTTGCCAATTAGGAAAAAGTGTAACTATACTGTTATGTACGTATTAAAAAAAATATATATACTGTTATGTAGGTATTAAATAGGAGTTTAAAAAAAAATAATTAAACGATCGGGAGCATAATTAATTTGTTTAATTAATGACTATTATGTACATGACATAATTATATCGCTGAGTGTACCATGATAATGATTCGCTTGTTCGATTTGGGCTTCAATGTTCAAGATACGTCTGAAATCATTTGAGGTCAGTATTCATGAGGATTGTAACTCCGCAACTGAAAAAAAAGGTTTCACAGATAAATCCCCTGGCGTGGGAGATGAATAAAACCTTACATCCTTTCTAAATGGCAAAGGATATCACCGAATCCTTTGGTGTTCGATTGTGCACCGATTTTGTATTTTATGAAATAAAGTCGGCTGTTGGTTTTTTTAGAATTTATTTGTATAAAAATGAGAAGGCCATTTAAAGGTGGAAGTTAATTGCCAATGCAACCAAGGCCAAGTTTTTTTGTCCACCATTTTTGGTGGACGAAAACCGCGGTTCCGGGATAAAAACACCGTTAAGCAATCGACTGACTGACTAACTTAGCCATGTTGTGAAAAAAAATCCATAAAAATTCCTCATGTCACTGATGTGCTTCAATCTCAGGCTTTTCCCCGCTGTGGAACACAATAATTACCGCTGTGTTACCCGCGAGGGTTAAATTTAAAGGCAGTTGTCAACTGAGAGTGGGAGTTCACATTCGAGAGGGCCTCTCCAGCACAAATAAGATTTAGATATCTGACAACGTCAAGCCAATAGCCATATCAGGCAAGGATAATCCTTAGAATTAAAACTAGGATAGGGAAAGAAATTGTAATTTTCTATCGTGTGTGCGTGCTTTATCTACGGCATCGTTAGCTATGCAGTTAGTTATAAAACCATAAATGTGTAAGCAGAAATAAGAAGAAAGCGAAATTGTTAAAAGAAAATTAAACTGTGCCTCGAAGGCTCGCTTGTCTCTGTAAAAGAATACACCTTTTAGAAGATGTCGCTGAAATCACGTCATTACGGCTCCAGCCACTACGTTCGTCGCGACCTAATTGCCAAGTGGATGTAATTAAATGGAAAGCAGAGGTTGCAAAATTTTTATGGAAACCGTAAATCTCGAAAAGATTCCCGGCTGCAATCTAAGGAGTCTGTAAGATGCACGTTTGAATGTTCTGTATGGTAAGAGGAAATATATTAATCTACTTGTAAGTGCGTGTGCTGCACTGGAAGTGCTATATTCTCTTTTCTAAATAGTTTTCTGGCCAAAAAGTGTTTAGGAAATCCAAATAAATGATGTTTTATTTTAACAGGTGAATACATTGCTGCTCTCTACAGCTTCCATAATTTTAAATGTCAAACGTATTCAGTAGGAATAAGAAAATTAGCCTCCGACAAAAAAAGCCAAAATTTGTTTGCTAGTGCAATTGCGATCAACTTTGGAGTTGCAAAAGCTTCTTTCGGGGTTATCTTGAAGTAAAGCCATTCTTGGGACAAATGTTACAACAGTTACAACATTCAGAATTTAAAAGTATGCAATATAATGTAAAAAAAGTAATCGAACTTAATACCTGTATATTAACTGCATTTTCTTAATTTTAGTAAAGCGATCTCTTTAAGATGACACTTCCTTGATGTCTCTGGAGCAATGCTATTGTTGTGACTGGCCAATTTCTCAAAAAAAAGGCGTGTAGTTAAGATATATAAGGCATCATCTTAGTGCAAACTTTGTTTTTCCTAAAACTTCTATGAAAGACCGCTAACGTGGTGGTGTTTTATGAATACGGGTGGCAAATAATTCGAGGAAGAGCGCATAAATCTCTAATTGATATGAATTTTCACACCGGATTCACTCCTAAAGAATTTGATGCCGTTGGTGCATGAAAATATTAATGACAGGGTTTCAGTTTTATTGCCACTAAACGGATTAATTCCTTGTTTATAAATGCAATAAGAAGTTGTCATGTTGCCAAAACGAACCTGACACATTCATGCTTCAATGAATCTTTCAATTATACAATATTTAATAAAGTTTCGTTCCGCCTCTGCCTTAATTATACAATGTATTCTTTTCCTTTGACTCTGAACCACTTTATGATAATTGGAAGTCAGTGTTCCTCTTTCAACACAGCGGTCAGTTCCGCTTCTGATTGCTGGTGTGCATCCTGGTCAGAAGCCTACATTCTATTGATCCCAAAAGTGTTCAATGAGGAGGATAAGCTTAAGGCTAGGCCAGTGAAGCTTTTACACACCCATCTTTTCAAACCAAGTCGTTACAGGTGTCAAATGTATTCTCATGCTTAAAGAGAAAACAGTTCTTCCCATACTGCTGCCATAGTGGAGGAAGAGGAAAAATCCAGGATGTAATTTATTGCGTGACACTCATTGATCCAGGAAAACGACTTATAGTGCAAGTTTAAACAGCCTCAGACGATGATAGGACCTCTGCCAAACTTCACAGATGGGACGATACGCTCTCTGCTAAATAACCTTCTCCGAGCATCCGCCAAATCCAAAAATTACCACAATTGACGAACCTTGTACAGTGATTTGTCGCTACATAGTAGTACAGCTTTCCAATTCCAGGGAACAATTACGATTGTACCTTAAGAAAATCGATGCAGCGCTTTGCGTGCGGTGATGGTCAGTTATATACCGCAGCTCTCGTGTAAAATCAGACAATTCAGTGAAGCTTCCTACCTTTCGTCTTTGCACTAATATCAATTCCCAATAAAACTACAATTGTTCCTGACGGTTTTCCTCTATTCATGGTTAAAGTGTGCAGTGCCTTCATCGTGGAGCCCCTTCTATCAATCTTTAATCAGATATTAAATTCCGGATCAATCCCGGCTATATGGAATCACTACAAGGTACAACCCATACCCAAAAGAAGAAACCCTAAGGAGCCTGAAGACGTCAGACCGATCTCAATGGGCTGCTCGCTATTAAAAGTGTTTGAGAAAACTATCTTATCAGCACTGATCGAACAATGTTTCTCTCATAGACCCAAACATCTGCATACTACGATCCCCAAAAGATCTACATGTACAAAACTACTAGACACCCTGTTTAAAATTCAAACTGCTCTCAACAGTAAATCTCAGCTGGACGTCATCTTCCTTGATATTTCATCTGCTTATGATAAGCTCTCAATTCCCGCTCTCATCTACATTCTGGAAAAATACTTTGACATTACAGGAAGCCTGTTAAAAGCCATCAACCTCATCCTTACACCAAGACAACTCATCATCAGCCATTAATCCTTCAAACAGGAGCGTGTTATAACTTGGGGAGTACCGCAGGCAGGTGTCCTGTTCGGTTTGTGGTTCGCTGCGGCCCTTGAACCTTTCCTTGCAAGGTACACTGATTTCTCATCATATGCAGATGACCTTAAATTATATATAAAATCAAATGACCCTAAACAAACCCACCTGATAAATCAGCGAGCCGCCGTCCTGATCAACAGCCTTGTAACCTATCTACTGCAGATAGGTCTGGAGCTAAAATATCTAAATCAGCCCAAATCACATTTACAAAAAAGAGAATGAAAAATGACATCACAGCCTATCACAACGGAGTGCAGATAAGGAAAGTGAAGTCTCACACCGACCTCGGCTTGACTTGGGACGAGGGCATCACTTTTCAAAACCATTTTTCGACCATGAAAACTAAGACTTTTTCGACGATGTGGGCAATTCGACAAGAGATGACGGGGTTATTCCACGTCGATGTAGTCGGTGAATACGCCCAGCGGTGCCTACAGCCAATCGCACTATATGCATCACTAATTTGGTCTTCTGCACCGACCTCGTACATAAACAGATTCCTGGCAGTCGAGTACTGGGTAATGCGATGGATGAACAGAGTCACGAGCGGCGCATTCACCATCTCCAGGGCTGTTTTATATACCAACTTAAATATCACCCCCTGGAGAGTTCACATTGCATCCAGGAATATTCTTCTTCTGTCTCAGATGCTAACTGGTGTGATTGACGTCCCCAGTCTTCACGGAGTTATCGCTACTCCACGTGCTGGCGCAGTAATGACAATCCGTTCTTACCGTTGCATTCTACACTGTCCAACCTGTGCTGTCTGAAGAACTTCTTTCCGAACAACGCAGTCCCCTGTGAAGTACTCTCAAGGCAAACAGTACAGAGTGAAGAGCCTCTCTGAAACTTGCTTGAACTATAGAAGTATATGAAGAAGAAGCTTGAACTTTATAAATAGGAAGGAATGACCAAAATATAAAACAACTGTTGGGCATCTACTTTTTTAGGATGCTGTGAATAATTTCCTCTCCTAATGTTGTCGATAATTATATTCTGTAAATAATACTGTAAATGATTCGCACTTTTGTAAATATTGTAAACATGTTTTGTAAATATTGCATTGTAAAAATCGCCATTCTTGCATTTGTGTACACCCTTCTAGCCGTCGGCTGTGTAAAAGGGATGAAAGCAATCACTTGCTACAATAATAATAATAATAATAATAATAATAATAATAATAATTACTCGCCTCCTTGGACTCCTGGTTGACAGTATTCCGCTAGGACTTAAGGTTTCTACGTATCTTTCTTTTGAGTACCTTTCTGTTTCTACCAGTTTCCTAGGAAATGTTCGAATCTTTGTATGTCGGTCAGTCTCAGGCGAGGATTGAATGTTATTTTCTGCAGGAAACTCGGGATTTTCGTAAAACAAATAGGCAAATCGACCACAGAGCATAAGCAATTTACAGGAATATTATATAAGGCGCAATATGGCCCAAGTCACTGATGCGCCTAAAACATACAACAAAGAAACAAACTGCTCATCACTTTCTATTTAGAAGTAGTAGTAATAGTAGTAGTAGTAATCGTGGCATGTGATGCAAGAAAGCAAGCGTATAAGCTTTTGCAGCATCAGCCAAAAAAAAACTCGCTCCCATTTCACCCTTCCGTTCGTTCGAAATACCTGTCCAGCTCAGCCTTAAATTTATTTAGGTTATCAACTTCCACAACAAAAGATGGAAGTCTCTTCCATCTTTTGATTGGCAGGGTTGGCAGGGTTGTCAACGACACTACTGACACTATACTGCTGCAACAGGATCTGGAAAGGTTGAGCAGATGGGCTGAGAGGTGGCAAATGAAGTTTAACATTGATAAATGTAAAGTACTACACATGGGAAACAGCAACCCCAGAGCAACGTATCAACTCTGTGGTACTACATTGACAGTGATAGAGAATGAAAGGGACCTGGGAGTGGTTGTGCAGGCAGATATGAAGTTCTCTGAGCAGTGCAGACGGGCTGCAAGAGTAGCTCATCGTGTATTGTCAATGATATATAGGAATTTTTCTGGCAGGGATAAGGAGGTGATTATTCCCTTGTATAAGGCAATGGTCAGGCCACACCTAGAGTACTGTATACAGGCCTGGAGGCCTCATTTCAAGAAGGATGTAGAGCGGCTGGAACGAGTACAGAGAAGGGCAACAAGATTAGTGAATGGAACAAAGGGGTGCTCTTACGAAGAAAGGCTTAAGTTTTGCAAATTACAGTGTCTGGAGACTAGGCACCAGCGAGGTGATCTGATAGAGGTTTAAGCCTTGAATGGTTTGAGCATGCTCAATGCTGATGGGATTCTGCCTCTTGCTCAGAATAATCATCTGAGAGGGCATAAATTCAAATTGAGGAAAGGACAGATGTAGGATAGACGTGCGGAAATTTGCCTTTAGCCAGCGGGTGGTTGATTGGTGGAACAGACTTCCATTCCTTGTCGTGGAAGCTGATAGCCTAAATAAGTTTAAGGCTCAGCTGGACAGGTATTTCGAACGAACAGAGGGGTGAAGTGGAAGTGGTTATTTTTTATTTTTTTTTTTTATTTTTTTTTTGGCTGATGCTGCATAAGCTTGCTTTCTTGCATCAAATGCCTCTACTAATGCTAATGCTAATGCTAATTTATAAATACAGAAAACGACAATGGATCCAACACTGAACACTGAGGGATTCCACTAATAACATTAGTCTACGAAGAGCAGTGTCCATTGATTACCACCCTCTCTGTCTTCGCCCACTCAACCATCCCTTTATCCATATCAGCAATTTGCCACCAATGCCACACTGTTCCAATTTGTGCAGCAGTCTTCCATGTGCAACAGTATCAAAAGCCTTTCTAAGATACAAGTATATAATATCAAAGTTATTCCCTGCATCCAGTTCCTTTGTGACCACATCATAGTATCCAATCAATTTCTGATAAGAGAATGGCGAGTATAATAATAAAATTCTCTATTTGCGAAAATATTTTAGAGGTTGTGATTCCCGTTGCTGACAAGCAGAGGAATTTACAATCTTACTGGAGACAAAATAAAATATATGTTGCTTGAGTGACATGGTGGGTAGGTAATGTAAATAAACACATTTGCTAAACTGGGTTGAAGTGCGTTGTTCCTCTTTTGACATGAGATAAAATAACATACAACAATCCTAATACAACACCATCCTCAATATAGCAAAATAACATATTACAGTAGTGAATTAAAGTGTATATTATGAAGTAATCTATAGTAACACCATTTCTGGTGGTAACACCATGATAATAACTCACTAAACAGCCAAGGTTAAATGCAGTGACATTTACAAGCATGTTGTAAGCAATTGAACAGAGATTTTCGCTTATCGTCTCTGTACTTGGACCAAAATTAAAGTCAATATCGGAGAAATTTAGGACATCGATGATAATGTTAGGAAGTGCCTCTTGTAGATTGAGAGCTTATGCAGGATTTGAGCAGAGTACTGCAAGGCTTTTAAAGAGGCCTGTCTGGGATATTCCATCCCAGAGTCTTCTGGATGTTGGTGTAGTCCTGTAGTTAATTTTTTCTAAATCTCAGGGATGTCCTAATGCTTTTAACTTATAATAATGTATGTGCATTTAGAGTATTTGAAGAAGGATATAAGTATTATAATAGAAATTAATTTTATTTTTAAAAATGTCCACTTCCCGAAATATTGCCATTTAGAAAGGTATTAAATTTATTTTTTTTTTTTTTTTAACTTCATTTCATGATATATATATATATATATTTTTTTTACCCATTTTTGCAAATTTGGATTATAACGCGTGATCAGCTTTGGCGAAGTCTTAATTAAATATCACTGATCTTTCGTTTGCTATTATTTATTTTATATGACTACTCGCTAGATGGAGCTGCGATTATCATCATATATAAAAAATATATTAAATTTAGTTCACGTTTTAAACTGATCTCTCACAAATTTCGAAATGCATTATGGCCTGCAATCAAAAATAGGTTACCCGTTGATAAAATTGCACTGAATAGGACACATGTGCTTCCCTCTAGTGGTTAAAACATTCAACTTATTAAAATATTACCACGCAGAGATGATCAGGGAAATTTTTTATTCTTTTTCTTTTCTTTTTCTTATATACGTTAATAAATGATAATTATTTAAATAAATATTTAATCGTTTGCTTTTAACATTTTCAAGTAATAAAATATTTGCATTTTAGGCATGTGAAAATGCTAATGCATATTGAGCAGGCATGGAACAAACAAGCTGTTCTTTACTAAATAAAAAACGGGAGAAAGAATACATTAATAACACGCAGTTTAGTTTCTTTTTCTTTATTTTGTAGTGGGATTTAGGTATTTTCAGAGAACTGCCTAGAGTTGTTTTCGTGCAGGTTTTAATATGAAGTGTGGGACTGTGCAGCGTTATCTCTAGAGCCAAGGATATTTTATTTGGAACAAGTGTGACTGAAATCCAGCGTTACTTACTGCTAGACGAAGCCTTCGTTGTTTTGAGACCATGGGCGGATGCGTGAAATTAGAAGATGCAAAAACAGTTTTGCGCACTTCCATTCTCTGCGAAATGACGACTTGGAAAGCCGAAATCTTTCATTCATGGAATCTATTAAATATACGTTGATAAAAAAAAAAGACAGCATTGATACGAAAATAAAAATGAAATTCCATTCTCCTGCTACTGGATACAAAAGCGACCGACAGCCTATCCTCAAGTATGACAAGAAATGGATTTTCGATTTTCAGAAAAAACGTTTCTCCTTATCTGAATATTTTGTACATCGAGAAATGCGTCTGCTGGAGTTTAGAGATTTAAAAACTTTAAAAGGATGTCTATAGAATGCGCGCCAGCCAGTTCGTATGTGTGTGTTTGCAAATATTTTTGAAATACTACGCGGGTGCTTTGAACTATAAATCCGATAGGATGTTATTCTAAATATGAAACAAAACAGTATTTCTCCAGGTGGTTAGCGGAACAGCTTTTTTTTCTTTGCCAAGGAGGGCAAACACAAAAACTTCCTCCCATTTATTAAGATAATAATATTCTGAATATATTTTGTTTACTTAAAATTATAGCACACATTACTTGGATTATTATTAATTATTGCTAAAACGCTTCTTAAACCTTAAATTCCCAAAGCTTAAAATTCGACTGTCCTACGGTTTAAAACAAATAACTTTCAAAGGCTTAAAAACATAACGCTTTGACTTCATAATGCTTAAGCCATAAAGCTTTAACTCCAGAAGGCTTACAACATAAACTCCACATCGGATGGAGCCTCCGTAGCCAGGTAGGCAGGAGCAGCAGTGTGTAGCACACGCTTCTTGATTAGACACGGGGTTCGAGCCCGTGACCACCAAATACGGAGGATGCGGAAAGGTCAGGGAATGAACACCATCCCCGGACCAATATGACCTTAGTTGCTAATGCTCCAAATAATCAACTAACCACATCAGGTGGAACAGACTTGAGTTCGAATCCCGAGAGGAATTTCTATGTATCTTTTGCACAACGTGGCTGATTTAGTTTCGGTCTCAGGTGAGAGTAGTATGGTTTCTTTTCCCGGAAATTCGGTTTTTCATCCACTGAACAGCAGTTCACAGAACATACCCAGTTTTGCAGACATATTATATACGGCGCAATATGGTCTAAAACCCTACAACAACCAACCAACCAACAAAACAAACTTCTTAAGCTTTAGTAAGTTTTTTTTTTTTGAAAGCTTTTAAAACCGTTTTAAGAAGCTCTAGGAAGTTTTTTTAGGAAGATTCAGGAAATGTCAATTCAGTTTTTTTTTTGTCAATCCCGGAATTTAGAAACATCACCTGCAAGACTAATTGTTTTAATAGATTGAACTTATTGAGTTGAGGGAAACAAGTGCAGCTCCTTCTGGTTTCGATTTAAATAAACAAAATTATCGCTCAATCCATTATTATAATTCTTTATTGTTTATCATTAACTCCTTGAGAGGTCAATTTCGGAATGTATTAGCAATTAAAGAACAAAGCAGAGTCATTGTGAATAGCCACGCTTTCAAATAATTCTAAAATGATAACCCCGCTGTGTTCGACGTATCTCAGTTGAACAAGTTTAAAAGAATTTTTCCAGTTGTCGTAAATCTGTGGCAGAAAACGGCTGCCTGGAGGGAAATAACTTGACACTTTTGTGTCATGTTCCACTTAGGTGACAAGGTCCAGAATCTCCATTCGACAAAATGCGATTGAGCGGGTTCGATATCGAAGCATTACCACGTACGACAGCCACAGTTATGGATGAGAACAAAATATACACGGACATAGAGATGCTATCGAGCAAAGAAAGAAAAACAAAAGCGAGATAGGAGCAGAATAAAGGCGAAATTGGAATCGCTTTCTACTGACTAATCATAAATTCAGCACAGATCACTGAAACCTTTAAAAAGTACAAAATCTTTTAGACTGCAGAGAACAATGTTGTATTTGCCTAAGAGTGACAACTTACATTTGCCATAAAAAACGTTCAGAGATCAGAAACTTACGGTAATTTCCAGTAATTTTGTTTAATACAAAGGTATGATTGAAAAAAAAATATTCAGCTTCTTCAAACGTAATATAACGAATTACGAGATATTGTATTAAATGTTGATTTTTAATATAAGAACATATGGATCCTTTTAGGCATACAGTGAGCTAAAGATATAAAGACATTGCAATTCAGTGATGTTCTGTATTCTCCTGGTCTTCGATCAGGTTTTAAATACCTTCAAGTATCTTGATTAATGACAAGCATCACTTTTGGCTCGTTATGAAGAAAATCAATGGACTGCGAGATTTAAGAAGGATCGAAAATAATCCAACGAAATCTTCGTGAAACCCTTAGAATGGACTACTCTGCGGTTTAGAAGTGAATTCCTCTCAAATCCTTTTTTGTTTTGCTTTATGAAGTTCTCTAAAGTCGGTACTTATGGCCACATCTCCATTTTGCATAAGTTAATGAAATTAATGATGAGGTTTAGCAAGGGTTTTATTAATTTAACTTTATTTTTCTACTTTATGAGGAAATTATGGAAATGTTTGAAGTATTCGGCAATATTCTTGACGAATATTGCCGAGTGATATCAATACATTTGAAATGAATTTAAATTTTTATGAGGCGAAAAAATTCAATAATAAATCAATTTTGTAACTAGTGTTTCTTAATATTCACATCTTAGGAAAAAGAATCATTAACCTATCAAAAGATATTGAGAAAGTACAGTTAAGTATGAGTTCCACCCACCGATAATGCAGTAATTAAGGTAACCATTCTTCACAGGGCCTGGAAGAAAGACCATTTTGATTTCCGTCGATTTAGAAAACTTTAAGAGTCTTTACTTTCCATCGTCACGTTTTAGTTGTTTTGGCCGACAGTTGTATGGTTTGTCTCAGGGCCGTACTAAGGTATAGGCAGTCGGGGGGCTCAGTCTGGACTCATTTCTGCTAGAGACAGAACATTTAAAATAATAAAATTACTTTTAAATTGTAGGGCGCAGGCCGAACTGTCTTTCCCAGGGACCAAAGTCATTCTGATCTGCGTTTTTATTTTATGCATATATAAAATTATATTTATTTTTTTGTTTGGAAAATGTAGAAAATGTAAACATTTCCATTCCAGTTTCGTTTAAAGAGTTTTTTTTTTTTTCAATCAAACTTCATTAAATTAGCTTTTCCTTATTTATCGCAACGCCTAACGGCAAAAAATGGATAACTTTACAAATTCCCAGTTTGTTTTATTGCTACCATTAAGAACAAACAGTCTACTAAATTCGTCTTAGATTATTGAAGTAATGCTCTTTTGGTGATATTTGATTTCTGTTTGATCAAGAGATCCTCGGTACATTTTTCTGACAGAATCACCACTGCGACAAGCAATTCACACAAAAATGACAGTTGGAAATGAACAAAAAATCAAAAATGAAATCGTCTTTACCAATAAGCCGCTGATTAGAACATCTTGAAATTAAAAATAAAGTCAGGACGTTTCACGACCATACGAATCTCGAAAGAGAGAGCTAAAGAAACAAGGATCGTAATGTTTGCTCTTTGACTGCGAATTCACTGACACCAGAGTTAATTACTAAAATTGAAAAAGAAGCGCATGAACTGACACTTATTTAAGGAGTAGAACTCAAAATAAAGGGAAATTATAATACTATATTTTTAGTCTTCTAGAGGATTGAAATTATGCTTAAATCAACAGAATTTATAGCAATAATGTGATTATACTATCATTGGATCTGCTGTTTCTGCAATAGGAAATTTTGGTTGACAGGTCAATTCCTTTGATCCTCTCCGATCACAAACCTTCACATGTCTTCAGCCCTTCCAATTCCCCATTTTCTTCGCAATCAAAACAAGCGACAGTATCAGAGAGATTTACAATAGTATTACTTGAAGGAACCTTGATATGCCCATTTTATGTGTGACATATTTTACTCCGATTAAAATTAATAGCTTAACTCCAGGCTGACCTTTTCCCACAGATGCTTGACGGGCTATCTGAGAGCTCTGGGTCTAGAAAGGTAATATCTTCCGAGTGTTCTATAAGCCACAGAAACGCATCTCTCGCCAAGCTGGAGGGTGCTTTTTTCCTGAAAAAGATGGCATTGTCATTTTGGTGCAACAGCAACTTGTGGATGCAACAGATCCGGAACAATGTTCAGTGTAACTGAAACTATTTACTATCAAATTTCCGCACTCCCAAAATTATGGAGCATTATGATCCAAAAAGATGGAGCATTATTTCTTTTGAAAATTATAAATTCGGAAAAAAGAATTAATGCTTCACTTCGTAAGATCTATAATGTGGTCTTACAAAGTCTTTTCATTATCTGTCTCATACAGACATTCCGTTTCTGCTGCGTACCTTTTCTGTAGATACTTTCACGAGCGCTGTTCTTCTGAATTCGCATCGTAATTCCCTCCAATAAACCAGTCCGAACACGTGCTAAAACCAGTTAACATCTATCATAATAAATGTAATGATTTCTACTTTGCTTTGCGCCTACAAGTGTGCTGTTAATAAATATCAGTATAGAATACTGTATCGGCCGGTTTTAATGACATCGTTTTACTGATTTTTCCAAATTCAGGACAGGAATTCTGTTGTGAAAGTGGAAAAGATGATATTTATGAAATAACAATTATTTTTCGCTTTTAACGATAACAACTATTCGGGGTAACAACATAAAGACCGAATATTTTCGAAAGTTGTTAAGTCAGCCAGAATAGACTTATAAAACTATCATCTTAAAGTTCATCATGATCTTAAATTCGAAGATTTGGGCAATGCGTCGCCACAAAAGGAGGGATTCTCACTTTCAGATTGTTGGCACATTAAGAAAATTTGGTAAGCTCGTCTATTTCGACTCAGTAAAACCAATCAACTAATCTTGACCTTGAACATTGAAAATATAAAACCAACCAACTAATCTTGATCTTGAAAGTTACTCATTGAAAATAGTCTTTATTTGGGACTGTATTCTATAACCATTGACACGGTAATTGAACCAGTACGAATACTTGAAATTGGCAAGTCGCCAACGAGAACCAGACTAACACAAATACCAGGTGATGCTGGTTAAGTGCTAGAGCGATAGCTTCACCCCAGAAAGGGCTTCTGCTTTGTTATAGCAATCGCATTATAGCATCTGAAACGATATAATGGCGGATGCACGCCAATCTGTTTCATTCAGGAAACGCCTCTTGAATGTTCGCGGAGAAAATGCTGACCATGGATTAACTTCTCTGGTACACCTTCTCAGTGTATCCGAAATTATTAATGTATTTTTGGTCGTAGAAGCCACCTGCTTGTTGGATATACGTATTTGTGACTGTAAATAATAAAGTATTAACCATTTCCGAGAATTATTTGATCTTCTTTCTGCTTTATTTTTCTCTAAATAATGAATGAAAAGTGTGCAAAGTGCTTGTCTCAATTGTAATCTCACTCTCTTTTTAAATGCATTGCTTTCATCATTATATCTATTTCGAAAAACATTTTCCCTTAAATTTTCTCATATATATAAATACATTCCTTAATTTTCTGGAAGTTGACTGTTATAAGGAGAGAAATTCTAGGAAGTTGGTTTTTTAATTTATTATTAAGTCTTATATATTTATTTTATATTTTTATACATTGTATATTATATTTTTATTATTTATCTATTTTATTATATGCAGGGTAAGTCAAAAGAAGCTTCACAAATTAAAAACACTGTGAATGCGTTAACTACAGTTAACATATACTGAAGTGATAAGAATACAGGGTGGCTCAAAAATATTAACAATTATTTTGGTTTTCTTTGCAGTTGGTTGAAATGACAACGAGATTCACTCATGGTGGTTTGCAACAAATGTCGGAAGCATTTGGACTGCAATCCATTCTCGAGATTGATCATGTATCGCGTTTATAACAAGTTCCTCAAAACCGGCTCAGTTGTTGACAATTACAGAAGGAACAGCGGTCGACCGTGAACAAGCTGATCCCTTTTAAACATAGCTGTTACACAAGAAGCTTTCTTGTGCAGCCCAATGATATCAAACAGAAGATAGAACGCAGAATGTGGCTTTCTCTGGGAAACTGTGTCAAGAATCTTGAATAAGGACCTGGAAATGCTGCCATAACATTTTCAGATCGTGCAGGTTTTATCTCCTGCAGACAAAGTCGCTAGTTTTCACATAAATGGACAAGTGAACAAACATGACTGTGTCTTCTAGAGTACTGAGAATCCTCATGTCGTGTGTGACCACGAACGACCCAGTCCGAAAAATTAATGTCTGATGTGCAGTCACTTCTGAAGTTGTGGTAAGGCCGTTCTTTCTTGGGAACACCACAATCAACAGTGGCAACTTCTTGCTCATTTTTCGAGAAGTACGTAGAGGACAACCAGCCACCACGAATCCAACTTCCCGGATACTTTCAGTTGGATGGCGCTCTACTCCACTTTTCTTCAAATGTCCATGTCCATCTTAACAGGAAATTTGGACTGAGATGGATGAGAGGACCTTTGAAATGATCAGACCTTACGCCTTGTAATTTCTGGCTGTGGAGTATGGTAAAGGAACGTCTTTATGTTACCAAGCCACGTGATGCGCAAGACCTCCGACATAAAATTGAAAATGTGATTTCAACAATGCCACCACAAGAAATGTGCCCCCGGGTTCTGAAGACCACTTAGAGAAGATCCCAAGCATGTGTTGACAATGGTAACGAATAGTTGGATTCGCTTTAAATCTTTGAAGCTAAAACATCTGTATATTTCTTATTATGTTACAGTGTATTATCCGTTCTGCTTCCATTAAAAAAATATAAACTCAGTTAAGCGTTAATATTAAGTGTTAACATTTTTTCGAAGCATCCTGTAGATAGAGTTTAGAGTCCATAATTCTTTCAACATTGCGAAATCAGAAATGCTAACTCGCATCCTCTGAATATCTCATTAAGAATAATGATGCATCATTTTCGAGAGCAGCAGTATAAATTTAAATAGACATAATCGTATTGAATACCAAGCATTTATTATTGATTGTCGAAGTAGCCACCTGCGGCTCTGTTTTGGTGCTAACAGAAATGGAGACATTAGAGACACCGGCGCAGAAAACCGCAATGCATCTTTTGGATGGAAGAAATGAAGTCTATGATGCAAGGTGAGAGGAACTTTCGTATAAAGTTTAGAAAACCTCCACCGCGCAAATATTCGATCTACAAGTGAATCGAAACTGGGTTCATTTGCACTGGCAGTCCGACGTCGTAATCGCTGCGCCACAGCGTCCCCCTTCCTACTACTGCTTCTGCTACTAATATTTTGGAAAACCTGGCTTCGTTACTGTACTCCCTATTACTACTAATAATATCATTAATAGCATTCTAATCCACAAAGAATAAGCAGTGAAAGCCAGCCCCTATCTTTAGATGATGCTAAATAAAATGAATAAAGCTTGATATTTATATACTTCACACATGCTTCACTTTACCAAATTTGGTTTTTGAAATGCAGTAGTAATTTTTTTAATGTGAAGTTTGTCAAAAAAGGGTGTAGCTGAGGACACTGTATAAATATGTATTTTTGTCAGTTTGTATTCAATTTTTGTGTTCAATTTCCCTTTTAGCGGCAGGATCAAAAAATAACATTCCAGACAACTCACTTTCATTATTTGAAATCTTTTACTTCTTCCATCAGGCTGAAAAAGACAAAAGCAAGTTTGGCAGTATAAGTGTCATGAATTCTAGAAGAAAAATCCAGCTTAAATTCTGTCTATTTTTTGGACAGTCACAGAAAGACATTTGTTTTTTTCACAGAATTATGTTTCTTTGAAAGTTTTTGGGCTTATGCATCACCCAGTATCAATTCAAACACATATCCACTCAGTATATTGGAAATAAAGTCTTCTTTCTCAACGTACATCTCTCTAAAAGTGACAATATTCAATATTCGCTCTGATCCGATTATTTTGGCAACTTTCAGAAGCCGAAGCACTTCAAAGGAAAATGCCAAGTGTGATAAAATATTGAAGTTGTCTATTCGCAGTAGGACTTTGTTAGGATAGCTTTCTGTAGTGGGTAAAATTGCGTAAATAAACTTCAATTTTCTGGAGGTTACGACTTACAGATATACTTCATGTCAGCAGCAGGAAGGAGACATGCCAGTTATGCACGTTGCATGGAGGAGTGAATAGCTGTAAATTACCTGCCAACAAGAAGGAAACAGCCCCAAGTGCGATGCTGTTGGTGAGTCTCTTGTAAGAGAACTTTTGCCTACAAAACCTTCCTGAATATTTCCTATCCATAGTTCTTTCAACATTGCAAAATCAGAAATGCTAACTCGCATCCTCTGAATATCTCATTAAGAATAATGATGCATCATTTTCGAGAGCAGCAGTATTAATTTAAATGGACATAATCGTATTGAATACCGCTCAGGTTGTCGTGTACGTCCATTATTGTAGACAATTGCTACTCTAAGCATTATTGTAATTATGATGAATAATTTATTAGAAATACACTTCCCACAACAGTCTAAGGTTTTTACCAGTCTACCAGTGTTGTGTACCTACGATGTAGTAAACACCGATACTCAAAACTTAAGTAAAGTTACATAATTACGAATAACGGGAGCCTGTAAAAATATTCTACAACAGTTTCGCAAGAAAATGGTCTTTTTATTAAAGACAATGAGAAAATGACAATGAATACAAATGCATAAACCACAGAGGACAAAAGATTTGCGATAGCTGAAGTCCTGGATGAAATGTCAATTGCTGCTTAGTAGGGCTGTTGTTCCTCTAACACTTCTTTCTTGAGCATCCCAAGCATCATCTACTGGAATGAAATCGGGAGTTTGCGCTGCGGAAAATGGTTGGGTTTCCCCTCTAGATTGCGGTCAACCAGTCAGGTGCGAAGTGGTGGTTGGCCATTATTTCTCTGCAAGATGAAGTTGACTCCAACTGCGCCTGCCTGCGGTCTCAAGTGGAAGCTAGGAATGCTGTCTCTAATCATGCAGCCATATAACCAAAGAAAGGTCTTCGAGTGTAAAAAGACCATAAAATGAACTTTTATGGGCTTTTTATACTCCCTGGCTGAGCTAGTCGGTATCAGACGAATAGTTGGCCGATGAGGAAAATTCGGTATTTCGGAATTTCGATATATCGAATTTTCCTCATCCAGAAACTTCAGTTTTTCAACCAGAAAAACAGGCACACTGACCAGAGTACTCATGAAATTTATAGACATAATACACAAGGGTAGACGGAGTAATTCTCGAGGCCCTAATATGAGAGGATTTTTTTATGCGACCTCAGAATGTGAAAAAAATTCTCGATAGGACACGAATCTAAGCCCTGTCCTTCTACACCATTCACACGGTTTAGAAGGATAGCGACAATATCTATCGTGCTAGCCGCGAAGCCAGTGTGGATGCAGATAGAAAACATTATGAGCTATATGGACCTGCTTGGATCTACTATGATCTACTTCGATCTGCTATCTACTATATTCAGGAACTGACGATTAACAGTCATATTGTATACTGTGCGATACGGCCTAAGTTGCTGATGTGCCTGAAACCCTACAACAACAACAACAACAACAACAACAACAGTGCTGAAGATATTTTTGTTCAATGCGGAATATACTACAAGGACGTTACACCAGCTTTTTGAATCCATGATAAAGTAAATGAAAACGAATGATTCCAGTTCCAGGGTGAACAGAAGTTCTTGGATGTCTCTAATAATATTTTACCGAGTACAGTTAAATCTTTGTTTAGCTAACATTGTTTCCACACAGAGAGAGAAAGATTAATTGATGAGTTAATGTAAAAAAAGGGTTATGTTTCTCTCTTTGTGAGAAATTTATTTTCTAAAAAGAGGCTCGAAATATAAATAGAAACACGCGTTCTATTGAAATTCGATATTGAGCGACCTCCTTCAGACTTCAATGCGATGTCCAGCAGTGAAACATACTGATGTTTTATTCAGTCCATTTATCTCGACAGTTTTCTCTGCTTTGTGCTTTGGATGTGTGAGATCCCGAAAAAGGAACAGTGTTCCTGAATTGTCCGCAACAGGAATAACCCAGCTGAATTCGGTGAAGCGAGAACAATACAATAAATAGACGTTTCTTCCCTCTTTCCTACAGTATTTACGGGTGGCTGACGTCTAACCGACTTCAAGCAGTGCCGAGGTTGCTTGTCACAGGCACACATGCGGAGACACGCTCGTATCATGTCTGTCACATAGAAGCAGAGATACGCACTGCAATAAAGGCAACAAAGTAGCGGAACAGGAAACGCATTGGACCCGAGATTTGAATAAATATTTCGTGTTACAATCGTTGAAGGGGGATGAAGATTTGAAAATATGAATATATAAAATATAAGAAGATATAAACGTGCCCATATGTTTTGCATCGTTTGTAGTACTCACGCAGTTCCCTTGATTTCTTACCACCATATTTTGGACTATATTCAAGCATATTTGCCAACTTTCAAACACCTGCATAAAAATAATCGAAGGTATATTTGGAAATATCTGTATAACAGAATTATATTTTCATTTATCAGATCTCTAGAGACTACTTTTATTTGTGCGAAAATAAATAACTAGCGACAATGAAATCAAATTTCATTAATTTTTTAAGAAATGCATGGGAAAACTGAATTTGCGTCATCCTTAGATCCTTCACTTCATCTTTAACGTGAAGTAAAATTTTAAAGCGGCAGTTTATTAAAACGTGCCGGTAAGCGGATTTTTTTTGGGTGTTTTGGATAGGCTCGAGGTTTAGGGTGAGGCAATTTAAACGTGGCCATAATTTAATGCTGATTATCTTCTAAACCTACTCTGTCATCAAGGCGATAATATTAATGACCTAGCCCTTCTTTCATTAGCATACCGAGTCCAGTCGCATATTTTAAGTTCTAGATGTCACGTGACATGGCCTTTCTTGGTGGGTGAAAGAAAGAAAGGATGGCGCCAGTTTCCCTCAGTTTTTTTTTTTTTTTTTTAGACAGAAGGAGTCGATTTCACGATGCGAAGGCAAAGATGAGATCCTATTATATATTTGGAGATAATTGAATAAAGCAAATATTCTGTTATTACCCGATGAAGCCATGCCATTTCATTTATTTGTACACACAATTATATGCAAAGTGTGTGTGTGTGTGTGGTTTACCTGTATCGAAGGTGGCCATCTCCACCTTGCACGTCTCTATTGGTGCAGAAACTCTGCAAAGCTTTATGTATTAGTGTATGGTGTGTCGCTTGTGTCAGTCCACCTCGCCACCAGGGAGCAGCCAACACCTAGGCAGCCGCTGCCCGCCCCGAGGCACAAGGAGCCGAGCCTTGGTCTACTATCACCTTTAGTGCCTTGTGCACAAATCCCGCACCCACCAGAGATAGTGCAATACCGGTGGGTGCCAGCAATCCCACCCCCAGGTTGCCCAAATCTGGAAGCCAGCAAAAAAAAAAAAAAAAAAAAAACTAGTGGAAAAATATCAAAGCCTCAGCAGATACAAGCCATTTTGAAAAACTCCAATAAACTTAGCAAAGTAAATATTTACATTTGTACAAGATACTAGAATTTTAACTCTAAATCCTTGAAATAAAATTAAATTTACGTATATTACAAGTCGTTCTATTTATATTTAATGGGATACAAACATATATATATATTATCAACTTCTCAGATTTCTATTCGATTTTGAATTTGAGTTCTTAGTTCAAGTCTTTTCTTAAAAACCGATTCTGCAAAGGTCTGGAAAGTCTCAAAGTTTGTTTCGTTCTCAACTAGTATTTTTACATTCTCCTCGGCTAGACCGATTAAGTAGCAATACTCGATGGTCTGTATACTGCGGACAAAATAGTAAAACATGGATCCAGTCCTCCATTTGACCACAGGTGCAAAAAGGATCGGGCTCCAAACCTCTGTCGAAAAGTTTGGCCATCAAAACTCCATGGCCTGTTAATAAATACGTCGTAAACATGCTTGGTGCAAACCATGAAACAGAAGGTTGAGTAGAAGTAACCTCAACATTTTTAATATACTTCTTTGTGACGTCACCATGCACAGACTCATTCCATCTACTTTGCCATATACTAACCGCCTCCATAATCTTTTCCGTTCTGTCTTCAAGTTACTAACTGGGTCTGTTGTAATTCCCATAACAGATACCTGCAGTCTTTTCTTACGTTTATAAATCATGCCACGGTAGATGATAAATAAATCTAAAGGCAGTTCTCCAAGGATTTGGAGGGCATTGTTTGATACTGTACAAGGGACATTATTTAGTGCCAGAAGCACTGTTCTTTGAATTGATAGTAGCTTATTTTTGATTTTGACCTTAACGATGTTCTAGTGCCAAATACCTGCTACGTACAAAACTATAGGCAGAAATATTTTTTTATAATATAGTTTCATGGTCTTTTTATTCAAACCCCAGTCTCTTTTGTATATTCTTATGACCGAAGCAGTAAAATTTCTAATTTTTCCTTCAGTTTGGTGACATGAGGGAGAAAGGTTAAGTTATCATCGAGGATTATGCCGAGATATTTGTTTTGAGGAACATAAGGTATCTCTGAACCATTCAGTTGAATTCTTGGTGGTCTTCCCTAATTAAAATGGTTTTTAAATGTCATGAAAATTGTTTTACTCGGAGATATCTTGAGCTTGTTGATTTCTGTCCATGCCACCAAATCATATAAGATACGTTGAATTTTGTCCTCTAATACCTTGCGTGACCCTCCTTCTATAGCAATCACGAGATCATCAGCATAGGCCACCTTTAGAGAATCCTCTTGTGTTCTCGTGAACCACTGATCTAATACGGCATTCTAGAGGAGAATCCCAACACTGACCCCTGGGGAGAACCTTCCAAACCTGGGCATTATAAGACAGATGAATTGCCTTGACCATGATGTATCTCTCATTAAAGTAAGATCTCAGTACCCTGTACATATAATTATCACATTTAGCCAACCTTAAAGACCTGAGGGAATTTTCCCACCAGAGGGAGTCGAAAGCGCCCTCTGAATTCTGGATAAAGTCTGTCAATGTAAGAATAGCATCGTCAGTGGACCTCCCTTTGTTGAAGCGAAACTGACAGCTTGAGCATAATTGGTTTTCCTCAAATTTCTTAGTATCCTGGGAACCAGAAAACCAGAAGATGTTCGAATTACTTTCCCAGATTAGTAAGGAAATTGGCCTGTAAGCACGGGGATCGGATGTGTTTTTCCTTGTCTTATGAAGAATCTTGAGCAATTCCAAGTTCCACTGATTTGAAAAGTACCCTTCCAGAAGGCATTTGTTCAAGAGATTTGGCGGTACTTATGGGTATAAGTCGAAAAACTTGACGATAACAAGGTTTTCCACAAGGTCAATTCTGGGGAATTTCTTGCTGTTTAGTCTAGCTATGGCAGAACCCAACTCCAACAGATTAATACACTTAATAGCAGTTGAAACCGTATACATACTATTATCAAGACGTATCTGACCTTGCTCCAATGTATCCAACTCTGGAATATCTGTAAGGAACAGACTTGACACTATAGCACGTACCGTAGAGCTCCAGTCCTCAGATTGTGCTCCGTTTATTCTTACTGTATTGTACACTTCTCCACAGATCAATTTGTTTCTGGAGATTTTGTGAATTGCTACGGTTCTGAATTCCCACCCTCTTTGACAAATCCTTGCAACAAGCTATTTTAACATTAGCTATTTCCTTGTGGTATCTCCTCCGAAGATCTCTATAAGAATTCTTGTATGCTTGAACATCCTGTTGAGACAGATGTCCGTGTTTTTGATGTTCCTTCCTTGCGTTCTGAACTTGCAATCGTAAATTTGCAAGATCTGAGTTCCAACAAGGGACAGGAGTTGTCTTGTAGTGTTTTCTCTTCGCTGCATAATCCGTGGCCAGATACAACTGGGTTTGAACAAAACCAACAATCTCCTCAGCCATTAGTATATTAAAGGATTCGATCGTTTCTGTCGTAAAGACAGCAGAGAGAAAATCTTTAATTTTGTTCCATTTAATACTGTTAATGGAACATCTCCTACGATCAGTAAGTTGAAGGTCATCGACTCGCTGTCCAGGAAGAAGACCATGAACTATGGCACGGTGGTCACTGTTAATTAACTAACTCTGGGACAGCATCCCAATGAGAGATACAACAATCAATTTTGACAGAGGTCAGAGACAGATATCAATATTGCTTTCACCGTTGACGGTCGAAAAAGTATAGGGTTTATTAGGTAAATTTTGAAGAGTAAGTCCATGAGGAAGAATAACATCTTCCGGGACCAGACCATGAAAGTCAGTAATCCCGCTATGCCACATATTGGATTTTGCATTTACATCACCAGAAATGATCAAGTTTTTCGAGGCAAACTTTGTACATAATCTATCTATATTGTGCAGAGCCAATTGGAAATCTTTTGACTGCGGGCTATAGAGAGAAACAATGTAGAGATTTATAAATTTCGAGGAGACAGGCAAACAGACTGCGTTCTGAGAACACTCACCAGAAATAGCGGTGACCACCAAATCATTATTCAAAATTATGATAGCTGTCTTGGGCGAACTGTCAAGCGAATGCACAATTCTTGCAAAAGTTGGGAAGCCCATTACCTTAAATGCTCTACCACCAATTTGTGCAGAGCAGTAAGGTTCCTGAATACAAATAATATCCATTTTATTCTCAAATGCCGCCACCCTTGTCTCGTCCATAGCTGCTCTAGCGCTTTGGGCGTTAATTTGGAGGATTTTAATTTTAATGAAGCAGAGGGATTGCACATTCACAGTAATGGGTTCATCCAAGTTCAGCAACGCATTGCAATTTAGAGTCTTAAAGAGGGGCGCGTCTCGCCAACAGAAATTTACCAGCGTATGGAAAAGGTGTACGTTGACAACTGTAACCTTGAGCACACGAATTATCGAATTGTTTCTGTGAAGGAAGAAAACTCTGTGAAATGATCTCATCTCTTCCAGGAAACCCCATAGATTTGTTACGAAGTTGTGGTTTGTTGTTATTTGATTTTTTAGGAGAATTAGCAACTAAGGCCATATTGCTCCAGGAATATGCGGTGGCATTACCTGACCTTTCCGCATCATCCGTATTTGGTGGTGACGGGCTCGAACCCCGGTCTAATCAAGAAGCGTATGCTACGCACTGCTGCTCCTTCCAACCTGGCTACGGAGGCGCCCCTTTGTCACAGAAGAATATGGTATCTTTTATCATAAGATGGAACGGTATGTGACAGTTGACGATGTAGCCAAGAGGCTGGATATCAGTCATGAATTTGCCTTCACCATCATTCAAGAAAGATTGCATTCCAAGACGATTTTCACGAAGTAGATCCAAAATTACATTTTGGGCCCCACTTTCGCTTTAGATGACACACGGTGCAGGCACTTTGAACCACAGTAACAGATGCAGCATTTCAAAGACCTGGAAACATTATGTTCCTACTGATCTTCGACTCACGGGGGGGGGGGGGGACTTCTACTGTGCCATTTCACGCTTACAGGGGACAAGAGTCGACTCACAAAATTGGGCAAGAATCATCAGGGTTGATCTGCGATGTGCCATAAAAAGAAGAGATACCTACGTTTGCTTCTCTGTGCCATTCTCTTCCACGACCACATCTGTGAAAACTATCGAGAAATGGCAGTAATTACTGAAACGGAAGTAATGACTGAAAGTAAACATCTTCCATGCAATGATGACTTGTTGTCTTGCATTTTCATGTTTTTTGAAGACTGAAAAATGATATTGAAGAACATCGATTCCACCCAAACGATAAAGTGAAGGAAGTCATCAAAAATGGTGCCAACAGCAACCATGTAGGGTTCAAAATCTCAGTAAATTCCATCAGCTGTCATAATAAGCTGAAACGTTTTCTTAAATTTTTAGTGCTAGTGTATAACTGGAATTCTATAATCTGTACAAACGCTAATTCAACTCCAGTAGTTCTGCTCTCCCAGAAGTGAAATTGTCGAAGCTAAAAAATATGTTCTTAGGAACGTCAGAAAAAAAAGTAGATGATAGTCACTGCATGATCGAAGAACTCTTCACGATCGGTATCATTACTACAAATCAGAGCACAAAGTTCTATTCAAAGTTCTGTTAGCTGTACTCGAAGTGATGGATGTGGAGAAGGCGACATCGAAAAATGTGCATCGCTCAAGCGATATTTATTATCTGATAGTTCCGTATTACCTTGCCGTTCATTGGCTTTCTGCATAATCTCCCCAGGGCAATATTTCAGACAGTCGCATAATTATCTTCTTTATTAAACTGCCTTTGCTCCAGGAAGCGTTCAGAACTGATATTAAGACTGAAAGAGAAGATTCTCAATCTTCCCAGCCTACAAGTTAAGTTGAAGAGGGGAAGAAGGTCTCGAATGGTCGCATTTTTCAGAAACATATATGCGATTGGTGCTTTTTTAAATCGATGATACTCGACATCATTAAAATTAAGAATGTAAAACCCGATTGGTGGAAAGAATTGCTAATGGTTTGGATATGTTTATGTTTCCATCTCCGTTTTAATCTATTTATTTTCTGTTCATTGGATATTACACATACATTCTTAACCTTTAAAAATTTAAATACATTTAAATTCTTATGTTTTATGAGTGACAACACTAAAAAACAGTTATTTATTAGATTACTCTATTCAGTTTAATGAAAATATAAACGTATTACAAGGTTTAAGGGTTTTAATGAAACACATCGTTTCACATTGACGTCATTACCACTAGTTTCAACTATGATGCACCCTACCCTCCTGGGTAAGCTTTACGCTGACGAATGATAGACTACAGTGGGTTTCTGAATGATAGACTACAAAATCAATTCAGGATGTGTTAGTTTAGCTCTCAATCGAAGTTCCTCTTCATCCCACAGGTATTCCACAGGTTTCAAATCAGACTCTTGGCTAGCCATTTCAACTTTTGTATATTCATATCCATTTGCCATTCTCGAATAGAATTTACGGAATGGCACGGAGCAGGGATGTCTGACAAGATTATCGCACAAACCTTCCGAATACCCTCTATTCACGTTGACCTTTCGTGGTCTTCCCGTTTGTTTCTGTATGTGGCGGTTCCCCCCACGTTTTAATTTCATAATAACATCGCAGACAAGCGACTTTGGATGATATTGGCTGTCAACAATTGCGCAAATTGAAAAGCCAGCAATTTGACATACAACAGCAAGTCAGCTCGGTTCTACGTGCCAAGAATAACTTCTGCACCTCATACGCCTTCCTTATAAACCGGTTTTAGTGACTTGTTTATCCGATAAGGCCTAATGGACTGCGAACACAATGATCAGATACTTTTTTTAGTTAGTAGTATAGAGTATACTCTATTATCTGGGAGTGGAACAATCGGCATTTCTATAGCTGGCAGAAGTCTGAGCCTTTGTTTTAATGAGTCTAAGTCGATAACTTAACGTACCAACTGTGTGGTACCATACTCACCGTAGAGGAGAATGAAAAAGTTCTGGAAGTAATTGTGCAGTCAGATAAGAAGTGCAGCGCAAACAGGCTGCCAGGACAGTCGAAGGGGTTTTGTCAATGATATTCAGGAACTTTGTCAGTAGCATTAAGGAGATGATTATTCCATCGTATAAGGTAAGGACCAGGCCACATATTGAGCACTGCATACATGTCTGTAAGCCTTATTTTAGGAAGGATGTGAATCTGCTGGAACATATGCAGAGAACACTAACGAGATTAATGAGAACAAAAGAGTGCGCTTAGTAGGAAAGGTGTCGGTTCTGCAAGCTGCTGTGCTTGTATACTAGACACTTGAGAAGAGGTCTGATTGAGGTATTTAAGGTTCTGAATGGATTGAGCAAACTCAATGCTAATGGAATCCTTCCTATTTCTCAGACCGTGCATATGAGGGGGAATAAATTCAAATTGAGGAAGATGGTTGCAGAATAGACGTGCGCAAATTTGTCTTCAGCCAGCGGGAGTTGATTGTTGGAACAGACTTCCATCTGGTGTTGTAAAAGTAGGTAGTTTGAATAAATTCAAAGAAGAACTAGAGGAAACTGTTAGAGAGAATAGACAAGTGATGTGGGATCTGCTTTTTTTCTTTTTGGTTGATGCTGTATACGTTTACTTTCTTGCATATTTGCCACTTCTAATACTAATACTAATTCTAAACAATTCTAAATTTCGTTTCTATGTATTTCAACGACTCATTAAAAGTAAAATTTAAATATATTCCATGTATTTCCTAAGGTAAATTTTAGGGAGAATATCACTCTTTAATCCATGATTAAGTATTCTTTGTAACGTTTTATTTTTGAGGCTTTCCCTGTAAAAATAATTCTTCCATAGCTGTTCTTTTTCCATTCAAAAGATTCTCCATGAAAGAATGTTCTTTGAATACAAGTTAAAAACTTTATAAAAATTCTGTTTTCACGATTAAAAGTGTGGGAACGCGTTAGTATTTAAACAAACAGCAATCATTTTCCCCTCAAACAAAGCTAATGACGTTATTTTAGCTAAGCAAATATCAAGCGCGTATGTACTTTACTGTTTATCGAAGATTACAATACATTTAAATACATCAGAGTGATTCCTGACTACAGAAGTATATCACCAAAAAAGGTTTTAAGACGTTATCGCTTTGTAGTGGGGCTCTTCCTTTAATCAAATAATTTCCTGTCACACAGAAAAAAAAAGTCTCGACTTGGCGAGGAAATGCTGAAAGATAAAATGCACCATCAGAAAGCAAATACAAGGTCTGCAACTTCTCCTGAGGACAAGATTTAATGCCCAACTTTGTTTAGTAGTGGAGTACAGGAATATACGAGCCTGGAGCTAAATTAGAAGTAATTCTTATCTCCTTGAAGAACGAGTAATAGATAATTAAAGAGCAGTTTTTAAATAAAGAGATCTTTCTTTATACAAAGCCTTCGAAGAAGTTGAACCGAAATGATAAAGAGTTGCGGCAAGAAAGCGACTCATACATCACAATAATTACAACAATGAAGTACAGAAATGGCAGACCGTGAGACTTCTTTGAAAGATCGATAGAGTCAGAGCGGCAGAACCTCTTGTGAAGGCGTGTCGAGCATTCTCTATATTTACAAACGAAACATCAAAAGTAAATTTAATTAAAATCCCATGTTAGGCTTCCAACTTTCCGGCTACTGAATTTTCGAGAATAAAAATGGTGTCTGGGAACTTTAATAAGTCTCCTTAACGTATCTGAGGCTGGAACAGTGGATGAAAAGGGGCCTTTTTTTAAATTTCTGTAGGAGAGGGTATTTCGTCATTGCAAGTCAACTGACGAAATAACAAAGAAAAGAAAAACCAAGAGCATTACGTTAAATTAATACCAACGTGGTACACGCTTTAACAGGGGCAGTACTGTACTTTCGGTATGTTGATAAGGGAGTCATCTACAAGGGAAACAGGAGAGAGAGAGAGAGATCGTCACAACAACGGAAATAAGTTCAGCTGTATAACGAATAAATATGAAGTTATAATAACAATAAAATAAGTATTAATTAAAGTATTTTAAATAGTTATAAAAGCAATTTAGACTCTTAAGCATAACAAGGATGTTTTCTTTTTCATTACAGCAGAACCGGTGCATCTTAGGAAATATATCTATCAATCTTCCTTCTAATATCAGCATCTGGCTGAATTCATGAAAGTAAATGCTGCCATACTTTTTGGGTTTATTTATTCGCAATATCTGTGGCAGAGAACGGTGCTGGCTAAGGATATTTGGGATAACTTAGACTACCCTGGAAGTAAGCAAAACAAAACCTGAAAGTTTCTGCAGAATATCCGATTGTCCTTCAGAAATGTTTTAATCTTCCATTTGGGGAAATTATGCAACCGATTCTTCATGGGCAGCATGTCCAGCTTTCCATCATACTACGTAAATAGCATCCACATTGCATCTGCTCTTCGTCTTCGGAACTTATGACCTTTTTGAGAACTCTAAAGGGACTTCATTGTCAGACAGCTATTACAATTACCACTGACAAAGTAGCGTGCTCGTATCATTGAATATTTCCAGATTAATGGAAATTCGGTTATTTTCGTTTATTTGGACCAGTTTTATTTATGCTATGCTACCCTCGCCTGAGAGTGACTAACTCGTGTACGTTGTGAAAAAGGGCCATATATTTCCTCGTGTCATTAAGGGGATTGGAACTAGGGTCTTTTCCACTCGGTGGGGAAGCAATTATGCTACCCACGAGAGCGCACCTTTCGTAGAACATTGCCAAAATTTATACCAAAATCGTGGTCGTACAAAATCGTTTTATCGGTATTATTAAAATGTTTATCAGAAAGTGAAAATTATTACAAACATAGTGATAATTTTAAAATAGAATTGGAGTTCAGCTTATGCTGCTCAGTATCTTTCACACTTTATGCGAAATATTTATTGTAAGAATTCAGAAAATTGGAACGTTTTTTTGAAGGTAAAAAAAAGGAGTTTCTTAAAACAACGGAAAATGATGAAATATAAAATTCAATTATGCTCACAGTGTTTGGAATGTGAACTGATGATGTCAACAGCTCTTAGCCGTTGTATTTGCAGTCACAGCTAATTCTTTTACATTTTCCCTTACAAGTCATCAAAGTCGATATTTGCCATGCTCAGGAAAAGCCGAAATATAAAGCAATAACAACATTCTGTTGAAATGTGTAAAACGTGTTGAAGCTGATTTACATATTTATTAGAAAGCCTTCAGGGAAAAAAAGTAATCGCTGATCTTTTTTTTTTTTTTTCGGTTGCTGACTTTACAGAAAACGATTTTTTGTTGATCTTTGGAAAACTGCAGACCAAATATATTTTATTTTTACTTCGGATTTTAGAGATTAACTTTTGATATCGTCTGTGCATGGTGTATTAGAAATAAACTGAGGTTTCGTTTCGAGTTACAAATTGGTAGCGGATTACAAAGGATTTTAGCGATTTAAACATTCTTTCTATCCGCTTTATTCAAGTGTTATTTTAAATAAAATGTGAGAGAATTTAACAGCTTTTTTAATTGATGATTTTAAACAAGTGAAAACATTAAAAATAACTTTCCTTAAATATTTATGAATTCTTTGTGTTAAAAAATAACCAAAAGAATTAACCATAAAGAATTAAAAGATTATCGTAATCAACATCTTAAGGCGACTTTAGCCGTTGGAATCTGTCCGGGATACCTAGCATTTCGTGCGTCCTTACCGATGTGGGCAATAAAAGGTATAAAATTAAAGAGCAATTGAATATAAAAGGAATTTAGCATCATCGTTAATGATTTGATTCATATTTTGACTCAACTCATCAACAGGATGAGTTGAAATGCATATTAATATCTCTATAATCGAGAGATTTATACGATAATATTAAACGCTGTACTGTACCTGTATTTTTTTCAGTGTGGGAGAAGGGAAAAAAAAGCAGCAAAGGTAAAAGAAGGCTAAGATAGAGGTAATTTCAGACTATGCGAAATGTTATTTAAAAGTAATAGCATTCCCTTCATTTTTGACAACTTATTAATTCTTCTTTTCACCGATCTATTAGATCATTCAAGGCAGCGGTGAATGCTATTACTATTCTCTACCCTTCCATTCTCTTCTTTTTATAAATACATGTACCCTTCCTACGAATCAGATTGGTCCACTGGATATTGATGGTTCAACAGTTGAGGATCCTGCTCAGGTGGCTAACAATCTAAACGAGTATTTTGCATCTACATTCACGCATGAGGAGTTATTCAGGAAGGAGAATGATGTAGGTAAAGTAAACATTGGCAGTGAGCTGGATGATTTTGTAATAACTGAGAGGAAAGTGGAGGAGAGATTGTTGGGGATAAACATAAAAAAGGCACCTGGGGTGGATGGGATCTATCCAGTTATATTAAAGGAGGCAGCAAAGGAAGTAAGCAAACCCTTAGCCATAATTATGAGAGCTTCCTTGGACTCAGGGGAGGTACCTATGGACTGGAGATGTGCAAATGTGACCCCAATTCACAAAGGAGGTTCAAAGGCTGACACAAGTAATTATAGACCTGTTAGTTTAACTTCTGTTCCAGGTAAATTAATGGAGGCACTGGTTAAAGAAGCACTGCAGGATCATCTAGACAAGAATTCAGTTATAGCTCAGACGCAGCATGGTTTTGTTAAGGGCAGGTCTTGCCTGACCAATTTGATTGGATACTATGATGTAGTCACAAAAGAACTGGATGCAGGGAATAACTTTGATATTATATATTTGGATCTTAGAAAGGCTTTTGATACTGTTGCACATGGAAGACTGCTGCACAAATTGGAGCAGTGTGGCATTGGAGGCAAATTGCTGCTATGGATAAGGGGATGGTTGAGTGGCAGAAGACAGAGAGTGGTAATCAATGGACACTGCTCAACGTGGACTAATGTTATTAGTGGAGTTCCTCAAGGTTCAGTGTTGGGTCCGTTGTTGTTTTCGGTGTTTATGAATGATATTGATGATGGGATATCAAGTTTAATGTCCAAGTTTGCAGATGATACAAAGGTTGGCAGGGTCGTTAAGGACAATACTGACGCTATGCTGCTGCAACAGGATCTGGACAGGTTGAACAGATGGGCTGAGAGGTGGCAAATGAGGTTTAACATCGACAAATGTAAAGTGCTGCATATGGGAAACAGTAACCCCAGAGCAACGTATCAACTCTGCGGTACTACACTGACAGTGGTGGAGAATGAAAAGGACCTGGGGGTAATTGTGCAGGCAGATATGAAGTTCTCTGAGCAGTGCAGACGAGCTGCAAGAGTAGCTCATGGTGTCTTGTCAATGATATACAGGAATTTTTCTAGCAGGGATAAGGAGGTGATTATTCCATTGTATAAGGCAATGGTAAGGCCACATCTTGAGTACTGTATACAGGTCTGGAGGCCTCATTTCAAGAAGGATGTAGAGCTGCTGGAACGGGTACAGAGAAGGGCAACAAGATTAGTAAATGGAACAAAGGGTTGCTCTTACGAAGAAAGGCTTAAGTTTTGCAAATTACAGAGTCTGGAGACTAGGCACCGGCGAGGTGATCTGATAGAGGTGTATAAGGCTTTGAATGGTTTGAGCATGCTCAATGCCAATGGGATTCTTCATCTTTCTCAGAATAATCACCTCAGAGGGCATAAATTCAAATTGAGGAAGGACGGATGTCGGATAGATGTGCGGAAATTTGCCTTTGGCCAGCGGGTGGTTGGTTGGTGGAACCGACTTCCATCACTGGTTGTTGAAGTTGATAGCCTAAACAAATTTAAAGCTCAACTGGACAGGTATTTCGAACGAACGGAGGGGTGAAATGGGAGTGGGTTTTTTTTTTTTTTTTTTGTTTTTTTTGGCTGATGCTGAATAAGCTTGCTTTCTTGCATCATATGCCTCTGCTAATGCTAATGCTAATGCTATTATTTAAGTCTGTTTCCTTACATATACCACATGACAGAGGTTCCCAAAGTGTGGGTGCGGTTGTGAAGGGCATTTTATTTTTACGAACCCCTTTTTAACGAAATATAAACAAACACCTCGCTAATCAAGGGTATAAGCATATTTTATTTAAATATTTGAGATTAAATACAGGGCGTTTCAAAAGTGATGGTCAATAATTTAAAGGTGAACTGTACAGATTACAATATGCAAAAAAGCCTAGTAACATGGGTCCTTAAGTGAATCGTTTTCGAGATATTTCAATTTTCTAGTTGGGATCCACCACTGACAAGGTGAACTGTACAGAGCTGGGATACACCACTGACTTGTTTGTTTATGTTAGGTTATGCTCATTCTCTTCCTTTCCCCTCTCTCAATGCTCTGAGGCGTAGCAGGCATACTAGTACTCGTCAAAGGATAGTCAACATGGAAAGAGGTTACAGCAACGAAGAGTATGCGAATTAGCACTCCGTGAATGGTAAAGCCAACGGCAGTGCACTCGAGGCTGCGCGTTCGTACCAAGAAGCATTTCTCCGCCGAAGACAGCCCAACAGGCGCACATTCATCAGGGTACAACAACGCCTTAGAGAACATAGGCGCTTTGCACATGGAGTACGAGCAGGTAGGTCCAGAAGCATAGCACCTGATGTTGAGGAAAGGGTGTTAAAAAGAATATGTGGACATGTGTTTTTGAAAACGGCGGCTCCTAGAACGTCTGTTCAACTCCGCCTCATATCTCTGTGAAGAACAGTATCACTACGAATGGGCCAGATATGTGTGTGACGTAGGTTTGTGTGTATTCTGCTGTTCTGTTCTGGTCTCTTGGCTACCCAGAAGCATCTGTCACCTGAACAGATGATTATGGGTACTCGTCCACACCACGGGAAGGTGGGCCAGTCACAGTAAAACACGTACCGTCTCAAAAGAGACTCTAACTAACCTGATGTGGTCAAAAGGTGGGCCAGGTTCCTCTGGACAGAACAAAATCCAGGAATTTCGACAATGAGGGTTGCTCTGCAAGAGCGTGAACTGAGTCATAGCAGTGTGGCGAAGTTTACATAGCCAATTACTGTACTCCTATCATATCCAGCATGTACAAGGTCTCAGCAATACAGACTAGCCTCCCAGAGTGCTCCCATAGTCAGTGGTGAATCTTAACAGAACATGTGCATTATCTCGAAAACGGTTCATTTGCGGCCGATGTTCACTAGGACTTTATTTTCATTTCTTATATTAGTTTGTACTTTTCACCTTTAAATTATTGACTATCATTTTTTGAAACACCCTGTATGTTGCAGTACATATTAATTTATATTTGTATTTATATTTGTAGCTAAATGTTTTCAGGTTTGTTTATTTGTTCTTGCTCTGGAACAGGGAATGAAATTTATAGAATATTTTAAGGGCGATGCATGGTTTAAAAGTTTGTGAATCTTTGCTGTATATAACGATATACATGTATATTGTCAACTACACATTTGCTTATAATTTAGGCGCCTCCGTAGCCAGGTGGGAAGGAGCGGCAGTGCGTAGCACACGCTTCTTGGTTAAACCGGGGTTCGAGCCCGTCACCACCAAATACGGAGGATGCGGAAAGGTCAGGGAATGACCACCGCATATTCCCGGAGCAATATGGCCTTAGTTGCTAATGCTCCTAAAAACAAAATAACAATTTATAATTTATTAATTTAATGTCAAGGTGCTGTAGTTTGTGTCTTACACATCCATCACGTGAATAATAACTCTTCTTTCGCAGTTTTTTGCCACTACTCAATAAGATTTATCATAGTATGCAATTACCTTTATTTTTACTTTTACCTTTACTGGTTCTCGTTCCACCTCTTCCACAATTCGGAACAATGCAGGCAAAGTATGCTATTTAATACTGTCATATAACTCCTTTCGCTGCCTTCGTAGCCGAGTGGTCAGGAGTGGGAATGCAGTAACACACACTTTTTGAGCAGACTAGGGTTCAAGCCTCTGACTGCTAAATATGGTCGATCTGCCAACCCGCACTGGACCAGCTTAGCAGATTATGGTCCATTTCCTCCAACATGAATCGTTGAGAAGGCTTCCACCCTACAGTGGATCGATAATGGCTGTAGTATTGTATAGCCCCCTTCAATTATTGACACATATTAATATCCATTTCAACTCATCCTATTTTGTATTCAGGTACATTTTAATCTTTATCTAATAAATTAAAATCTAGTATCATTTAGCGTCGCAACTACCCTCCTTATCAATGTTGATGATTTGCTAATTTCTTTTCTTAACCAATTGCAAATTAAATTTAGACCCTTCGTTGTGTACACAACGAAGTACGGACGTCCCAAATAGATTCCGATGGTTGCGTCCCCCGAAGATGTTGGCATCCAATAGATCCGTCCCTTTTAATTCTTTGTAGTGTTAATGTCAACATTGCTGTTTTATTAATCTCCATCCTATGTCCTTGCAAGATCTTGGTTTTTATATTTTTATACTTTTCTATATTTTGCCATTTACATAAATCTCATATTAATAAAAGTCTAACCATTACTTTATATTTAATTTGTGCATTTAATTATAACAATATATATTGTTGATTTTTGCATTAGAAATAATTTTTAACGTTCTGTACTCTTTTTATTTCTTTCTTTTCTTCATCCTAGTATTCTAGCATCTTCTGAGTTTGGCAATCTATGCACTGAACACCACGCTCTTTCCATAATACATTTTGAAAAAATATTCACTGGAAAAAGGATTCTACCGTTATAAAGAAGACACTACGAAAGAAGACTATAACAGATAATCTAGTTCACATTACTGATATATTGGCTGGATTAAAATTATCATGCATCCAGTTTGGTGTAGAATATCAGGAACATAAAGCAATTGGAAAAATCAACGAAGCGAATATACTCTAAGCTTAAAACGCTTATTAACTGACTATAACATTACTGATGCGCTGTTTATTGAATATTTCTGAAGCAGTCAGTGAAGTAGGCAGGGTTTGTTGGCAAAGTAACTGAAATGGTTTATTTGATAAGCACGCTAAGTCCATTTTCGGATATATGTTTCTTGTCGTTTGGATTATAGATGCATATTCCGCATGCCTTCGGCTAAAAGCGGCTAAAATACCTTTGGACAGTGTAATGTTTTTCCGTGCTTCTACAAAGAATAAACGTTAACAGCCTTCAAAACTTTTTCTTCTCTTATCTGAAGACAATTTCTCGAAGAAAAGAAGACTTGTAGGTTTAATGGTAGGGCCACTACGTGACCTCCCGTTTCTTTTCCATCTTGAGAGACCCAATTTAGGAGGAATGTACTTAGATCAAAAACACAACTGCCGGTAACTCCCTTTTGCTTTCCTTACTGCATTGGCTTTCTACATGAACAAATAATGAACTAAGAGGGACTCAAAGAAAAGGTCCATGATTCCATCTGTTTCTGTGTTTAAGATAATCTTTTTAACTGAATACAGTTCATGAGAAAGTAAAAGATTTAAACGGAAGGAAAGAATTAAAAATACCGAAGTTCGCATTATTATTATTAATCCAGTTTTTTGAAAAACTTAAATGTGGTTGAGTTAAAAGGTGATGTGATACCCTGGAAAACTATGTCAAACAGACGCAATATTGTATTGTATTCCATAATGTAAATGAGGCAAAATCTGTTTTAAAAAACTGTGATTTCTCTCATTTAGTGGTAGCGTAACTTTTTGAATGAGTTACTCTGGCATTGAACTACTCTTTCAAATGAATAACACTTTTGGATGGTACCATAAATTCATCAGTGTGTATTGGTGTACATTAGATAGCGCAAACTGGCTAAGAATTCCATAAGAGTTCGTTTCTAAAATGTACCAATACTTGTCCGCTTCCACCTATTGAACTAAACACAGCTATACCGAAATATGTCTTAACACAGTCAATGTAATAGTGGAACTTGGATTTTAAGACGACTAAGACCATATTGAGCTGTAAATATATAAGTCTGCGTATGTTTTGTGGTCGACTTTTTGTTGCTGGACGCAAAACCCCCATTTCCGGGAGGCAAACCATGTTCTCTCACCTGAGAACGGGGTTTGCACTCAGATCTTTTCCACCCGATGAGAGGAAGACGGTGATTATATCAACTGTGCTACCCACGAGGGCATATGTGTGTTAAATCCCGATGGTACTACTGCTGTGAGGCCTCAGTATGTTGTCTGTAATTTGTGTATATTCTGTTGTTTGCTGTTTTGTTGAAAAAGCTCGAGTTTCTGTTATATCACGTATATTACCTTTGTTAAATGTGTCACATTCCAGAATTTTTACCAGTCCCTTGGTCACATTTATGCGTCATTCATTGGACTCGAACTAAAGTATTTTCGGGGTTGGTGAACAGTGATTGTAACCACTCGGTAGCCCTCGAGGGCGAGTTCCAGTACCATCCAGCTATCTGCGTAGATCATTAACAACGGACGGTATTTGATTTAGACCAGTTGTTGTCGCGTACTTTTCTTTATGGCACCAGAATTCTTATTTTAATCCTGGAAATCATTCATACAATCCCCTTGAACGTGCTCTTCTTCTTCTGACATATTGCATACCTACTTGCATGGCTTTGTTTAATCATGTAATAAATAAATATGATTTATTATTTTTCTATTCTTCGAAGAGAATTTATCATTTATTCAACTTTACATTTCGCCAATTTTATATTCAGTTTTTTGGTTTCTGAAAAACGCAAAATCCGAGTTTCACTATGTACTGCAATTTTCATTTTCGGGAAAATTCAAAAAGGTTCATTATATTTCTCTAGTGAATTCTAAACAGCACCTCTACAGAAATTAGCCAAATTCCGATTTAACGAAATCGTGACATTTTGAATGTTTCCAACAATTCGAACATAAAGAATTATAATAATTTTTAAAATTCACTTTTTTTCCTTCTCGATAAAACCAGTTTAGTATTTCTGCATATATATATGTTGATGTTTTGTGTGCGAATTCGGTAGCAAAAGAACTCGAAGAAGGAACAGAAGAGTTTTTATTTCCGCCGCAAGAAAAACCAGAAGAGGCGGATAAGAAATAAATTTATTTATCTTTAACTTAACGTCCACCCCTTTCTACTGCGCTGCTACTTTTTTTTCTCTTCAGAAAAACAGATTTCGGTTCAGCATCTTCATTTATTATTCATTCGTTATTCATCAGTCGAAAGGACATTTTCAATTCTCCTTTCCATTAACCAAGGAACAAACGAAGCATTATTTATTTATAGCTGTTCGGGTCTCGAATAGACGCTGGTGGAGAGTTCACTCATCTTACAAATAAGATACGCTCGGTAGTTAACATTTCAGTTACAGATATAGAACCAACATACCCATATTGCCTTTTTCTGTCACGCAGTGATTGATTTGCGCCACAAATCTAAAAGTTGAATGATTAAAAAACCACGAACGAGATTTATATCCACATTTTAATTTCCAAGCATTGATGACAACGTTATTAAAAACAAATAAATAAAGAAACTTCAAGTTTGGTTCTTGCGCACTTCGATGGGACAGTTATTGGTCGTTAAAATTAATTTTGCAGAACATGGGGAGAAATGGAATGCAATATTGTTATCTGGATATGTTTTCATAAACTGCTCTGACTGATAAATCTAGTATTAAATTGTTGTTTTAATTTTAGATTTATTAAATATTAATAAGATATTAATTTTATATTTTTATTAGATATTAATAAACACTATGCACTATGATCACGTGTAGCTGTCCTGGATTACAAAAAGAAATAGAATGGCACTTGAAATAGTCTAATGTATGCAACCGAAACAATGTTGGAATAAAAATACTCTTTCTTTTTCTAAAGAGAACTGTGGTTTCCATGGAAACTCTATCAATCCATATGTTCCCAACAACAACGCCCCTGTGTTTCACAACCTGGCTTTATGGGATTATTATTTCTAATAGTTTGTGTACGCAGTATTGATTTCGACTGGAAATCGATTAGGCATACGAAAAGTCGACTACTTAGAATTGTTTTAATAAATAATAAAATATTGAATACCATAAAATAAACTACTGGTATTACACATTTTATTAAAATCCATGAGAAGTGCGGTAATAAATTGTAAGCGTAGACTTAAAATGGTCATTTTACATTTGAAGACCTAAGAAATGATCTTCCTTCTAATTCTCTGGAACACCTGTTCTTCGAATATTTCCAGAAAATGGCCAGATATTCAACTCAAATCTCCATGAATTTTTTCATTTTTCTACCCTAAATCTATACAAGGCACTAGAGTGCTGGAGGTATTGACAGCCCTTCCTATTGGGCATCGCCATTTTGAAGATCCAATTACCTGTTTTAAAATTTGTACCGAATGTTTAAAGCCATGAGGCATCAGTATCTTGGCTGCTATTTGCGTATAAAATAACCACTTTATTATTACGCATATGATGAGTGAATAGGTTCCTCTTTAGTCCTCAAGTTACATCCTGGATTCGTCGTGACCTGGCCTCAATCATATATATCGAAAGCGTGCTATTGGAGTTCTGGTCCAGGTTGACTGACCTACTTCCTGAGTTGTTACAAATTGGATCATTACGGAAATCTCTTCCAAACAGGTCGTTCTGCATCATTTCACGGATGTTTAACCGGATTGAAATCTGTTGATTGGGGAGGCCACCGCAGTTTTCTGAATTCACTCCGTATTCCTGGAACAAGAACAGAACTAGTTCCAGGAACTAGAGTGATAAGGCACATTATTCTGTTGGAAGAACTCATTCGCAGTGGGTATACTGCAGCCATGAAGGGTTGGGCACAGTCGGAAGCAATTTCCCGATAACTTGTGGAATCCCAATGATATTCCATTAGTATGGACGGGCGCAATGTGCACCACGAAAACATTCCATACGCCATCACACCACCACCAGCCTGCACCGTTCAAACTTGATAGGAAGGTCCATGAATTCATGGTGTTATTTTTCTCAATATTGTGATCCTCCCGTCAGCGTGAAACAACAGGAACCGGGAGTCGTCAGAACAAGCAATATTTTAAAATTCTCCACCGTAAGGGTTTGTGTTTCTGCGCCCAATATAAACCTTTTTGTTTTTTTATCGACAGGGATGTGGGACCTGGTTCGGTTCGTCGGCTGCGATAAGCTAACCATGGCAAAGTACGACGAGTTGTGCATTCTGAAATGCTTCTTTGGTTACCAATTTTGAAGTAGGTGATTATTTGACTGACCGTAGCTTTTCTGTTATGGCATCTGGCATCAGTTGATGATAAAGTGACCAACAGTGCATATACTGGATGAAACATTCGAGTTTCCTGAGTGAGGAGGAAGGGAGAAAATGCAGTCCTTTCTTGAGCCTGACTAACTCGAACAAAAACAAACAATAATTCTCCTGGAACTTTCATGGACTTTTATCTTAGTTCGAGACCTGTATAGGGACGCGAACTGGAACTTGAACGTCAAAAGTGCTGTAATATTGTCTGTTTAGGTGCGATTCTGCTCTAGTCCTTCTCATTTCGTTTGCGTTTTGACTAACATGATTGCAATTGTGCCTAGTGATTGGATGCTTGGTGTTGTAAACAGGTTCTATGATTTGAGATGGCCGATAGTTTAATCAAATTTTATGGATTCGATATACGTCAAAAAAATATTGCACGTTTCTTCAGATTCAGCTCAAAGACTCTATGGACAGATCATGAGTATAAATGCTGAAGGGTTCGAACGAAGATCCTGAAGGGACGAATAATTTTGCGATAGTTTTTAACATTAATTTTAGTCTTCTTGGAATATTGAAGTATGGGTTGAAGTCAAAATCGGAAATTTCCGGTCTAATAATTGATTCAATTAACATTTTAGGAATAAGCAACTTTATTTTTAGTAGTAATTAAATAACTAATACCAAAATTAATTAAGTCAGTGCAAAAATGCCTAATCGGTATATCAAATACGGATCGAAATCAAGTTTGATCACTTTAATAATACTTTTATCACCAGCAAGCAATAATGATAATACAGTTAATATCAATAAATAAATGCATTGTTCCTGGCTCGTTAAAATGAGGAACCAGAGGAGCCATTTCACCAGAGATTAGCGCAATTCTTTGAGATTGCCTAATCATAAGCCAGAATCTCAGCAGGTATTTATAAGCAAGAAAATATTCCTTCTTGTGTTCCTACCCAAGCAATCAGTATCATGATTACGTTTCCGTGGAATTGTGAGGGAAAACATATGTCTCAAAAGTAACACTTAACACATCTAAATATATGGGTTCGTTCACCCACGAATGCTCTGGAAACTAAGTGGCGCGTGCAAATACATCAGCTGTTGTGTAGCTCTCTCTCCCCGCCTCTTCTTGTCTGCATACGAAAATAAAAAACGACCATTATGTGTCAGAAACGCGATCGTATCACTCATGCTTTTTTGTTTCTCTTTTTTTTAATCTTCTGCGCAGACTCCTAATGTCTTCCATTAAATGTATACGTTTCTTTGACAGTCAGCGTTGGAAGACTTGGATTTGAGATTTCCTCACCCATGTAAAACTGATGCATTTTTGGCTGAGTTGTTGCCAGAGGAATAGGATACACCATAGAGATGACTGCGATGTGCCTCTTCCACAGGAAAAGTTTTTGGCTTTGCTTCTTCTCAATCGATTTTCCTTATCACTTAAGACCGAAGTATCTTGAGTCTGGACGAGTTGTTTCTTTCTTTCTTTTTTTTCTTTTTTTTTTTTTCAGCTCATTTGTTTCAGTGCAACGAAAAGTATTTTGCCGATATTGTACAAAGTGTAAAGCTATTAAGTGAAAATTCCTTCAGAGGTTTTTTTTTTTTTTTTTCTTTCTGATCTCAACATCAAGTGACTACTTTGTTAAGGAAGAAATCAAGCCACTGTCGGATGCTACGTCGAAGTGAATACATTTAATAAAGGCAGGCAGGAATGCGGTAGAGAGTGATTATCTATCCAGCGAGAGAGAGAAAGAGGAAAGAATTGACAGTCTTCATATAAACTTCAGATATTTCGAAAATAACAAATTAAATTGTGTAATATTGTCTATTAGTATTATACACCTTGAAAAAAAGTTAAGGTATCCATGGAAAAAGTGCAATAGCTTGCCATAATTATTCGTAGTTGCCATAGTTATTATTACGCCATAATAACTGATGTGAACTTATCGATAAATCTTGTAATTTTTCAAAACTGTAAACATGTAAATTAGCTCTTGCGCACCGGAAAATCAGTATCCACCACAGAAAGTTGTAATTAGGTTTTGGCAAACCTTAAAGAGCTGTGCATAAGGTTGTGCGTGGTGTACAGTTTGCATTCCGAGTTCTAACAAAAGTTTCGTGGTCTCTGGTAACAGTGCTGAAATAGCGTCTTTCCTTATTTTTGTAGCCCTCGTGTGTAGCACAGTTGATAGGATCACTGTCCTCCCCCACCGGGTGAAAAAGACCTCCGTTCGAGTCCCTCAATGACATGGGAAATGTTTGTGGGACTTTTTCACAACATCGCTGAGTTAGTTGGTCTCAGGCGAGAGTAGCATGGTTTTTCTACCGGATTAGGGTTTTTCATCCAGCAAATATAAAATTGACCTCAGAAAGCAAGCAGTTTACAAACAATATACACAGAGCAACATGGCCTTAGTCGCCGATGCTCCTCAAAACCAACAACAACCAACCAACCCATTTTTGATATTGAGGAAACTTCATTTTGAAATTAAGATGGAACAGGCTTTCCACCTTAATTTCAAAAGTAATTAAGATGGAAAGCTTAAGTAATTAAGGTTTTACTCCGATTAGAGTAAAAGAAATCTGCATGAGATCAAGGAATAAAAAGAAATACAAAATCAAAGATTGATGTTAGATTAGAATTCGTATGAAACCAAAATAAGCTAAGGTTTCAAACGAATATCCTATTTTACAATTTAAGTTGAAGAGAATTCACGGCACATGACCGAAATAGTGAGATGACACTGATGTCATATTTAATCCAGAAGAAGAATTTATCCACAAAATTAGATAAAGTGAATCCACCAAACCCAATCAGAAAGACTGCGTCGTTATTTTCTGTATTTCAAAATCAATTTCCATCTGTAACAACGCCGGGAGCATTGGGACTGTGTGCACGGACAGAAAGTGATTGCGTTTTGGCAATAAGGGCCAGAATTCGAAATGGAAATTTCGAATTCTGTTCACTAATAAGATATCTGTTTTTAATCTTCAAGTACGTAGGTGACATTACCATTACCGACGCGTGTGAGGAATCGAACGACACTCCGATTCCCACTGGTTTATTCCGAGCCCTTCTATGGAGGGTATGGATCTGAAAGCTGACGTGGATTATATCACCAACATATATAACCAATATGTAGTAGTAGTAACAGTAATGGAGGCATGTGATGCAAGAAAACAAGCGTATGAGCTTGTGTAGTATCAGCCAAAAAAAAAAAAAAAAAAAACAATTTCACACATCAATTCCCTCTAAAAGTTTGTCCAGTTCCTCCTTGAATTTATTTAAGCTATCAACTTCCACAATGACAGATGGAAGTTTGTTCGAGCCACTGACTGGAACAAACCTCCTACTGGCTAACCACAAAATTAACCACCCGCTGGTTAAATGCAAATTTCCGCACATCTGTTCTACAACTGTCTTTCCTCAATTTGAATTTATGCTCCCTCAAGTTCGTAATCTGAGTAAGCTGAAGAATCCCATCAAAATTCAGCGTGCTCAACCCATTCAAGGCCTTATATACCTAAATCAGATCACCTCGCAGGTGCCTAGTCTGAAGCGGCTGCAATTTGCAAAAGTTAAGCCTTTCTTGGTAAGAGGACCCCTTCGTTCCCCTCACCAATCTTGTTGCCCTTCTCTGTACACGCTCAAGCAACTCTTCATCCTTCCTAAAATGAGGCCTCCAGACCTCTACGAAGTACACAAGGCGTGGTCTGACCATTGCCTTATACAAAGGGATAATAACCTCCGTTTCTCTGCTAGCAAAATTCCTGACATTGGCAATACCCGATGACCTGCTCTGGCAGCCTGTCTGCATTGCTCAGAAAACTTCATATCTGACTCCACAATCACTCCCAGGTCTTTTTCATTTTCTATCATTCTAAGTATTGTACCATACAGAGAGAGAGAGAGAGAGAGAGAGAGAGAGAGTCTTCGGGGTTGTAGTAAGGGGAAAGTTAGGGAAAGATTTAATCTCTGGAGCCCGCTAAAGGTAAATATATCATTTGTTCTGTATTCCTTTCCTACGAACACAGAGATTATTATAAGCCGTACTGAATATTTTAATGATGTTCCTAACTTTCACGCTGAATATTAAGACTGCCCGTTTTCAGGATATCTGCACTTAATTAAGCAAAAACACTGCAGACACTATAAGAATCAAAATAATTTACCGCACATTACAAAAGACTCTATCGGACCAATTCCTAGTAACCCATAAAAATAGATAACCACAGCAGCCAGCTAGCTAATTAATTTTCAAACTAGGTCACAGCACTTGCTGAGCAAGTTTATCTCATAACATCATTTAACAGTTCTTCCACGGAGAAAACTACCACCAAACAAGCGCTACGTGAAAGGAAGGTCATGGGTTCAAGCCCTGAAGTTGTTGGAGAAAATTAATCTTATCATTATTGCCAAATACATGGAGTCGGTTAACACATGGTTATCTCAAGAAATAGTAGACTTAAATGTAATTCTTACTCTTATATTTAAATATAGCGAAGAATACGTAATCTTATGAATTTTCTTTCTATGGTTGATCTGATAAACGTTATGCTAAACACATCGAAAAGTCTGAACTCAAAACCAAATCAGCTTACGTTTATTACGTTACTTCCTTCTGTTATTAAAATTTTGCTATTGTATTATTAATTGTGGCATTTTGCATTCTGAATACTAGAATTTGAAATGCGAAAATTTCCTTTTTTTTTTCGTGTTTTTTGATCTAAATGCGCTGCTCATTCCTAGCTGTCTTTTACTAAATAAATTCGTCTAATTAAATTTTAAAAGAAGCCACAAACCGGATCCCTTTATCCGCCTTACAAGACGAATAAATTTGCATATCCCCGCATCTCTTTCTTTTGTGGTACTGCCATGTTTTTTTGGAATTATGGTACGTAATTTAAATAACGAAGTTAGCAAACATTCCTGGAAGTCTTGGCAAAAAAAAAATCCCTTATGTTTTACTCGAGAGACAAAAACATTGCATATGTGTTCTTACATTCATAAACAAAGATTGAGAAAAAAGAGAATGCTCGTGTGCAGTGGGTATCGTTAATTACGTGTCGCAGCATTATTATTATAGTACAGTGTCAGGAGGAGCTTCATATTGTTCAAGTTGTTTGAATAAATCAGGATTAGTGTCCACCCGAGCTGTAATTATGTAATGAATAAAACTATAGCAACACGTTAAAGTCGCTTCTTTAACAAGAAGACACAATGCTAATTCAGTATTGACTCGCAGAAAAAATCAACTCATTATTTTAAACAGTCTTCATCGAACAATGAAAATGAGGGGGCGCTGTTTTCAGATTGCAATCTAACTACAGCGCACTAATGAAAATATGAGACATTTATTGCATTTTATGAATACTCGGTCTTGAGTTTCTCCTGCGGAGATTTAATTAAATGTTGATTTACAAGGTAGCTCATTAACCCTGTTTACTCTCAAATAAAGTTACGTTCACAAAGAACTGGCAGGGGCTGCTGACGTACAATCGTCTCACTTCAATACACCGGCGTAGTTATGATAAAGAGATGGATTTGTTAGGAACAAAATTAGGCTTAAATTTATGAATATTTATGAATTGAAAAAGCGAATTTGAATTTCTAAAGTGAATTTGTTACTCTAATGAAACAGTTTGATATAAATGCTACAATTTTCTTTCAGAGAGACAGAGGGAAAGACGATTATCTCATGCGGTGTTTAGTTATATAAGCTGTTACTCCAAGGCACAGTTCGTAACCTAATCTCTTTTTGCTCATGCGCAGAGGAGTGTTTATTTACTTGATGGTATATTCATACAAAGGGTGGCGAATTTCGTTGGGGCCAGTTTAACAGTTTTAGTTTTTAATCGAATTTTGAGAATAAATATTAAAATTGTAGATAATTAAAATGAGACAACCGAACAAAAAATACAAGTATGCATGGTATCTCAATAAAACACGTTCAAAGTAAGCCTAGAAATTTGCGCTCGTGGAGAGCACAATTGGTAGAATCGCTGTCCTCTACACGCGGGGGGAAGAAGACCTCAGTTTGAGTCCCGTCAATGACGTGAGAAATTTTTATAGCATTTTTGATAACGTGGCCGAGTTAATCGGTCTCAGGCGATGGTAGTATGTTTTTTTCCCTTTTGGAGACGTGGGGGTTTCGTCCAGCAAACTGAAAATCGACACCACAGAACACATGCAATTTACAGACGCATTTCAGGAGCATGAGCCTTAGTCGCTGATGCTCCTGAAACCCTACCACTACAAAAACAGACTAGAAATTATTCGAAGTCGAAGTTTTGTTTCAAAATCCATACCAGTAAATGTATGGAATTGGGCAAAATTTCGGATGTTCATTGGAATATGCTTTCATTAATACAATTTATGCATTTGTATGTTTTCATTTAAGCCGGCTTGACTGTTTCAGATTATTTTTTGAAGGAACCCTCACAGTACTGATCCATAATGATGAAATAAAAGAGCCTCGACAGTGAAAGACAACATTTCTTGGGCTATCATCTATATAGAAAGTTAAAGGTACGTTAATTATTAAAAAGTATTCCAAATTGCTTTTATAGGTGTTAAAAACTAAATTAGAAACGTTTAAAATTCTTAACACGTTTTTATCTGAACACTTGAAAAACGTTTTTGCTAAAATATTAATATCAGTTTATTATCATGTTTTCATATCCAAGGTATCGACTGTTTTATTAAGATAAATTAGATTCATGGCTTATTTTGATGTAAATTATTAATTTCAATTTTTTTAAAGGACTCTTTACACTTTTATGAAGAAAAGGTGCAAAAAGAGTAATGCAATTTAAGTTGCGAACTATATTACCAGTTGACAGAATCGAAAATCTCTTTGATTTATCAACTGGCGAGTCATTAAATTGGGAGAACGCCAGAATGTATCTAAATTAATAATAAACACCGTATGTTGAAAAATAGAAGAATAAAAATACGTATTAATGAACACAATATGATGAAAAACAAAAACCATAAAAAATTGGAAATAATTTCTATTTTCAGGACTCATCTAAAGTTCTAAGACTTTTTAAATTTATTACATTATTAATAAATGTATCAATACTTTAAGCTTACAATCCCGTTGGCCAGTTAATGTATTTGCAATGATATAATGACACCTTCGTTAATTATTTAAAGAATCTTTTTTGTAAACATATCTTTGCATTAACAAGATATAATTACAAATAATATAAGAGCATCTCATGAATTTTTTGGAAATTACTTTCAAGAAACTGCTTGGATAGATAGACTTATTCTACAGTGATAATGTTATATTTGGACGATGTAAGAAAATTAAAGATGCATTTTTTTGAAGTGCGTGAACGAAATACCTAAAGACCGTTAGTAATTGAGTAATTTCTGAGAATAATCTATTACTTTCATTGACAACACAATCCGGAAACACACGTGGAAATTGTTGTTGTAGGGTTTAAGGCCATATTGCTCCATGTATATTGGCTGTAAATTGGTTGAGGTCGATTTTCCGTTTGCTGGATGAAAATCGATTTTCCGTTTGCTGGATGAAAAACCCGAATTTTTGGGAGAAAAAACCATGCTACTTTCGTCTGAGACGGACTAACTCAGTCACGTTATGAAATCACCCCATAAAACTCCTCCCGTTTTTCTAACGAGGACCGTTGTTCTACCGTAATATCTTCAACAAGTAACTATGTAATCACTTCAAATTAAATAGTTTGGAATTAAAAGGGTTTTACATGATCTTAACTGCTCTAACAAACTTTCATTGGACAGATTATGGCACTACATCTTACAGTCTCTCTCTCTCTCTCTCTCTCTCTCTCTCTCTCTCTCTCTCTCTCTCTCTCTCTCTCAGTAGCTGTCACCAGACAACTTAATTTTCGCATACCCTGATCTCAACTTACACGCATCAGTTCTCATCCGAGAAACTTCTTTTGTGAATGAACCTATTTTGACTGCAAACCTCAGCAAATTTCTTCAGATTTGCTCGAAAACCTCTGCAGATAGGCCAAAACATCTCTGAATTTACTTTGAACAACAAGGCTATTATTAAATATTTTAATTACTTCAAGTTATTGCTTCCAAATTTAGCCAAAAAGATTGTTCATCTGCATCAAGTATTTTACTTGTTGTGTTCTTTTGTAAAGAACACTGAGTGGACAGAAATCGTGGAATACCTACCCGTTACTAGGTAGGATGGGGATAGGTAGGATAGGTAGGCCCACCTTTCGCCTGGGTAAGGGCAGTCACACGGCAAGCCATTGAATTCACTAGTTTACGAAAGCATTCAGCAGGTATTTCCGCACATGCTTGCTGCACCGCTGTCCATAATTCCGTCGCATTCCTGGGTGGAGAATCCAAAGCATGAACGGACCTTTCCACAGAATTCCAAAGATGCTCCACAGAGTTCATGTCCGATGAACGGGAAGGCCATTCCATCATGGTAAAATCTGCGGAATGCTGTTCCAACCACGTTCTAGTCACCACGGCTCTGTGGAGAGGCGCAGTCCTGTTCGAATGGAAATGGCGTATTCCCGATACACTCTTGATACTGTCGAACGTGGATTGTGCAATTTCTGGTCCAACAATCAACAAAGCCCTCGCTATATCTAAATTTAAATCAGCCTGAGGTGTTCGCAAAAGCCTGATGTGCCTTAAAACTAGCGATAAAAGATCATTCCTAATAACTGCCGAATTAATTCTGTAAAAGATACTCCAAGAATTGAGCAAACCATAATTATAGAGTTTTCTTTGAATGTAACTAGTTTTTATAAACTTTATTTGCAATAATGCAATAATTGAGAGCGGTGTCGATATTTTTATCGAAAGATTTTGCTGACATCTGTGATGAATACAACACTACATGCATATATTGAAATGCTTAATTCCTCATCAGCAACTTCTACTGATAAATTTAAATTTTATTCACCGGTGATTAAAATAATGATCGATGGAACTGCTTACACCAGTTCTCACTGCTTCTTACGATTATTGAATCTCACAGAGGCTTTTCGACAACATATTTGTTAGTGCAGAAGAGGTTGAAGCAGTAGAAAGACGAAAAATCATTTATCATCGTTTGTTTTTCACTTAATTACATTTCTGATAGATGCTGGATAGATTGAGTAATTTGGTGAAGCTGATTCATAGTTTTCTTTGAAAAGGGTAAACGATAACTCATAGATTCTTTCGTTCGTCATAATTTCAAAGAGCATCGATAAGTTTTCTGACTCCCCATCCGTAAGAACCCCACCCCAAGAATTCTGTGGCAATAATTCTTAGTCAGCGTGTTGTATACCAGTAAGATATAATCAATTTACTCTTTACTTCTTTAAACCATTCTCAATATTTACCTGACTTTGTCAAATGCACATTAAAAACTTTATTTCAAAAGGTTAACACGTTAAGTGAGTTCAGAATGTTTTTAAAAACGAATTTCTCTCTCTCTCTTTAATTCGTTTTCTGTCTACATTTATTTATTTCTCTTTATAGTTGTATTTAGACATTCCTCCCCACCTGTCACTGCAATTCATAATGGTTCCAGGAGATACTGCTGGCTTTTAAGCGCCCTAAATGACTCGAAAATGGGAATATTGACATCCCATGATAGAAAATAAAACTGCCAAAGAACTTTTATATCATAATGTTCTGACAAGGGATGTTTCTTGGTGTTGCAGGTAAATGTGGCGTGGGTAACCAACACACACACACACACACATGTAGACTATATGAATTCTGGCTATGGAAATGCAAATTATGTGTAACGAAGCACCCGATATGGACAGCCGTCATAGCTGCATCCCACTGTAACTGACAGATCTTGTCAATTCCTTAAATATCCTGATAGGAACGTCCTCCACGCTCTTCGCGCACGTTACCCAAATTTAGATGGCACAGTCTGTTCAATTTTTTAGCCAGCTCATTGTTCTTCCACTCGTGTTATTATCTAGAAACCAATGCAATGCACTACCACATTAAATGTCTGCAGGCATTCTTTCGAAAACCAGTTATTTTATCTTACAATTCTTTTGAAGGAAGTATCTGCTTAATTTTTGGTCCAATTCATATACCTCCTTTTAAATTTTGCTTAAGTCAGTTTTACATATTTACTTGAAGGCACTATAAGAATCATAATGCAATTAACAATGCTTTAGTTCAAACGGACAAGGTCTTTCCACCACTTCACATTAAGCCAGTGGTAGTGAAACAATTGTCAAAACTTTGGATACTCAAAATGATGTCTTCAAGTAAATATGTGAAACTGGATCTACTGGATCAAAACTGAGACTCATTCAAACGAGTGTCAAGTAGCAAACCACTATATTGTCATTGAGGATGCACTGAGTTTTGAAGGCGTTCGTACTTATGTGACCATCTGCTGCACTCTTCCTCTATTATTCTGTAAGGATACGTAATGTAACCACTTTACAACCCAAGAAGGAATGTTACCATGTGGAAATTCCCACCCATTCCACTGTGTCACAATCCAGCTGATTGCGATCAATCTGATGGATTGTGATCAATGTCAATTTCTAAAAGACCATTCACTTCTGAGCAGTAGCACAATAAATCAGCAGCTAGGTTGCAGTAACCCCCGCTCCTTTAGATACTATATCAAGGCCTTGAGATTGTGAATGGTTGCCCAGTTAACCGACTGACCCATCTCAAGATCCAATATTTTAGCCCATAGTATCTGCTCAGCTGTGCTTCAGTTGCTGAGAACCAAATAACGGAGGCATAGAGTGGGATTGGAAAGATAAATCGTTTGGTGTTTTGTATCATTAGTGTAGGGTCCCTTACTCTCACTAGCCCTTGCCTCTCTCCCACATGGCTGCGTATGCTTTGGCTTTTATCAAATTTTTATCAAATTTCCTTCCAAAAGTTAACCCTTTGTCGCAGGCCCAGGTCCGCGTGGAAGGGAACTTTGTTCTTTATAAATTCTATTAAATTCGCTTTGAATGAATGAATGATGACGAATTATCTCATGCTTATGATTATCAACCCATCTTTAAATTTCTTTCCCACCATAGACTTCTTCGATAATTATCATTCTATATAATGAACTACTTTGAATAGTAAAATTAGTCAAAGTAATGAAAGCGAAGTTTTCCTTTATGTGGGATTAATGACTGTACACTTTTCAGAGCCTTTGGTCTTTGTTTGAAATACTACATTAAAGATTTTATATCTAAAATTCTCTGAAATGTAATAATCTGAGGATAGTTTCCATATATCCATAGTTGTCTATAAAGAAATAGCAGTCTCTCTCTCTCTCTCTCTCTCTCTCTCTCTCCTTTCTCACAGGCTCGATAACTTTGTAATTTCTCTTCTTGTTCCACTCTATTATCTTTTTATTATAAAACTAAGAAATAAGACAATAAGATAGGTATTAAAGAAAAATAATGAAAGAGAAGAATATTATTTTTTCCTTACACCAATAATCGAAAAAAAAAAGAAGTTTTTCCAATGAAAAGTAATCTTCAATCTTTCCGTGTTCGCGCATAGATCTAAACGTATGACTGGAAGATGCGAAGTTCGTGCAATTGCAAACCAGCAAACACTTGCACGATGCAGAGTTTGTAATGAGTGTGTGTGGTGGAAGTATTGAATAATTAAATGTGACCATCTTTTCAGTAAGACCATTGATATCTAATGAAAAGAAAGTATTAACGAAGCAAATCCCCCATAACAAATGTTTCTACGTCAAACAAGGGTAATTGCCGAACGCAGCCACTAGTAATTAAGGAGCGACATTCGCTGAAAACAAAAGGTTAGATGTTGAACGCAGGACGACTGGAGTTAATGAAAGTGAGTTACCTTATTTGATCGCGAGCCGAAGGACAAAGAAGGTGAAATCTCGTTGTAAAGGCACGTAGAAAGAAATTCTCTCGAAAGTAAGGGTGAATATCCAGTTAAGGAGATGAAGTCTAAATTACTTGAGGAAATGAAGGAAAAAATCCTCCATACTCCTAATAAGCAGGAGGATCAGAAAATGTACAAAAAGAGAAACATTTTTTTTCGGAGCTAATCACTTTGTAAAAGGCGGGTGCACAAAGAGAAGAAAGTGGGATTCGGAAAAGAGGTCAAAAAAACCCCCTGGTTTTTTAGCTAATGATCAACTGCTGTTCGCACCTCGTCTTCCTTTAAGCCATGCCAATTATTTGGTTCATTTCGAATTCCATTGTTTATTTTATTCGAGGGATTCAGTTCCGCGAATTGGATTTTTTTATGATTTTTCTACAGAGCGAACTAATAATTTATGCGGAGTCTGCAATGTCTGCAGGTGGCATCATCATCACCTGCTTTTAGGGTTCGTAAAAGTCTGCACTGATCATCGTAATAAGTACCGAGGTCACTTTTATTGTGGTGGTAAGGTCAGAGTGATTCCGAAGTTTGTTTCTACTTTATACATCCACAGAGATCCTTCTTTTTTTCTTTAACCACCTCCTTCTTTTTTCCAGTTTTTTTTTTTTTTTTTTTGTATATTATCATTTTGCTTTATTTCCTTATAGGTAACGAAGCGGACAGCCAATGCTCTGTAATGACGTGTAAAAGAGTTCTCGTTCTTGGTTTCTGTTTCTATAGAGAGCTGAAGTTGAGAAATACTTCCTGTCTAGACGCAAATAACTTTTTCCCTTCGGTCTTAAATTTGGGGGATGGGGGGTAGGATTTCCAGACATTTTTGCAATTTCCAGACAAGGTATACATATATACACTGCCCTACCATTAATATCTGGACACCTGCCTTTAGACAAAAAAGAGATTTTATTGTGTCATTATTATTTTGTGCTGAAACCTTTTGCTTTTATGACGGCATTCAACCTTCATGGCATACTCTCAACCAGCTTTTTATAAATGTCAGGTGATATGTTCCTCTTCTCAGCCTTTAACGCAGCCACCAGTTCGGCCTTGTTCTTTGGGCGATCTCGACCTCCACGTACCCGACCATCCAATACATCCCCATGATGCTCGATAGGGTTCAGATCAGCACTCTGGGCTGACCAATCCAACTTTTCCACACCCATGTCCTCAAGCCACTCTGTTACGACCCGAGCAGTATGGCATGTAGCATTGTCTTGCTGTTAGAGGAATGGGCCTTCCCCGAAGTATTGCCATAATGTTGGAAGTGCATAATTGTCCAGCAGACTGTCCTGGTATTGCACAGCATTTATGGTTTTGTCCATAACGACTAATGGGCCCCAAGCCAACCATGAAAGGAGCCCCGTACCATGACACTACCTCCACCAAACTTCATTGTTGGGAGGATACAATGAGGAAGGAACTGTTCCCGTGGCATTCTCAACATCCAGGAACGGCCATCAGACTTGTAGAGTGCGAACCTCGACTCGTCTGTCCATAGGACTGGTTTCCACTGCTCTTCAGTCCAGGACTCGCGCTCCGTACACCATGCTAATCGGCATCTAGCATTTGTTGAGGTGATCAATGGCTTGTGAATAGCTGCACGACCATTGTAACCCATATCATGGAGGGAGTGTCCTTTGTATTGTACTAGTGCTGACATTAGTCCCAATACTCTCACAGAGGGTTTGTGCGACTTGAGACAATGGCAAATTACGATTTGCGCGCACAGTTCTTCGCAGAATTCTCTTGTCCTGTTCTGCTAGTTTTCAAGATTTACCAGGCCGTAGTTTGGCTGATTCAGTCCCATTCCTCTATCATTTGCTTATGATGTCACTAACCCTTGATCTAGGGATCCCCAGAGTGACTGCGACGTCTCGTACAGAACGCTTGCTTATGTGGCAACCTACTATCATTCCACGTTTGAAGTCTGTTAATTCTGTTGAACGTGCCATCTTGCACGCCAACGTTTGCAATTGTCTGTTCGAAGCCCAGTGTGTATATTTATAGCAGGTTCTGTGACGTGTTGCAATGATAGGACCGGCCTGTTTCCCCATCCATGGAGGGGTATTCGGATATCAATGGTAGGGCAGTGTATATATGAACGCGTATTTAGTTTAGCTACTTCGGTTCAAACTCTAAAACCATCTAACCCATATCCAAATATTCATTTTGTTTTGTTCTTGCTCTTTCTACTTCATTGGTCTCTTATTTATCCCTTTCTGTACTATCTTTTTGTTTTCTTTTATTTAATTCCACCACCACAAATACAAGCTTTCAAGAAATACTGAATGTTAAACCTCGTGAGAGATGGCTGAAAACAGTTAAAATATACTACTGGCTCAGTGACTGAGTTGCTTCTTGGTTCTTGTCAGAAAACATTCTACCCCAAGACCGTTGTGTGTGTGTGTGTGTGTGTGTGGGAAGGAACCCTTTTTGAATCTATAAATCGGACATCTTACTGCGAATTTTTCTGGTTACGTCATTTTTATTCTATATAATGTCAAGTAATTGACTATTCACATTCAGAAGAAGTCTTGTTTGCATAGCAAATCCCTCATTAAATATGGTTTTATTATTTTTTAGCATGTAGATAACTGGGAAACCTTCTAAATTAAGGTATTTAATTCAAGGCTTTTAAAGCATCACTTTTGAATAATGTGTTGTGAACATTTCAGATTGAGAGAACTGTACACTGACTTTGACTGTTTTGGTCTTCACTGTTTTTATCACTAACGAGGATGTTATAGCTACCTGATTAACACGTGCACATTTTGAGGGGAAACTTATGTTCACTATACATACGAAAATCAAAACTTTTATAGAAGGGAGAAGTAGATGTTCGCGCACATACTCTGGTCCAAACAGAAATTTGAAGCGCTTCTCCAACCTTCTACTCTTTTTTATTTTTCCTCTTGGAAAAGTTTGTGAATAGAATTTCTTCCTTCATGGCAAAGAATCTTTAAAAGTTCGTCTCTTCAGCGATAAGTAGAAAGCAATCAAAGGAGAATAAAGATGAAACGTCACTCAGACGGTGTGTGTGCGAAGACGTAGCGACACTCATTGCTGAAGTTGATCCCTTTTTGTCGGTGTCACTTAACCTGAGTCTTCTTAAATTCTATGACTTTGGGGTGGCCTGAAGATCCGAACGATATTGATTTTTAGGTTAGGGGATAGGCGAAGGAAAGTAACTCTCCTGAATTCCTTAATACGACCAAGTTAAGAAAACGAAAGACAAAAATAAATTCGGGATTCGTCTCAAGATGGGAAATTAAAAAAACCCCATCTTCTCCATAAAGGAGCTCATCATTTTGAACTGCGTGATCACATTCGGCCCCACTCTTATTTCTACAAAGGCAACACTTCATTAAGAATGCAAGGACTTGCTAGTATATACTGTATATCGAACGATGCGATTTAATTTATTTTAAAAAATCTGATTGCTGAAAACGGAGCTGTCGAAAATCATGATGAATTAAAAATTTTCATTCGCCGAACTTCACCTAAGGACTTACAATTTCATTAGTGGAAAGACTGTTCCTTATTATTTTTAAATTTAAATGTAACATTTCAGAAAGAAGAAATTCATCATCACATCGATTTTCTTCCTCTATGATGGAGTAGTGTATTGGTTACTACCAAATGGTATTAGAAAGGTCATGGTTCGATTCCAGTCTCCTCATGGGACTGGTCTATTTTAAAGATTTTCAGCTGCTGACCGAATTAGTCTGCCTTGACGGTGATGTACGTATTCTGTTTCTCCCAAAAATCTCCTTATTGGATTTCTTCCACCCCACGATGGGTACTGGTACCACCTGCATGGAATAGTTGTTATGTCCTACTATTATTATTATTATTATTATTATTATTATTATTATAGATTTGAGAAACTCTTTGACTATCCTACAGGTTTTCAGGATTGCAGTTTTCTGGAGTTCCTTGTAGGAATTCTCTGGGAAGCCTGTTTCTGCTTGGTTCTTATGTAGGCTCTTTGGCACCATGCTGGTGGTTGACGTGTTGATCACGATGGTCGGATGGTTTTATACGTGTAATCTGTAATCCTTCCTGTAAGAGGAAAGAATTTTCAAATACTATTTTTGACGAAATAATGTACTGTATGGTATAATTGTTTTCATTCCAAAGCAACCAAAGATTTGAGGGTTCAATGTACTATGTCTGTAACTGTAGCTTTCGGTCGATTTGCCTGTTCTCTGGCAAATCGATCGTTGTTGAGTTTCCAAGTAAAAAAAAAAAAAGCGTAACCTTTGTCCGAGGATCCGATTAATACGGCATCATGGAGGAAAGAGCCCTTAAAGGTGGAGTGTGAAAAAAGAAAGAAAAATGGATTAATGCTGTGAATGAAATCAATGAGACAGAAAACAAATTGAAAATAATGAAAGAAAAAAAATGGATGAATGAATGAAATATGGATAAAATTAGAGATTAAACTCGAAAAATGAAGGAAACAAAGAGATAGATAGATATATAGAGAGAGAATGAAAAGAGAAATTGAGAAACGAAGTAGCTCAGAGAAAGAGATACCCACAAGGAAATTGAAGTCAGTAAAACTTGATGCTCGACGTCTAAGCCATTTTATCATCACCGAGTTGAATCACCAAATGAAATTTTCATCATTGCTTACTACTACGCAAACAATCTTTATATTTGTTGTGTTGCTCCTTCATTGCTTTCTTTAGATGTCTGACTTTTAAAGCTTGAGATTACATTTACGGACGCCACCACCAGCGAAGGAATTTTCCGTGGGATGCAGCTGCTGTTCAAGGAGGTACTCAACTCTGAACTCTTGACGTTCCTAATTGGAAATATTTGCATAGATGAAAAATGTCTTTTCGCCGAAATAAATGGTTGGAAATATTAGACGCTTGCACAAATCTCTTGTATAAATAACATTTCTGGGCAAAGAAGATTGATTATGAACAGAGTTAAATGTCATAAGAAGTAGCGTTGTTTGCGGGAGTTGCGCACCACCATCGATACTATTGGGGGGAAAGGAAAAAATCACAGAAGTTTGAGGAAACTTTGAATTCCAAATGCTGAATTGGAAAATGGGAAAAACAATTTCGAAACTAAGTTAACAAAATGAAGGAAGAATTTTTAAAGGTATGCAAATAGATGCTCTAAGCTTACTTTTATGAGAATTCCAAAGTTTGCAGTGTATTTAAAATGAATTAAATTATTGTATGTGACAGTAAAAAGCAAGAACTGGTTTTGTATTTGGGAAGTCAAAACACTTACATTTGTATGTAATATATTTGAAAGCTAGCAGAGAGAGAGAGAGAGTGTGTGTTTTAAATTATAAAGAAAATTTTAGTCTGTAACTGCAGAAGATCAGAAAGAAAAAAAGCAACTATGTTTTGAATTTATTTAAATAAATTAAAATAAACTTAAATTTATTTTAGTCGTTTACCATGGAATTTAATGAGGTTCTGCAGACTCTTGTATAGGTCAGTCCAACTCGTAAATATTAATTATTTCGTTGTAGGAGATTCTATGGTTTTTAAAGGAGCCATTAGTTAAGATGATGTCAGATGATGAGAAGGTCTTAGAGCATTTCTTTGCAATTAAAAGATGCCTGAACGATTTATTCACTTTCTTGTTATATATCATAAAACATTCTGGTAGGATGCAGGAGTAATGACGCAGAGGTTGGTTGCTATAGAAAAGTTTCAAGCAGATATCTAGATTTAAATGTTCCACTTTTCCACTGTCTTCTCGCTTATGTTGTAATTTATTTCTTGCAAACCTCTTAGGAATTTATATATCTGCTCTTCTCTCTCTCTCTCTCTCTCTCTCTCTCTCTCTCTCTCTCTCTCTCTCTCTCTCTCTCTCTCTCTCTCTCTCTCTCTTCCTTTAATTTCATTCTTCTTTCTTTACTCTTATTTTCATCTTTTCTTCTTCTCTCTACATAGTTTGTCTTCTTTTTTCTTTCTCTCTTATCTGTTTCTATTTTTGTATTAGTATAAGTATGAGTACTAGCCATATGGTGCTGAAGAAGCTGAGAGTTTTCTGCACGGGTCAAAAAAACATTTTCTTCTTTCTGTTGGTATCCCAGTTTGCCATTAGATTTCTCCAACAAGTCGGCCTCAACTACCAATGGAGGAAACGTGTTTCATTGGTTAACAATTTGACAACTCGCTATCTAGAATCCAGGATACACTCCCCACTTCGTTTGAATTTATGTCCCCCCCTTACCCTTTAGCAGCGTTTCGGATTGTAAAAATCTAACCTTTGTTCATTTTTCTATACAAGATACTTAGAGAAATATTCAGTGTCTCTTCTTATGACGCTTCCCATTGTCCATCTCAGCCCGAGGTTTTCGGTATTCAGATCTTGTCAATAAGTTCGATGTTTCTTTGTAAAGGGTGGCCTCCATACCTGGATACAATATAGCAATTGTTTCAGGAAAAATTTATATAGTGGAACTACAATCTCTCTATTTTTATGTACAATCAATTGTTTGATAAATCAATGATAGGACACCATTTGCCCACCCTTCCGGGTGCCTGTACTACAAGGAGAATTTAGCATGCCTGTATTGCAATCAACAAATCTCTTTCATCACTCACTTCGAAATCTGACGACGGTGATATTGTTCAGGGTTACAACTCAGTTTTGGGACGATGAACAGTCATGTTGTTGTTATTTGGTTTTTAGGAGCATTAGCAACTAAGGCCATATTGCCCCGGGGATATGCGGTGGTCATTCCTTGACCTTTCCGCATCCTCTGTATTTAGTGGTCACAGGCTCGAACCCCGGTCTAATCAAGACGCGTGTGCTACGAACTGCTGCTCCTGCTCACCTGGCAAGTGGGCCACGCAACCTGGCCTTCACAGCCAATCCACCTATCATGGGAATGCTCATCCAAATAATTTCTGGACTGTGTTCATTAACTTTCCTTTCCTGGATTCTGTGTAAATGAGTTTCTTCTGGCTTCGCAACCTTCAACTAGGTCATTTTGTTAAAACAGTGTATAGCTGTAACAACTTTCAGAATGATAATCTTCATTTATGTTGCTTTCACCTGATTTGTGCGCCCGTAATTTTCTTCTAGCTTCCCATGCCTCAACCAAATCATGCTCCAGGAAAAGCATAGGAGGTATGTTAAAAATTACTAAATAATAATAATCTTATCTGGATTAAAGAGTGCAACATGGACAGAGCCATGCTGAAATAGGCATGTACTCACTTTACAATGTACTTATTAGAAAGATCGACATGAATAATTTCATACAAAATAAATTGATAAAAATATATATTTTTTTGTAAACTTCTCTATTCCTCTTTTCTAAATCGCCAAAATTTCTTTTGTTTTCTGAATCATTCACTTCACTGATTTTGTTAATTTCTGAGTTCTGTGTAATACACCAAATTGTCAGGAATTCATCAAATTGTCGTCGCCATCAATTGTCTTTCATTAAATTGTTGCATATAGCAGAATATATCATCAAACTGTCTCGTAAACCGAATTGTTATCCATCGACTTGTCGCATACACCAAAGTGCCATGCACCGAATTGTCATGCACTGAACTGTCATACAACGAATTAACAATAACATGGATCCAAACAGAAGGGCCGATTAAGCAGTCGGTCACTAATTTCGGCCCGTACGTTAATACTAAACTGTTGCTGTGGCCTTGAGTGATGGAATACAGATTCTCTTCTGCCAGCTATGAGTGATGTGAAAATATATCACACTATTTCCTAAGCAAAAAACAACAGGGATGGTAGAAAAAGAGAATCGCAATCACCCAGTTGTAGGAACCAAGTACAAAAAGCTTCTGTGGTTGGAAATCAACTTCAGTAAGGCCTAGTAATCTTTGAATGTGATATAGATAAAGCTATTGTTCCCATAAAATTCTCGCACAGTTGGTGCCCTATGCCTTCTGATACTTCGGTTGTATTTCGTTGTGTCACCAGGATTTCGCTCATTGCTGTTCCAGACAGCTCATCATAACCTAACAGTTCTAGCATTAACTGGTATCTCACCATCTGAAACTCGCTTGATGAATGATCTTCTATCTCCAAGATGCTCATATACATGTATATTCGATAGATGTGGTCTTCTTATCTGGCAGAAGACGATTCGGAAACCTGCCCGCGTTCAGTTGTCTTGCTATGGCCATACTCCACTCGGCAAGCCCATAGATGATATCCCTTTCCTATTCCTTTCCTATTTTTCCCCTTCAGTATCCCTTCCACTATCCATACTCTAGTGTAAACACGTTTTAATTTTATTATTTTTATTTATTGTTGGATTTTAGGAAATATCAGTGACTAAGGCTATATTGATCCGAGTATACTGTCTGTAAATTGGGGGTGTTCCGCAGGTGATTTTCTGTTTTGCTGTAGGACGAAAAATCCGAGTTTCCTTAAGAAAACACATGCTGCCCTCGCCTGAGACCGACTAACTCAGCCACGTTGTGAAAAAGGTCATTAAAAATTTCTGACGTCATCGATGGGACTTGGACCCAGGTCTTTTAACCACCCGGTATGGGGAGGACGGCGATTCTACCAACTATGCTACTCGCGAGTGCCATGGCTAACAGAGCCCTTATTTCTTTTTCTGAAACCCTGTCCCTGGATTGTATCCTGTCCCATAATTGGAATCGTGGCGAATTCTCCAAATTTGGATACTACTTCATCTTACCAGAGAATGTTTTGAACAGATCAGGATAATCATCTATCCTGGGTATCGGCAAGATACCTTAAACGTTACTCATTGTATTTCGGTTTAGGTAACATCTAAATAAAATATATTAAAACTCCACGTGGTATAACGGTGGTCATTTAGATATATTATAACTTAAATCATCTATCCATTATGAGCCATGCTCAGAAAATTCCGCGACTCTTTCAGTCAGAGTGTTTAGCAAACAATTTTTGAACTCAGTGAGCTTTCGATGCAACTAAAATATTTTATTATTATTATATTTTTTGTTTATCTGAGACATTGTAAGTCTCTGGCATTTCCTCCTCCCAACAAATTAATTATTCTTGAGTCCAATATTTGTATATTTTCCATGCGTAGCTCGCTACTATCTTTGGAATTTGACGATAGACCTCCACATTTCATCTTACTGCGGTTTGAGCGCGCTCCTGTATGTTTAATCTTGTATAATCTCTTTTGTTCAAGAAGTTACCTCTCGCTCTGTCTCTGCCCATCCAACAGCGACCTGAAGCATATTGCACTGCACGAATCCATGCCAATGACGTACATTCCGCGTACTCACCTTTAACGCAAGTCTGTCGATCTGGTCTCTAAACAACATATTTAAGTCCCTCTGTCAATAATGATAAATTAATAACGTAGATATCTGGGGAGGAGCACACTGCAATCTCACCTCTATTAGCGCAAGAATATTCATCACCAAACGTCACTAGCAGGCAGGCAATGGACGTCATTTCCATATATGGAGCTGCCACCAGGGGCAGACTAGCAATCTGGAGTATTGCATCATTACTGACACCTCTCAGAGACCATGTCATTTCATCTCGCCATTAAGTAATTATTCTGGCGATAATTAATCTTTCAACTACATGGGTTATTTGTAATCGGCTATACTCGCTGGATTTAATAATCGGTGGGTAAAAATTACTTCTCTCTCTCTCTCTCTCTCTCTGGTGTGGGAAAAAGTTCGACTATTATTTGACCTTCTTTCCCCCTAAGCGACTGCAAAAGCACACATTATTTTTCAGTGGTTGTAATTAAAAATATACACCACCCTCTCTTGTTGGACATCTGTGGCTGGTCGCCAAGTTTTAAGAAAATTAACTCCATCGGTTCCCAATGGGAGCAAATAACAGAGGAAGCGACTCGAAAGGCAGACTAATGTGATAAAGGTTAGAGGTTAAAATTAAAACTTGCGAAGCCTACTTTTCGGTTAACACTTTTATCATCTTCAAAGCGTCAGCGTTCTAATTTTCCTCCCTCCGTCATTACCAGCTCGTCACGATACTCGTTAGTCATCTTATAAAGTTACCATCATCACATTAATCATCGTAATTAATATATTTGCTATCAATATTTTTGATTTGCATGAGTTATGTCGAATCAGAGTAATTATTTAAGCTCTAACGGCTTTTGATATTTCTTCAAGGTATGTGAAGGTTCCTGTAGTCAGTATATCGTAACTGGAAATTACAGTGTGTGTTCTATACTCTGCTTTCAGTTTTTCGGGATGAAAGATCCGATTTTCGGACACCGACTGATTCGGCCACGATGAAAAATATCCGTATCTGTTTCATTTCCCCCCCACCCCCTTTTTAGATGGGATTTGATAAAGAATAAAATACCAAAATCCATTTTGGGAAGACTTTTCAATAGCGTATACTCGAAATTTTATTTGAAATCTGATGATCAATCAACAAATACATTTCTTAATCCCATTTCTTTTACAATTTCTGTTCATCATCCAATAATGGTGTTATTTTGAAGAAACTGTCTCTCGGGAAACACGTTGTTCCGTTATTTAGAGCTAAGAGTACAGAAACTATTTGGTTAGGACTTAATAGCTTCATAATGGAAATGAACTTCTAAAGATTCAGCGAAGTCTCGCTGATAAAAAAGCTTGCTCCTTGGCTGAATGAAACAGTGACATCTAACGTACATTACATTTCCTTCAGCTTGTCAAACACACTGCAAAAGAATTCAGAGACAACGAATTCCTTGCTGAGAGCAGCACTTTTCACTGGGTGATTTTAATCGGCACCAGAGTTTTCTTGTATGCTTGCATTTTTCTTACTCCATCGATCAGCTTACACTCGCTTCAGTTTCCTTTTTTTGCTTTCTTTTTTGTAGTCAAAGTGGGTTGTTACCCTTCTGTTCTTCTGGTGGGAATTTGACAGTATTATTGAACGCGAGATTGGAAAGAAAGAAAGAATTAGATCTCACTCCGAAGACAAATTTTGTGCGCAAAGAAAATTCCGTGATTTCAAACGAATTTGTGACCTCTGTGAGGGCAGCATTTGATACAACAACAGTTTTTGAAACTAAAACTGATAGATGTAAAATAGATTTTGTTTGAATTATGATGGAATGACAATCAGTATGTGAGTATCAATAATATGGAGCTTTTAAATGTATCCTTTATTTGGATGATCTATCTTCGAAATAGTTTGGTTTTAAGCATTTAAAAATGAAAACTTCTCTACATTTATGTTATTTCCATGTCTATAATACTTTCTTTAGAATGTAAATTATCGAAATATTAAAGAACGTACCCAAGAGGTCATAGGCAGCCTTTATTGGGATAACTGCAATTCTATTAGTATGGATTCGACTTCCAAAATAATGAGCTTATTCGTGTTGAAGGTATTCTCCTGTCATAAGAATATATTCAACAGTGACCCCCAGAAAGGACAGGATTTGATAGGGGTTCATTGTTTCTTACGTTTGACCTGTACTCTTATGCATCCATCTGTCACAAACATTGGTAACCACGATTCGTCTGACCACATTAGAGTGATTTCGGTGATCCACCAATCATTATCACTATTCTCGAATCACATTCGTTTGTTCCGCTTCAGTAAATTCTTCTACCACGTTGTGAAGTGGACACTGAGTGCTTCAATAAATACTTGACGCCACCTACAGGACCTTTAAAAAGGAAGGATTTCAGTTCTGGAATCGATGACGCACTGTGTCCAATATTTTGGCTCCCATATGTACATATTTAATTATCTGGCCTTTATATCCGATTAAATTATTAATATGATAGAATACACCAATTACTGCATCATTATATTACAGAATAACTGTCTCTGCTCAACTCAATGGAATTTACATTATCTTCGGTGTCTGATCCAAGCATTTCAAATTAATCAAAGCAAACAAATATTGTTCCCTACTGGCACCAGTAGCAACATGGTATATACTAGTTCTGGCAACGAATTCTATATTAGAATTTATATTAGCTGTTAGCGAAGTCATTGTAGTCTGCTGCCGATCTAATTACTGACGAAACATGCCTTTGGAGGAAATGCCTCTATCAATCTAACTTCAAGATTACAAAGACTTGAAGACTAATAGATTCAGACAAGCAGATAGACATGCTCAGTCATCGCAGAATAACGCCTTGCAACATCCACCAGTTGGATAACCCGGTCCATTGTTCAAACAGAGTGGTAAGAGCTCTACCTTTTCAGCGGCGTAACCAATTTGTGGTGTCCTGATACTTTTGATACTATAGTATACGTGCATATGTTGTCTATCGACATGCGCAATACGTTTTTTTATTCGAAGATTATGATTCATCCAAATATGATTTCATAGTGGAGAGGTGTCGGATTAAGTGGAATTAGGCTTGCCCTCCCCACCAAGAAACAATTCTTTCTCGTTTCACGATTCTTTCCGTTTATAACAGAAAGTAACTTAATGAAAACACTAAAACTGGCTGCTTCGCACAATGTTTAGTTTAAAAAAAAAGTTAACCGATCCTGAATTTCTCCCAGAATGATCATATATTCCTTCAACGCTATTATAATCTATATCTGTCACACGATACTACTCCTCAGCTCTCAAGAGAATTTTGCATTGAAATTGGTGTGTTAATATAGCGCTTTATGGCTTCTGAACACCACCTGGTACTCATTATCCCTTTGTTTAATTCAATTGCAAGATGCATTACGATTAAATGTAGCCACTCCGAAGTTATGAGGGATAGCTATATCAAATTTATCATAATGTATTCAGAACATAGCCAGTTAGGACCTAAAAGAGGGCAATTTATGCGAGCGATTTTCTAATGTCTAGATAAAATGAAATTCATTGTAATAAAATGCATTATGCGCTGTTCCTTCCCTTAAAGATTACGTAACAATCGTGTTACCCGCGAACTGTTCCATTGTTGAAATCAGCTTTGTGGAGTATTGCGTTTGAAACAATCATATCCTTAATTCCACTGTCCAGTGTTGTTTCAACAATCATGCAACAATGAAAAGAGTTCGTCTGAGAACTGAACTGTTGTTATATTTCAGACTCTTCTGCGTGTAACTCGCTGACTTAATTATTAACAATGTTACTTAGTTTCCTGGAATATTCATAATTTTAATGAACGGGTAATAAAGATAATTATAATAAGTACAAGGGAAAAGCTGACAATCGGGAAAGATTTGCTTGAGTTCTTTCGCTAATAGGGGAAATAAAATGAATCGCTTTGTCAATAACAAGCCGCACCGGTGTTGAGAAAACTAACACTTGGCACATAGTAGTGGGCCTGAGCTCTAATAGCTAGCGAAACCATCAATCATTCTTTAGAGGGAGACAAAACGGGACACAGAAGAAAGCGATCACTACCACGCTCCACCAACACAATTCAATTTCAAGAGTGAAATCTTAGAAAGGAAGTTGTTTCAACTGTTTTACCGTTCTTAGGATCAAACTCGGAAAGTTTGAATGCCTTGTCAATACGATGCGTGAGTGTGTGTGTTCGCTTTCATGAATGTGAGGGCGCCCACTTTATTCATGAGTGTGCGCCCTCACACTCACGAATAAAGCTTTGTATTTTTCACTACATTTCATCACATCAACCGCTAAGGCTTAATATTAGGAGACGAAATTGATGGAAAGCTAAGAAACAAATGAAATAATGTGACAACGCGAAGAACGGAGGAAAGAATAATTGAACAACAACAAAAATAAATAAATATTCCAAACCAATAATCAAAAAACCATAAATATACACCATGAGCAGATTAATTAGATGACAGCTCTAACACCAAAATTGTAATTATGAGGGGTGCTCCAAAAGTAGTGGAGATACTATCGTTTGGTACTGACAAACACAGTGTGTAGACTATAAAACACAAGAGAGCTGTACGCTGTGCTTGAATACAACAAAACTAATTTAATTGACTAGTATATATTGGGAGGTTAAGCATGTCACTTGCAGAAACAAGTCACGATATATCTAATGATGAATTAGAAATATGCGTGTAATAATTAGACTGATTAAATTATTAGTACTTGTATATTATTTTTTTCTTGGTGAACCATGAGAGATTTATAATTAAGATGCCTAAAACTACCAGGTAGAAAGTTTTAGATATTTGATTAGAAATCTCTATATGAGAGAATCTTTATTTTCGTGTAATATATGTAAACGTTCTCTCGGATCACTCAAATCATAAAAAAATTTCAATTCTACCAATTCCGGTTCTGCTCTGCAATTATCGCGTTAATATTCTGTAGAATATTCACATCACAATAGCGGAAATTATGACGTTAATAGTACTAGAGGATATAGCCCATCACTTTCTTTCGTTACTGAAGGTATCAAAGGCAAGGCAAAAGTAGGAGACTGATAACTGGGTTAGATTTCTAGCTCACAAGACATTTTTGCATAAAATGTATTCTAGTACTAATATACACGTATGTTTAAGGCACGAGTGGTTAATAATTTTCTCCCATGCATTCCTGGAAATGTAAGATTTAAATATCCTCATAGTTATCAGATTTCATAGCGAATGAGGTCTCTAACCATTTTGCTATACTTTCAGATATAAAAAAATAATAAGTTTAATCATGAATGTATAATAATGTGAAGGATAAACTTATTGTATTTGGGACATTTAAAAATTATTTTCCACATTAATCCCATATTTATTCTACATTATTCCACTGGAATCTAATATTTATGTTTATTCCACATCAAAACCACATTTATTCCAATTATTCCCATATTTATTCTACATTATTCCACTGGAATCTAATATTTATGTTTATTCCACATCAAAACCACATTTATTCCACATTATTCCACTGGAATCTAATATTTATGTTTATTCCACATCAAAACCACATTTATTCCAATTATTCCCATATTTATTCCACATTATTCCCGTATTTATTTAACATTATTCCATATTTATTCCACATTATTCCACTAGTATCCCATATTTATTCCACATTATTCCACTAGTATCCCATATTTATTCCACATTAATCCCATATTTACAATCCGATACTGATTTCATGAAGGAAATTATGCTCTAAGAAAGATCTACTTAAATTGACCTTTTTACTTTTATGTTAAGAAAATTATGTGATAGAACAAAGGTACAACATTTTTTTTAAAATTTTATTTCAGCACTGACTGCAATCTCCCTCTGGCCATTTTGGTAACATAATATATTTAAAAAAGTCATTTTTATAAAGCGATGTAATGCAGGAACGATATTTTAAAGGGGCAAGGCCGTGGCGTGATGGCTCAGTTTATTTCCATTTCATCAATATTATTCCAGTTCTGTTGTTATATTGGGCATCGAAGAATTGGAATTATGTAAATCACTCGCATATAAACATTGCCCGAAGGAAAGTTAAATATTCGCCAGTAGGTTCGTGGGAAAAAATAAAAATAAATAAAATAAGATCCTCTCCATTCCTCGCAACAATGTCTACTTAAACCTAACACGAAACTCTAAACCCACTTATTACAAAAGGAATTGTACTCTTTTCTCGAAACGACAAATTGAAATATTTGAGAGACTCTCCTGCAGAAAGAAGAACAAAGAAGGGTGGAAAAGCGAAGGGAAAATAAAAGGGGAAAAGAGGAGAATTTTGTGCACGCAAGCACCTTCGTTCATTGCTTGTAGAATGGATGTTGCTGTCACTGCCTGATTATAAGGTGTGGCTCCAAATTCTCAGTAATAGAAAACGTGTGTTAGATGTGCCAACTACAAGGTGATGATGCAGCATTTTTACTGCAATGGGAATATCCGCGCGAGCAATCGACACCGAGAGAACGTTTTCACAAATTGCATCGAGAGAGAGAGAGAGAGAGAGAGAGAGAGAGAGAGGTTTCTCTTGCTTTTTCTCTCTCTTTCTCGAATGAGCCTTTTCAGAGTAATAAAAGACGAGCTGAGACTGGAGGCAGTATTCGCTACAAACTAAAATGTGCAGTATTTGTAATTTGGTAAAATTGCGATTCGTTCTGAAAAGAGTATAGATCTCTCTCTCTCTCTCTCTCTCTCTATATATATATATATATATATATATATATATATATATATATATATATATATATATATATAAAAATATCTATCCATCCCCTGCAACTAATGATCATCTCCTCTTTCCTACGTGGAACTGGGCAGGAATAAGAACCATTGGCGATCTCCTGACACCAAGCTTTGAATGGAAAGGATCCGAAAGCTTGCACATAAAAACCATAAATGCAAAGCAGCAACAAGATGATTAAAATCAGCGATCGTACAAGCTCTTCCAGACATTACTGTAGCTAAAGAGATTGGGAATGTGACCGGATCCTCACCTATACCAACGTTCTTCATCACATCACCAGAAGACACGGTACCTCTGTTTCCTGCACCCTCCAAAAAAATCTATCAACTAATCACGTCCCGCCATACAGCCACGATTTTCCCGTCATCCACCTGCCAAGCTCTACCTGTACCTCTCTACGCTCACCACAAGCCACCGTCTAACTTTCAGTGGAACCTTTCGTACAGAACTAAATGTTCCAAATCGGAAGCAGACATCCAGTGGAGACTGTGGCACAACCATCCTTCCTATCATAGGCAAGCTACAAACCTTCGGGTAACGCACCTCAAACTACTGCCCCTTCTGCGCCACTCCATGTAACCTGGAAAACACACATACCTGGCGTGCCCTGTGAACAGGGAACTGATCAAATGCGCTTTGGATGCAGCAAAGCTTGCCTGCAACCACGCCTACACTCCGGAGGACTACTGGTACCTGCTCCACTCTGAGCAGACAGCACACACCACTTGCAACTTCTCATTCATTTTCGCCAAGGCACAATGCACAAGGCACATTTGAAGCACACAAAAAGCAGAGACGAAGTGCCTCCTGTCGACACATCAGCGCAACATCTGAAGTGGAGCCTACGGAGGAAGTTCCAGAGTAGACTTCTGCTCGAATTCCATTGTAAAAGACCAGAAACTCTTGATCATCTTAACAGCGAATGGAACAGTGGCGGCCACCCCTTCACCACCTTCAACTAGTGACATTTAATACGAGACTGATCCAAAGCCAAGAAACTGTGTTCTTAATTCCTGAAGTTAAACTGTTGAAATGTTTTTAATTCTTTCTAAAATTTTTCTTTATTTTTTTTCGCCTTTGTACATAAAATTTAAATAGATTTTGCTGAAAATGTATCTACTGTTCATGTTTAAATAAATAAACAAATATCTCAATAGTGGGCTTTACAAACCTGTTGTCGTGTAGGTATATATCAACTAGCAAAAAGAGGGCAAGGCAGCCAGTCATCACAAACGATATGGTGAAAGACGGAACATGGATAAAAATGGATAAACTAAGAGACAACGTAATGCATTCCTTCTACAGATTGGGATATGACAACAAAAATCCGAGTCGATTCGCTCGACTGATCCTAAACACCGACAATTGCAACTTACGTGGTGCCAGGACGACTGTCAGACGGACAGTCGACGGATATCCATTTGCAACTTCCTCTTCTGATATTACACAATGCTGACACTAGGTGTATGGCGATAACTATAAGACTATATATCTAACATGTTTGGTTCACAGAGTGCAGGCTAGTAGCGGCATTATCATGATTTGTGCGATATTTTTTTGGGAGTCTTTCCGATCTTTGAGAGATGAGCAGCAAAACACCATGTTGCAAATTAAGTATACTTACCAACGTTCTATTTGTTCTTCAATTATCTTTTATGAAGACAATGCAACCATCTGGCCCAAATGAAGAACATTCAGAGGGTTTCATCCTTTTCTTTTGTCCCTCCAATTCTGCAGATTTCAAGTCTGCCATGATGAGGTCGGGGTGATGGGGTATGATATGTTGATCTTTCTCCAGCTCCAGACGTTATTAGGTGTGTGTCCACATTCACTGAGTCACTGAGTATAGCGTTCATAACATTGGATAACTGGCATTGGAAATGGCTATTGTCCGAGGCGTATAAATTAGCCTGGTTTGTAATACAAAGCATATTTACAAGATCAAATGTTATTTGGGGAGGATGACACCTGGTGATTATCCATAGATTAAATAATGTAACGAAGCACTCTGATATTACGTGAATAATTCAAATTCAGTTCATGAAGTGTTTGTGCCCTAATTACACTAAAATTGATACAAGGTGATGTTTCAGAACCCTTGCAGGACCCTCTCGTCGGACTCACATCCCCTCGTCAGTATGAGCTCGTACCAGCTTCTAACCTCTTGGCTGTCAAACTAATATTGCATTCAGCAGTCATAGTTTGACAACCAACTCATGAAGAGCTGATATTAGCTAATGCAGTCCTCTCTGGTGGTATGGTGGTTTCATCCCTTATCACTCGTTTAGGGAAGTTTTGGTTCGATTCCCGTCGACGACTAGAGGAATTACTAAAGTTCTCTTCAGTCGAGGTTGTCATTAGCCGATCTAAGGTGGAGGGTGTAGGATTTTCGCCATCAGTCCGTAGAACATGCAAATCGGCTGTGAACACATTTCTACATATATAATAACCCTTATACGGGTATGTCGCGCTTGGGAGCCGTTAACATAATAATAATATTAATTTTTATATCGGTCTGAAGATCATGCAAGGGTACTGCAACGTTACCTTGTATGAAATTTAATGTAAGTAGGTCAAAAGCACTTCATAAACTTACTCTGAGTTATTTACATAATACAAAACTATTTCACTGAATAATTCCAGGAGTTTCGCTCATCCTCTTAGAGCCAGGCTAACTCCACCCACCCCCATGCATAGTAGTTGTTTGTGCCGCTCTTGCCACAACCAAGTCTCCTCCTCAGAAACGTTGTTCTTTTATTTAATGCTGCGGGTTCTAGATTAATGCACTGTAATAAACACAATCAATAAATCAAGAACAACATTTATCAAATAAAAAAATAATAGTACTCTACGCAGTAAAAAACTGCATCACTTATCCATCAAATTTTTACATCTTCCTATTCTGCCATAAAGAGTTTACATTCTCCTATGCAATTGCGGATTCTTCTGTAAATCTCACATTCTCCTATTCTGCTATATACATTTTGCAATCTCTTATATACAATCTCGTATTCTCCTATAAATTTTTCATTCTTCTATTCTCCTCCAAAAATATCAATCCTCCTATTGTCCAAAAAATTCTCAGACTGTTCAATTCTCCTACAAATCCCCATTATATTTTCAATTCTCCTACAAATCCCCATTATATTTTCAATTCTCCTGCAAACTTTTCATATTTACAGCACTCCTATAAATTTCCATATTCTACAATTCTCCTACAAATACCCACATTCTCCCATTCCCCTAAAAAAATTATCATGTTCTAAACTTCTACAAATCCCCACATTTACAATTCTCCCGCAAAACCCCACATCTTTCGATTCCCCTACAAAAATTCTCATATTTACAACGATCCTACAAAACCCCATAAAGTGAAACATCCTGCATCGCAGCAAATGACCGAGAAGTCACTATTGGAACCAACTGCGCATAACCCCTCTTTCGCCTAAAGAGACCCCGAACACGTGCTTAAAATTCCATCATTTGTACACTAAGTATCACTCTGGGTCATTAACACGCTTAATATCGTTATTATTCGTAACACCGCTGTAATCCCCATTTCCAGCTGTTCATTGTGGATTGCGTTCATCTTCTGGCTCCACTCTACGTTTACATTTGAATTCCAACTACTGTTTCGCGACATCTAATGGGAAGATGGACGCTGACATCCCCCGTTAAGCGCTGCTCTTAATGCAATATCAGCACATCACTTTCACACCGCACTTCATTGTGGGAGAGCCGCGCCGAAGAAATGTTGCATACCGAATTAGCCCTCCAAAGAAGATCCGTCACTCACTCAGACAACCCTCTTTCTAAAAACCTTTACGGAATTTCGCCGAGGTTTTACTTTTCCGAAAAGAGGAAATTCCCATAAGCCCCGAGTAACAGCCAATTCATGTTTCTGCTTTAGAGACAGGTCGGATTTAGCTGTCGCCACTACGGTGGGAGGAACTCCGCCAACCTCCGTGCTTACACTTCGAGAGGTTACGGAGGAAAAGAGGACGGGGAAGGGGGTGGGGGGAGTTGGTGAGTTGGGATATTAGTGATCAGGAGAACGCCAGAGTCGTTACATTCGATTACCCCGCGCTGGCGAACACACTGCAGTCAGTCAGAGGCACCTCTCTAAGCGCGCGCGCACATTCGTATACAGTTGAAGTAGGAGAGGCGTCTCAGCTGACACGGCATTCCCGATAAAGTACGCTGATTGGGTATATAACTTCATTCATACAAGTGGCGAAACCCTTTGTACAATTAGCGTAATGTCCAGTAGAGTCACGCGGGCCACATGTTCCATGTGTGCTCTGTATTACAAAAGCAACTGGCATCACGTTCAGGAAATCGGATTGAATAAAAGGATGATCCAAAAGCAAACATTATTATATCATTTTAGTTCAGTATAAGTGGTAATTTAGTTCTTAAAGTGTAAGTTTAAAATTAAAATAAATTGATAAATACGTTACTGTTCTTATAAATGGAAATACTTTTATTTCGATTTCGTTAGCGAATTCCACTCTTTTATTTTCCAGTCTCCCGAGCTTCAATGAAAGATATATAAAAAAGATCATTCATTCATGGACCTGTATACAGGTTTTGTGGGATGAAAACCTCGGAATATCTCACTGGATTATTCCTCTGTATTCCTGATGATACAGGGTAGCTACTAAAAGAATCTCTTAAAAATTAGTATTAATACAAGGCATTGGCTATAAGACTTAAGGAAATTGAGTTTACAATTTCAGAAAAAATATATATGTTTGTCCATTTCACCTGTATCCCTTTTATCATACTCCTTTCAGCCAGCGCGCACCAGAAGGTGATCTGAGCTCGTTGCCCCTTAAACCTCATGAGATTGTCAGTCTCGACCATCCATAAAGACAGTTGCTTCCAGGTTGACAATATGCTCACCAAATGTAAACTTCCTGAGGTCCACTCTATAAGTTTTTACCACCTAGTGTATAAAATGGTTTTATTTATGCCGATGGTTTTGTGCCTCAATGTAATGTGAAAATTCCATCCTCATTCAATTTTCAACCCTTCTCGGTGCCTTATACCTCGAGATGGATGCCTTGTTTCCATGCGTTCTAACCCACATCTTTATAGAGTCTTCTAATACGGATACTCCCCCATGCTATTCTCAACGGAGTTGCCCGTCTTTGGGATCCTTCAAGAAGCTCAAGTAGATGTTAATAATAGAAATAAAATTATGATAAACTGGAAGAAAACGAAATCTAAATTTCTTCTTCCAGCGATAAATAAGTTAGTATGCAGTGCAATTCATCACAGTGGCTTTAGAATTATGGGACATCGTAATTTATTCATTCCCTTAAACTCAGTTCGTAACTAGAACAGAGGGCGCTGTACACCAATATCACAACTCCGGACACACACACACACACAACTCATAATCAGCACTTCCCATGGCACCGATTCGAGGCAAACTTCGTGTATTTATCTTCTTCCTTCTAACCCAAACCATCCCAGTTGTGCACTAGCCCGAGGACCCGTTTGTTAATATTGATGCACCTCCGTGGAATTCTGCGTTCCTTCGAGTACGTAGGATTTTACAACTCCCATGCCTGGAATCGATAATGTGGCGTCACGCCGTATCGATCAGTCGCTAAATTTTAATCTGTCGTCCACATTTATAGTCAATAAAGGAATCTAATTACTTCTTAAATTGGCTGCCTCGATCAGTGGGACACGTGGCGTATGTTGTACGAGGATTTCCATTTGGAATTGATAGATTTTCTAAAATGCATTAACACACGCTCGTTGTTCAGGATTTTTACACTACAGTAATAAGGCCGAAACTGGAAAATCAATGAGATAGAGAAAAACAAGAACTCCCGAAATTTCCAGAGTGGACAATACGCAGAATATTCATTCAAATTAGGACTCATATTAGCCTAGCCTGTTCTGGATTTTCTTCTTCTTTCTCCTCCCAGTTCAATTTGAGCACTGGAAACTACCAATAAAGAATACAACCCTTAGCGTCCTGATGCTACTTGGAAATAACAAACACACTTTTTCCTGGTGGGGTAGTTCCAAGTTTCTGTTTATACACTGGCATTAGTTTAAACTCCTCTGACCGTATAGATCAGAAGACTGCTTCTGCTTCACTTCCGGGCTGACAACCCCGGCAACATCAGACAGAGGTTTCTGTAAGGAGAAGAAAAACTAGCCCCATAAACTGAAGTCTTCGTGATTTACCTGCTAAAAATCAATAGCCAGTTGAGATGTATTAAATATATCAAAATCAAAGCAAAAAGTACACTACCTACCAAAATTAATTGCGCATCCTTCTCAGTGCAGTGAACTGGTGCCAACGAGGTGTATGCAAAACAGGATCTGATTTAAAAGTGTACTGGTAGTGTTAGACCTATCACAGATAAGCCTAATGAGTCGCCGCAAGCAATGCTTATGATGTTTCGAAGAGGCTTTGTTTGTTATGGTGATATCTGCACGGATGCACTTCGTAAAGTCTACCATGGCCGATACAGTGAAAATATGAAGGAGCGAGGGCGATGCAGTATGCGCAAACGGTCCGGACCCTGGTTCTTGGACCATGGAATAATGCAAACAAGTCATATAAAGGGATAAGTGCATTAGTCTCCAGATCAGACGATCAAGCACAGGCAAAGGAGTCTCCGGGATCTACCTCAATGTATTCTACTCTGAGTGCAGTTTTGAGGATGCAGTGTCATGATATCGGGCTTCTCATGGATATAAACCCAACCATTGTTTGCAGGGGCAAAAACAATCAATAGCGAGTTGTACACTGACATCTTGGACAATCCGTGGCATCTATAATCTCTGAAATTGGGCTCTTCGTGTTAAACACGATAAAGCCCCATCCTATATAGGGAGAAATGTAAAAACGCGCTTTTAAAGAAATGGTCCAACAACTCCTGAGCTTTAACAATAGTCAGAAAGCTGTTTTTAATGCAACAAAATACAAAGTTTTGGGATTTCTTTTTCCCTTGGGGAGAAATCCCAAAATAACCTGTACGTTTGTTGGAGCTGAATTAAAAACAAGATGAAGGAAGGAATGTTGAGGGTTACAGTACGAGCGGACATTAAGTGCTCTGCGCAGTGTAGACAGTTGGCAAGAAAAGCCTGTGGTGTCATATACACGGTTTATTGGGCATTTACTTGTAGAGATAGTGAAATCGTAATCGTTTTGTATAAGGCAGTCATAAGTCGTATAAGCCAGTCGTAACTTGGAACACTTCCTTGACGTATGGATACCACACCTGAAAAAGATATTGACTTTCTGGAAAAGATCTCAAGGTGAGAAAAGCACCTAGTGAGATCTGCAGAAAGTATCCAATGGAGAAAGACTTCGAATATTCGGAGCTCAGCTTGGAGACTAGAACACTTTACAATAGATTTCATTGAGTTGTATAAGGCCATGAAATGTGAAATTAAAATGAATAAGGTAGAGGGGAATGTATTTAGACTGGATAGTGAAATCGTAATCGTTTTGTATAAGGCAGTCATAAGTCGTATAAGCCAGTCGTAACTTGGAACACTGCCTTGACGTATGGATACCACACCTGAAAAAGATATTGACTTTCTGGAAAAGATCTCAAGGTGAGAAAAGCACCTAGTGAGATCTGCAGAAAGTATCCAATGGAGAAAGACTTCGAATATTCGGAGCTCAGCTTGGAGACTAGAACACTTTACAATAGATTTCATTGAGTTGTATAAGGCCATGAAATGTGAAATTAAAATGAATAAGGGAAAAATTTTCACTCTTATAAATGTTCCAGAACAAGGGGCCATAAATTCAGATTAGAGGGGAATGTATTTAGACTGGATTATAGGAAGTTTTCCTTCAGCCAGAGAGTTGTCAATTACTGGAATAAGCTGTCTCCATGGTTGACAGTAGTTCCTGGGCCGTCAAGCTTGATGAATACTTCAAGAGACTCCACTGATTTTGGATTTCCCGAGGATAACTGGTTCTCAACCCACAGATTATGATCTTAATTCTAGACTGCTATCTCTTTCAGAGACTATTTTGCTGGAATTGCAGGATTACAGATCTACTCAATGTGATAAAGGTGTTGAGCTGAATAAGAAACTATCATTGTTAACTGACAAAATTGAAGAAGTGTTTAAGTAAGATCGGAACTAGAAGATTCCTTGCAATTAATGGTAACTTTCAAATATAAATGAAAATTTTGAAACATTATTAAAACAAAACTCGACGTTAATTTCAATACTGGCTAAACTAGTAACGACAGCAAATTTAAATATAGGTACATAAACTGGAACATCACAGAATTATATTGGCACAATCAAATTTGGAGGATTTTGAGGGAATTAAGGTAAAACTGAACGCAAGAAAAATTACTTTACTGTTGATTTTATTATATTTACCTCCACCTGAATGAATTAGTTTCTACATTAATTAAACTAGAGGCATACATGGAATTAATTATTAATTCTGTTGAGATGGATACTAAAACAATAGTGATTTGAATGTACCTTTCCAGTGAGACCCTAATAAAGATAAATTGACTATGGAAAAATGTTATCAATCTAATCACATAAATATGTTTTTAAGACTTAATCTAATTCAAAGAAATACTCTAGAAACTAGAGGGAAAAACATTTAATATCTTAAAACATAATTTAACAAATATCATAGAACAAACGGCTTCTATTAAGATAAAATGTTAAGAAACTCAAATCCCCTATGTGGTTTACTCAAGATATAAACAAACTTTTGAGAATAAAGAAAAATTTGTTTAATTTTTCTTTATTCTAAAAAAAAGAAGTATATTGCACTTCTTTTTTTTAAGGAAAGAAGTGCAATATATAGAATAAAAACAACCTATAAAAATATTTATCTTCAGTAGAATATTCAGCTATTAAGAAAAATAATCTCAGTCCATTTGGGAATCATTGGAACAGCCTGTGGCTATTTGCATAACTGTGGCTGTTCAGTAGAAAGCTGGTGCACATGCAAACATTTGAATCGTGATGAGAGGGCTCACATAAACAGATAAAAGCAGTTCTGTGCAAATTACCGAATGGTGAGCACGATTGTTACAGACGTTCGATTGGTTTTTTACAGAGCTACAGACAACATCTGGATGACTTTACCTGGGGTCGAATAATTGGGAAGCTCGAGGAAGGGGAAGGTCGAAGTGCGAGGAGTGTGGCTGCAGAGTTCTCCAGACACACTCCTGCAGAGTTCAATATCGCCCATATCATAGTTTCACGTACGTGGTTGGCCTTCAGAACCACGGGTACAGCTGTTCGAAGGACCAGTGGTGGGGGTCCACGAAAAACAACACACATTGACGACCGCTATATACTCCACAGGCCAAGAGTGACCCGCACCAGACAGCGGGATCCATTGGAAATGAGCTGCACAAGACGCAGGATATCGCGGTTTACTTCAGCCAGGCTACTCCACAAAGGTGGACTGTTTGCCCGACGGCCAGTACGCTGTGTCCCTTTAACACATGCCCATCGGAGACACCGTTCACAGTGATGCATCGAACACAAGGACTAGACAGCAGGGCAATGGGGAAAGGTACTCTTTAGTGATGAGAGCAGATTCAGTCTCAGCAGCGATTCTAGACGTCAGCTAATCTGGCGAGAGGTTGGCACATGGTATCATCTCACAAACATCACTGAACGGGATCGATATGGGGGTCGAGGTGTTCTCGTCTGGGGAGGCGTTATCTTGGATGGACGTACACAATTCCAGATACTGGAAGGTAGTATTGTAACCGGTGCATGCTACTGTACTGAGGTAATCCTTCCCCATGTGCGTCTGATGTTGTTTGTTGTTTGTTTGTTATTTGGTTTTTAGGAGCATTAGCAACTAAGGCCATATTGCCCTGCATGTGCGCCTGTTCCGAGGTGCTTCTGGCCCCGAGTTCGTGTTTATAGATGAGAACACCACACCCCATCGCACTGCGGCTGTTGATATGCTTTTGGAAAGTGAGGACATTACTCGCATGGATTGGCCTGACCGGTCCCCCCTCCCACCGATTTAAATCCCATCGAACACATATGGGACGCTCTGGGGAGACATCTAGCAGCACGTCCATACCCACCAGAAAATTATCACTAGCTGAAGATGGCACTGACATAGGAATGGACGATGTTATCACAAGAACTTATCAACAACATTGTTCTAAGTATGGACAGGCGTGCAAAGCCTGCATCAACATCAGGAGTGGCTGCATCAACATCAGGAGTGGCCACATCTCCTACTGAGGACCACCTCTTTCCTTTGTTCCATCTTTAGCAGTGATGCATCTGTATCATGGCAGCCAGTGCTGTGTTGCCATTTTTGAATAAAGTCCCTCTGTACCGTTTTGTTTCCGTTATTGTGTCCGTGTTGCTTCCTTCATCATTTCTGTACCTCACGAGGTTCCTTTGGCATGCTTTTCCCATAGGGAGTATATGATGAGAGCCTTGTCAATCAATTCGGCCCTGGAAAGATTGTGCAAGGCTCAAGGGGTAGAATTTTTTTCAGCCTGAGCTGTGCTTGTTAACAGGAGAGACTGCTTCTAAAGGAATGGGATACACTTAAATAGAAAGGGTGCAAGAATTTTGCTGATGCTATCGAGGCAGCGTTAGGTGTGTCGGAAAACTGCTAGCGTGGGGGGGGGATACACAGACTGAAAGGTTAACAGTGGCCACAGGTAGAGGCAAAACTGATTCTTGCACTGCTTCTATTAGAATGGGCAGCAGACTGGAAAGCAAGATAATGGAGATTTCCAGGACTGCTGGGACTCGTAGTGGAACAAGTAAATACATGGGTGGGCTGTGTTATGGTGGCTAGGAGCAGAACAGGTGCATGTATACTTGCAGGTACACCAGTGCTAGGAGTATAGTTAATAAATTTGATGAGCTTGAAGTGTTGGTCAGGGCATGAAAGGTAGATACAAATTGTTGGGACATCAGAGATGTGGTGTCACATAGAAATAGGCAGTGCAGAGTTGGAATTTGGGGAGTATAGTGTGTATAGGAAGGATAGACAGGATAGGAAGGGAGGAGGGGTTATGCTGTTAGCTAAGAAACACATAAAATCTAAAGAAGTGCATCCAATTGATGTTGGTGGACAATGCAATGGCAATGTTGAGTTTGTTTGGTGTGACATAAGCGCTGGGAAATGAAAAATGAGAGTAGGTGTGTATTATAGACCTAATTAATCTGAGGAGTATAATGAGCAATTGTGCAGAGAAATAGAGTGGGTCAGTAAACCAGAATATCTTATAATGGGAGATTTTTTAACTTTCCAGATATTGACTGGAACTTGTGGGTTGGTCACTCGCACACTAGCAAGACTTTTGTGGATTTATTGGATGACTGTTTTCTACAGCAACATGTTCGAGAGGCAACCAGAGGGAGTAATACTCTTGATCTGTTTATCAGTAGTAATTCTTCATGCATTAAGAATCTGCAGATAAAGGAATCACTGGGTGACAGTGATCACAATGTATTGATGTGGGAATTATTTAAAGATGTAACTACTATCAAGGCTAAAGGGATTGGCTTTTTCTTTCGTAAAGGTGACTACAGAGGTCTCAGACAGTTTTTAAATTCTGTACAGTGAGATCAACTGATGATGTTACCAACAGTGAATTCTAAATGGGAAGCCTTTAGGGACTTAATCTTGGAGGCTACTAGGCTTTTCATTCCAACTAAAAAGTACTGTTCAAGATTCAGGCCTAAATGGATGTCAGATGAATTAATGAGGCTTGTGGCAGAGAAGAAGAATGTATGGGATGCATATAAAGTATCAGGCGATACAGAAGCCTGTGGCAGGTATAAACTAGACTGTAATCAACTCACAAAGGAGGTTAGGCAGGCGAAGGCAGATTATGAGAAATCTTTGGTAAAGGATGCAAAGAAAAACAGCAAGGAGTTCTTTACTTAGTGACAAATGGGCCTGGAGTACTGGGGTCCATAGTTTAACAGATATTTATTTAAAGTATACCCAGTATAAAATAAAATAAAATAAAATATTTCCAGAAGCTTTCGGAACTCGTGTCCCTTTCTCAACTGATAAAATTTTTTTAAATACGCTACAAGCAAAGTGTGGCACGTTACTCATTCGTCATTGTTGTAGCACGGACGTGTGCTGCCTTGCGCCAGTGATCATCCATCAATAAAACGGTTGTCTCCAGGATTGGATGTATACGCATGCCTTTCTGGCGATTTAATGCCTTAGGGTTGTTCATTATGTTTAGTGACTCTAGCCATAGGCGGTGGCGAAAGTGTCGCGCGTGGTCCACTATCTCAAAGTCGCGCTTGGGGTCAAGATCGTGGTTGGTAGCCCAAAAATGTTCTGCAAGCGCGGACTGGTCAGTTTCGGCAAGCCGGATTGCTCTGTCGTGTTCCGTGAGGCGATCCTGGAGACGTCTCGATGTCTCACCCACGTAGCAACTGTTACAGGCCCTACAGGTGATACGGTACACTACATTGCTGCGTAAGACAGGTGTGACAGGGGTCTTCACACTGGAGACAAGTGAACGTAGGTTCCTACCTGGTAATTGTACACATTTTATGTTGTAACTTCTCAGGATCTTCGAGATACGTCCTGACACTCCTGGATAGTACGGAATGTAGGCGGATGATATGCCGACTTGCTTCGGAGGTCTTGGGTTGGAAGTAAGTTCTTGTGCCTGTAACAAGCATCTGTTTAGTACATGGGATGGATAACCGCATCTGGTTAAGTCCGCCTTCACACGGGAGATCTCGTTACGTCTAATTGTGTCGGTGCTGGAATGGCTCCAGGCCCTGGAGAACAGGGTGCGGGCAGTGCTATTGAGATGGCTTGGAGCGTGGCCGGACCCGTAGTTGGTGAATTGACCGCACCACATGGGTTTGCGGTATACTGAGGTCTCTAGATGTGGGCCTACGCGATGCACTAGCACGTCCAGAAACGGGAGCGAACCGTCCACCTCTGATTCTACGGTAAACTTGATGAAATTGGATAGAGAGTTGAGGTATTCTAGTAGTACCGTTTCGGAACCACGTGGTATTATGGTAAAAATATCGTCGACATATCTACACCACGTTGTAATAGGTGTAGGTGGGTTCTGGTGTATCTGTTTCTCCAGATCTTCCATGGCGATGTTAGCTACTACGGAACTGACAGGGGCACCCATAGCAGTGCCATGTACTTGTTTGTAGAGTGAGTCTTCAAAGGTGAAGATGCTGCTAGAGAGGCATAGGTTGAGGGCGGTACAGATGTCATCAGTGGATAGTGACGTCCTGGATTGGAGGCTTAAGTCGCTCTCAAGGAGCCTTCTGGCGCAGTGCACGGCCTGTTGGACGGGAATCGAGGTGAATAAAGAAACCACGTCAAATGATGCCATGACAGAGTTATCAGGGATTGAAATGTCCTTAATGGTGTTAATGAATTCACTGCTGTTTTTAACGGTGTGAGATGTATTACCTATAAGAGGCGAGAGGAGGCTCGCGATGTGTTTGGACAGTTCATACGTTGGGGCACTGCAGCAAGACACTATAGGTCTGAGAGGAATACCCGGTTTATGGATCTTTGGTAATCCGTAGAATTGTGGTAGTTGGCAGCCAGTAGCACGCAGAAGATGGTGAGTCGCGGTCGGGATCTTCTTATCTTTAAGCCATGCGTGGACAAGTTTATTAACATTTGCTTCCAGACGTTTCAAGACTTTAACGGGAGGATCAGGTAGAGGTTCATATACGTTAGGATCGAGTAATAGGGCCAAGGCTTTCTCTCGGTAGGCTGATCGGTCCAGCACAACGAGCAGCTGAGTGTTTTATCAAACGGTATGAAATTCGCCGTTATACCATCGAAACCTCCCATCACACAGCTCGCTATGGGCATAGAAGCCAGTATTACCAACCTTCCCGAAGAAACTGCCAACGAGATCCGATTCAAGACTGCCGCAGTCCTCCGCAACACTCGAAAAACGTGCTCAAACCTCAACCACCGCCAACGTGCCGCCCTGTCATCTATAAGAAAAGACAACTCCATCGTTGTACTTCCTGCGGATAAAGGGCGCCGGACTGTTGTGCTGGACCGATCAGCCTACCGAGAGAAAGCCTTGGCCCTATTACTCGATCCTAACGTATATGAACCTCTACCTGATCCTCCCGTTAAAGTCTTGAAACGTCTGGAAGCAAATGTTAATAAACTTGTCCACGCATGGCTTAAAGATAAGAAGATCCCGACCGCGACTCACCATCTTCTGCGTGCTACTGGCTGCCAACTACCACAATTCTACGGATTACCAAAGATCCATAAACCGGGTATTCCTCTCAGACCTATAGTGTCTTGCTGCAGTGCCCCAACGTATGAACTGTCCAAACACATCGCGAGCCTCCTCTCGCCTCTTATAGGTAATACATCTCACACCGTTAAAAACAGCAGTGAATTCATTAACACCATTAAGGACATTTCAATCCCTGATAACTCTGTCATGGCATCATTTGACGTGGTTTCTTTATTCACCTCGATTCCCGTCCAACAGGCCGTGCACTGCGCCAGAAGGCTCCTTGAGAGCGACTTAAGCCTCCAATCCAGGACGTCACTATCCACTGATGACATCTGTACCGCCCTCAACCTATGCCTCTCTAGCAGCATCTTCACCTTTGAAGACTCACTCTACAAACAAGTACATGGCACTGCTATGGGTGCCCCTGTCAGTTCCGTAGTAGCTAACATCGCCATGGAAGATCTGGAGAAACAGATACACCAGAACCCACCTACACCTATTACAACGTGGTGTAGATATGTCGACGATATTTTTACCATAATACCACGTGGTTCTGAAACGGTACTACTAGAATACCTCAACTCTCTATCCAATTTCATCAAGTTTACCGTAGAATCAGAGGTGGACGGTTCGCTCCCGTTTCTGGACGTGCTAGTGCATCGCGTAGGCCCACATCTAGAGACCTCAGTATACCGCAAACCCATGTGGTGCGGTCAATTCACCAACTACGGGTCCGGCCACGCTCCAAGCCATCTCAATAGCACTGCCCGCACCCTGTTCTCCAGGGCCTGGAGCCATTCCAGCACCGACACAATTAGACGTAACGAGATCTCCCGTGTGAAGGCGGACTTAACCAGATGCGGTTATCCATCCCATGTACTAAACAGATGCTTGTTACAGGCACAAGAACTTACTTCCAACCCAAGACCTCCGAAGCAAGTCGGCATATCATCCGCCTACATTCCGTACTATCCAGGAGTGTCAGGACGTATCTCGAAGATCCTGAGAAGTTACAACATAAAATGTGTACAATTACCAGGTAGGAACCTACGTTCACTTGTCTCCAGTGTGAAGACCCCTGTCACACCTGTCTTACGCAGCAATGTAGTGTACCGTATCACCTGTAGGGCCTGTAACAGTTGCTACGTGGGTGAGACATCGAGACGTCTCCAGGATCGCCTCACGGAACACGACAGAGCAATCCGGCTTGCCGAAACTGACCAGTCCGCGCTTGCAGAACATTTTTGGGCTACCAACCACGATCTTGACCCCAAGCGCGACTTTGAGATAGTGGACCACGCGCGACACTTTCGCCACCGCCTATGGCTAGAGTCACTAAACATAATGAACAACCCTAAGGCATTAAATCGCCAGAAAGGCATGCGTATACATCCAATCCTGGAGACAACCGTTTTATTGATGGATGATCACTGGCGCAAGGCAGCACACGTCCGTGCTACAACAATGACGAATGAGTAACGTGCCACACTTTGCTTGTAGCGTATTTAAAAAATTTTATCAGTTGAGAAAGGGACACGAGTTCCGAAAGCTTCTGGAAATATTTTATTTTATTTTATTTTATACTGGGTATACTTTAAATAAATATCTGTTAGTTCTTTACTTAACTCTAGAAATAAAGGGATGAATCAGATTGGACCACTTAACATAGATGGGTTGACTATTGGTGATCGTGCTCAGGTAGCTGATGAACTGAATGAATATTTTGCATCTACATTCAAACATGAGGAGTTATTCAATTAGCGGAGTGCCATAATTTTACCAAACTCTAACAGGGAGCTAAGTGATTTTTTAATAACTTAGAGCAAAGTGAAGGAGAAATTGTTGAAGTTAAACATAAGGAAGGCACCTAGGGTGGACGGAATCTATCCAGTTATATTAAAGGAGGCAGCAAAGGAAGTAAGCAAACCCTTAGCCATAATTATGAGAGCTTCCTTGGACTCAGGGGAGGTCCCCATGGACTGGCGGTGTACAAATGTATCACCAATTCACAAAGGAGGTTCAAAAGGTGACACAAGTAACTATAGACCTGTTTGTTTAATTTGTCCTCCGGATAAAATAATGGAATCACTGGTTAAAGAAGCATTGCAGGATCATATAGACAAGACTGCAGTAATAGTTAAGACACAGCATGGGTTTGTTAAAGGGAGTTCTTGTTTGACAAATTTGATTGCTTACTATGATGTGCTCCCAAAGGATCTGAATGCCAAAAATAATTTTTATATCATATACTTCGATTTCAGGAAAGCTTTTGATACTGTTGCACATGGAAGACTGCTGTACAAATTGGAGAGGTATGGCATCAAGGGTAAGTTGCTACAATGGATAAAGGAATGGTTGAGTGGGAGACAACAGAGAGTGGTAATCAATGGACGCTGCTCATCGTGGACTAATATTATTATGCTAATGCTAATGCTAATATCCAGGCCACTCCTATGAGAAGCTACAGGTGAAAACCTGACTGGTCCTTAAGTTTTGCACACGAGTGTAAACTTGCGGAACTGGGTGTAATAGGACTAGCTCTAACATGGCTTCAGGACTATTTTCATAATAGAAAAAGTATAATTTGTTATAATGATGTTCATTCGGAATACATTAATATACAGAGGGGTGTTCCACAGGGTTCTTCTCTTGGCCCTTTACTATTTAGTATATTTTTAATGGGATATATTCATATCTACAGAAAACTAAGTTTACTATTCTTACTTATGCTGATGACATGAAATTGTACAAAGAAATTCACCAGTCTTTGGATTGTGAGGTGCTATAAAAATGTATGGAATTGATTTACAACTGGATTAAAAGACATGGACTAAATATGAATACTGATAAATGTCGTGCCATTACCATAACTGATCCCCATAAACAATTAGTCATCTGTTATAATTACACTTTAGAATCAGGGAATATTAAAAGAATACATGAAATTCAGGATTTAGGGATTTTAAGAACAAGTAATGGCTCTTATACATCTCTTATTATTAAAATAACTGCCATAGTATGTAAAATTTTTAACCTTCTCACATTAAAAGATAGAAGGAATGTGTTTGATTACATCCTACTACATTCGATACTTCAAGGCAAAATAGACGCTCCATTGCTACTGCCATGTATTAACTTCAATTGTCCACCTAGGCCTTTGAGTGAACATAATTTATATCATATTACCAAATTTAGGACAAAACATCTTAAATTTTAATTTTTCAACAGAACAGCAGCATTTTTAAAAGAAAATAAAATTGATATTTTTATTATCAAAAACAGTGTTAAAAATGAACATTATAAACTGATTTTATAGTTCACCATTAAGCTTTATTCATCTATTGGGATTTATTTATTATTTCAACGAATAAAAAATTACATTTATCATATAGATAATGAAAAATGTTTACTATTCATTCTTTTTAAATTTTTAATACTACCTGTGTTTAATATTTTCCTTATCAGCTAGAAACTTATAAGCTTTGCTTTTATTTTATAAATATTTTATGTTTTTATTGAAGTTTATACATGTTTTGTATTTATTCTATAAATATTGCCTTTGTTATCACAAAGATTATTCATTTATTGCATATTTAGTTCGACCAATGATTTTAACTTAAACTATGGAGGATTCAAGGAAATTTAACGTTTATTCAGCGACACTGAGAAGACCTTGGAAGTGTCACTGGGATGCGATCTTGTTCTTTTTCTTTTGATTCTTCTGCAAGCACGGTCATATTACTTCTCTATTTTCCCATTCACAAATGACTCACTTTAAGGGACGCTCGATAACTCTGTTTCCCGCCTCCTGTCACTGAATAGACATATTAATGACATCGGGCAAGGCATTCGCTTTTAACGATTTGTTCCAGCGACCAATGAATATTCATAACGGTGTCAGAAAGGAACAAATTTTGTGCAAACATGCACCAAGCAACGAAGGGAGAAACAAAAGGGATATTTTGAGTAAAACTTTGGAATATGAAATGCTGTCCATATCAGAATCCGAAAGCCCTTGTTAGAACCGTATTTTTTCTATTTGGAAATAGATTTCATCGTGGATGAAAAAAGAATCTAACCCAATCTCGAAAGATATCAACATTTTCTTCGTGATGTTTTCTATTTACAACATTTGATCAATGTCCTGGTTGCGGATATATCTAAGAAATTGAAACTTTGCTTTGGAGTTGCCTCGCGATTCATAAGGAAAACAAAAACGTAGTTTAATGAAATCAGTAAAACTGTCGATTATATTAATATAATTACATGTTTTAATTATATTTATAAAAATGCAATCAGTACTTAATTAGTTTGAAATTTATATTTTCGAATTTGTGTTTATTTTGTTGATAGCGCAGCCATGAAATCTCTTACAATCCTCAATCAATTTAAAAATATTAATGAACCAAAAGGAATCTGTTTCTAAGCTCAGAAATAGTGATACTTTCACACTGTCAGAGTGTACAAAAGGAATAGCCCAATAGAACCTACAGTACCGAGGTGTCAAGACATCGAACAATCTATCCCCAAGAATGAGGGACGTGCACTCTCTAGGACCTTTCAAAAACAACTCATAACTTCCTCTAGTGGATCCAGATAAATAACCATAAACAGAGTTTTGGCAAGGAGGTTGAGTAAACAACGTCTTCTATAATTTTTGTATTACGAACTTCAACGTAATAAATGTAATTCAAGGTATCAATTACCCCCTAAGAAGCAACTGGTTTTTGCGAACCTTTCTCTGCTCTCTTGTAGTAGATCCATACGTGGTTAAGAAATGATTATTAACCACAAACCAGCGTAATACATTCCTGTTCCTGTTGGTAAAGACACGAACTCTAAAAGAAATTTTCAAGCAATGGACAAATTATTCGATCCCTGTGGGGACTTGTAGGGCTTTTGCTCTCAACAACTCGAGGTTTTTCATCCTTGCAAAAGAGACCTGAACAACTCATTGATTCCATAAAACAGCTCACAGAATGCACGTAAGTTACATGTAGGATAAGCACGGCCATATTGGCCAGCGAGAAAATTCAAAAACAACCAAGAATGGATGCTTAGTTTGTTCATTAATAATAGCAACGATATACTTTATATTCTTATTAAATTCGGATTCCGAAACGTACACTAATACACAGTAAATTGACAAACAAAGAGAGCACAAACGTGTTTTTAAAAAGAAATAGTACTTGGTTGGCAGTAGGAACTGCCAGACAGAAAATTGAACGTTTGATATAAAAAGATTCTGGGCAAGTGACATGACAAACATCTACACTATCAAGCAATCGATGCGATATTTTCCACACAATGGCTAAGAAATACTGGCCTACTTATCGAAGCAGAGCGGTTTCCGTGTTCCATCTAGGATCAAGTCATGAAAACAAACTATAGTAAATAAATACTGGAGACAGACACAACAGACGGGTAGTAGCTACGGTAATCACAGAAGAGAAAGAGAAAAGCATATCACTTCAGAATGCTCAATTTATCAGAGTATTTACAGCGCCACAGCTAAATGACCGAGATCGTCCATCAACAAATCTTGATCCCATCTACAACCAGTTGAAAGAAACTGCTTCGTTTTACAAATACGACCAAACACCGCTGGAGATAAATGTCATCTATAGAGGAAGGCCATTACCATAAAGTAATCCGTTTAAGGGAGATAACAAATATTGCAGTTCGATTATGTGGGAATAGTAAAACGCATAAACATCTAAAGGAAGAGGAAAACAAAACCTAAGTGAAATGAATGTTAAAGAAAGTTATATTATCAAATGCTCTGGCCACTAAAACTACGAAGGTGAAACAATAAATAAAGAAATTTTCATATACTAAAGTCGCCAACGCCCTTGCGTTATGAAGTTAACAAGATTTAACGATTTCTTTACAATATGGCGGCCGCATTAATGTGGATGAAATGAGTTATTATCCCGCAATTCTGTCAAAATGGCGTGGTTCCTTGATAAGAGAAGATTCTTCTGCAGAACAATGCTAGCACCCATGTCGCCACCAGTTAAAAAGTTCTTGGATTCCATTTCAATTGTAGATCCAGAGTAATCCTATAGAATGGCTTATTTTAAATTGAATTGTATTGCGGCTAGTTTCTCTCAAGAAGAGGTTTAGGGATTCTCCCACCTAAAAACAAGTCTAGAATATGCTAACGCCTCAAGACATATGTTGCCTTGATATCCTGTTTATCATACAAATGTATATCATCTAACCTCCTTATCATGGCCGAACGAATCCCTCGTGCCTTTCCATAGTTGGAAATGCATCGAAGAGTTTATATTTCGGGCACTACAGCAATGCTCATGCGGTCCTGATTTTGAACTTTCTAATCTTTACACATTTGGATAATTAAAGATAAATTCAGATGATAAGGATGTTCAGCGTAGAATAAACAATTTCCTACGCATTTCTGCTGTAATAGATCACAATCTCCAGTCAATTGCTTGAACGAATAGTTAGGAGGACTTTAAAAATAGTATATTTCCTCGATTTTGCAACAAACCATTTTCAAAGGGAACCACAACTAACCCACCCTGTTTATCAACTTACCGTGGTGTAAACAAATTAGGGTAAAATCAATACCCTAATTGATCTCATGGATCTCATATAGAATCGAAGAAGGGACAGATATTAGTAACGACTGAAACAATCAGAAAGTTTCTCTATCTGTAAATATACGTAATTTGATTAAATCAACCCCATTATCACTAATACCTCTGGGAATAGGAGAAATTCTAACATAACGTTCATAGTTATGTAAGGTCTCCATGGTAACGAGACACATTCTAGGAAAATGACATCGCGCGTGTAAAATAAATGTATTGCCCGAGTTGTTTAATTTGGATCCTCTATTTATCTATGCCACAATGGTTGTCATGGTGACTCACTGAATCTCTTCCAGCGAGATGGTTTTCTTTGTATTTACCAGAGAGCAGAGTGAGCGATGGTTGGATTTCATAATATAATAACCTGGAGCAACATTAGTCATATACAGCAGCGCATACATATATATAGCAATCATGAAGTATACGGATGTGACTTATACTCTAAATTAGCCCTCAGGGGTCACGCACTTATAAATAATGCAGGCAGTTTCAGTCTGAAAAAAAATATATCACCGGATAGAAGGGTGCATTTAACCTTTTCGGTCTGTCACGACGTCCAAAAGTTCATTAACTCCACGTGCTGTTTCCTGGGCAAATGCGTGACCAACATCATTAGGCGAAACATTTTTACTAGGTGGTCAGTTGGAGAGTAAAAGTTCGAAAATATTCATCTCGAGGGATAATGGAGGGTAGGAGTGTATGCAGTTATTCCCTCCCCCCCACGAAGAATTACTAGACAGCTACTCTAGAAATTTCGGTGTAATTTATATATTTGAACGTCAAAATAGCATCTGTGGGAACACAAAGAGATGTCATCATTAATATCTTGTTTCAAGATAGTGGACACGCTAGAAAGGTATAGACAAACCATTCTTAAATGTGCTGTATATCTTTGTATATCTAGTTTTATGTTGTTTCCCTATAGCTACACGTTTTGTGAGAAACATTCGCTAATAGACACCTGCGTTTAAGGAAAAACGTAGAAATAATCTTTAGAGGATAACAATTTCGGAAACATTTTGAGATTTTAAATGCTTTGATACCGGATGATAAAAGAAAACAGCACCATAGATCTGAATAAGGAGAAAAACTGATTTCAAAGCTCCAGCTTTGCTTCTTCTTCTTCTCCTCATGACGTGATTTAGGAGATATTTGGAATTTTAATGGCGGAATTCGAAAAGTATTATTCTGTATAGTTTCACCAAAGAGAAAGAGATTGAGGTGCGAAAGCCAAAGTTGGGTCTTGTGACTGGAGTTGGGAGAATGTTGTACGACTGTCTCAATTGGATTTTTGCATCAGATTTTGGACATTTCTTCCTGTAAGATTCCAGTGAAAATGGTAGATTTCTGATTGTTGAGAAGGACGTGGGTGTCTCCTTGTATTTTCGATTCCTTGTACTGGTTTTGTTTAGAAGTGCTTCTCTAGTAGCTGATTTCAGTAGTTGATTTTGTAGTCCCTTCTAAGGTTTTTACTTCTAAGCGTGTCAAGGCTTTCCATCGAACTTATGATGTCAGGATATCTCTAATAGTTCTTGTTCCTGCCCAGTTTCGTGGTGAAGTGAAAAGATGATGAACAGCTGCAGGTCCATCATCTTACCGTTGTAAATCAACGTCTTGGAGAATATAACAAAAGGTGATATAACACCGAGTGTATTCTTCAAATCAAGATCTTCCATCGCTGTAATGCACCTTTGCAGAAAGTGAGCAGCTAAAGTAGCGTTTTTACCATTCCCATCCTTTAAGGATTATAGATAAATTAGCTCTCTGGTAGATGTTTTTAGTACGGGATCCATGGTGTAAGAGTTTTTTTTTTGTATTTTGGATCTTTAAAAAAAGAATCCGAAATGATATGAAGTTGCCATTAAGAGAGACCAGACTCTGGCTCCTCTGAGTGAGGGGATAGGATGACAGTGTTGAGAATGATGACCAGTCAATTTATTTTATTTCAGAAAAAGTATCGGTGGCCGCTACATATGATGGAGGAATTGGGAAGGTCAAGTTTTCACTTAGAAAGTGTGCCTCGTTATACTTACATCATCTGGGTGAATATGATTTTCTCTCTTGGTAAGGTCGCACACACTCTGGTCCATTTTTCTAGTACGCTATTGAAATAGCTTGGAGTATTCCTGAGGCACACGTCTAAGTACTTCTGCCTTTCTTTGAATCAACTGCGCTGGATGGGAGAGTCTGTTCCGATTTTTCATTTTCTAGCCCATTGACTGTTAGCCTTACAGTAGTTTATTTTTGACCATGAACATTTTGGGTGTCATTTTTCCAGAAAGTGAGTATCCTTGTTTTTATTTTTTTCTAGAATAGAAGCCAGAAAATGGTCGATCCGATCGACTGCTCATTGCAAAGCATATTTTAGTCTACCATCGTTCATAGAATTAAACATATAGACAATATCCATGCCAGAAATCTCATAAATTACTTGTCTGATTTAGTTTTTAAGTTTAATTAAAAATTTCTTATACTTATCCAATATATTTTTAACAAAATAAATTACAACATTCAGCTACCAGCATAATTTAAAATGGAGTTACACTTGTATAAAAAAATAAAATAAGTCGATATATGCTACAGGTACATTGTTTGTTTTGCAAAGTAGCCCATAGGTTGTCTACACCTCATATAGAGTATGGAAAAATGCGAGTAAACTGGTTATTTATTTTCAGACAGAATTCCAGGCAGAATTTTACTTTATGGTATTAGAAGACAGATAATTTGGACGATGCAAGGAACATATCCATAGGCTTTTACGACTTAAAACAAATAATAATAGTGTTCCACTATGTCAAAATTAATTAGTGCCAGATATTCGTGATGACTGTTCGCAGACTAGATGAGGTCATGGAGAAGGTGCACGTTGTGATGTATCGATTTTCTTGTTATATAGCATGTTTGTTAATAATTGATGATATTAGGTAGAACTGGTTTCAGTCTGTTCGCAATTACTTTGGAAATTATTTTGCAATCGATATTCATTAAAGAGATTGGACTCTAGTAGGGATGGTCTGTAAATTCTCCCTTGTTGGGTATTATGCAGACTACAGTATTGTGTCTCTCAATTCAACGGTTTCTTCTTCAGGCATTTATAGGAAGGGTTGGCCAAGGTAATCCTAAAAGGCAGGTGCAAATCCTCTCACACACTAAGATTTCTTCTGAGGAAGGATATTGCCTATTGCGTTAATTCTTGCAAAGTTTTTTGTGTTACCAAGTTATTTTGAGCTGCAGTACAGAGGAGGCATCTTTTTTAAATTCTTAGTAAGATTTCTTCAGTGAACGGACAGAAATACAGAGAGAGAGAGAGAGAGAGAGAGAGAGAGAGAGAGAGAGAGAGAGAGAGAGAGAGAGAGAGAGAGAGAGAGAGAGAGAGAGAGCAAATAAAAAAAAGAAAGAGAGAGAATCTCTGCATTGCATACAACAGATCTCGCGCAAAAGAACGGAGAAAGAAATAGTCAGTCAACGATACAGATAGGATATATCAAGCAACCTGGAAGTAGAGAGAGAAAGAGACTTAAAGGCTTAAGATTACAAATGGATTTGGAGCTTCCTTTACATTTCATTAGAGATTTGGAGCAGTTGATAAGCCTCTGAGTGAAGTCTATCAATAGCCCTGTGTGTTCGCAGCGCAAGACATTCGCTAGTTACATCCAGCAGCGAACTGTTATAACATGGAAGATGGGCGATGATAGACGATGTTGTTCTCTCTACTTCTGAAGAATTTGGATCGATCGGATCCTTCATCGCACGCTAAGTCAGCGCTAACGTACATGCGAGGAATTGAACTGAGATTCCTGCGATACATCAGACTTTCTTAATAGGAGTGGAAGTTTGCTTCGAATATAACTTTCGAATCTGTCATTAGTTAATTTTCACGTATTGCTGTGGTAATTGCTAGTATTGTTTCTCAGAAGTTAAGGATGCATAGAACCAATTTCTTTTACTTACGTATTAGTCCATTTTTATTGTTTTTCTTATTGATGAGGTGAGTACATCTTCTCTTTTCGAAAGAAAGTAACCATGTTATTGTTAGTAGTCATCATCCAGTGAAAGAACTTTTAGGATCTGGCTTGACTCAACCAGAAGGTTCAACAGAATTGTTTAAATAATGAATCAGATTCAATAGGACGATTATTGATGTAGATAAATATTTTATATATTGCAAATCAAATTTTAAAACACGTGTTAACAACAGGTTCTTACATTTTTTTATAGTAGATAAAATCTTTCCATCGATATACTTCTATATCAAATAATTTATTACGTTAAATGAAAGCCCAGATTTATTTGAATCCCGGAAGTTTATTCAACTATTTATGGAATATAATTATTTTAATGTCATTTATTAATCGAATATTAAAAACAGCGTGTTTAAAGATTACTCAGAAGTTTTTATTAGAAAAGGCTCTGCAGAATAACATCAGCAGAACGAAGCGCCATATTGTAACACCTTTAAATGGAAATTCCTGGATAATATTTTAGAAATGCAGTCGGTTGTGTGTTTTTGTTAATGCAGTTCATAATTATGATTACATGTAAGCGAAGAATTAATGATTATTCAGTATTTCACAGTTTAAAATTATAATTTTTGAACAAAGGTCTGGTGGTTGGCTTTGGCAGGAGGGTTTCGGCAACAGGTCTGACATTATTATTTACACTGCTGACACGAAATCCATTTCAACCACCACGAAACTTGCTGATACTACAACTGTAAAAAAAGACATGTTTGAAATGATCCAATATTTTCTCTATACCTAACTTATTCACTCGTTTTTAAGTTCTAGCAAGCTGGCTCACATTATCCTCTCCCTCAAAGAACGAATGAAGCCCAAATCTATCCAGCCATTTTGTAAGAATACCACAATTCGGTCAGTTCTTTCTCACCAGTATTTTAGCATCGTCTTTGATGCCAAGCTCAATTTTCTTCGATACATCGAAGTTGTATATCCAAAAATTTTGCAAAATGCGTTGGATTGCAAAGCAGTATCCCTTCATACCAGAGTTCTTCAAATCGTCGATTCATATACATCTCTCTCTCTCTCTCTCTCTCTCTCTCTCTCTCTCTCTCTCTCTCTCTCTCTCTGTATATAGATCGCAATGTACTCTAAGGAGCTGAAACCTTGTCATCCTCCATCCACAGATGGAAGATGACAAAGTTTCAGCCTTTTCTAGGTTGGCAAGGTTGGCCTTTTCTACACAACGCGTAGAAAAGGCCCACTTCGAATCCCGTCACAAGGAAACTTTGTGGGTTTTTCTCACAACATGGCACAGTTAGTCGGTCTCAGGAAAGGGCAGTTTTTTCTCCTGGAAATTAGGGTTTTTCGTCGCAAGCAAGCTAATCAGCTAGTAGTTCATCGATTACTGAATTCCGAATTTAAAACGTCAAAAACCAGGAAAAAACTGTGATTTTTGACTTTGAAAAGTCAAAAATCACAGTGGCTAGTGCACCGTCGTACGTAAACTACAACCTCTGTCAATTTTCAAGGGGTATCTCTTCCATGGTGTCCACAAATTATTCTAGTGGAAAATGAATTCAGAAATTGCACTTCACTTTGGTAGCTGCTGAAACCATTAAAATTGGTTTGAACCAGATAAGAGATTTATGACTTCGTCGCGCCGATTGCTTCATTGAACGAAATGGAGGTCAATGGAGGTTTAACGGTTTCTTTAGACATTCCTTTTAGAGATTTATTCACTATATTTTTGTAATTTATGATTAATATTTAATAACTGGGAAATAGAGACTTTTAATATAACCGTTTATAAGACTTTTCATTTATTTTTAGCTGTAGAAAAAGCGCTTATATTTATTTGCAATTTTGGAACCACCTACGTAGACATAGATGTGTAAAACGAGAACTGAATATAGCCACTCTGCTGTAATCCTAGAGATGTTTCAGGTGCACTCATAGACTAGCTGCTTTTCTCATTTATCCTATTTGATGCATACGAAGGATGCACTACATGTCTGGTTTGACATAAATGACTATCGTCTGAATAAGGGTGTTGATGCGAGGTGGAGGAGTCCACTATATATGTTTCTCTAACTACCATCTGTTAATAATCCTGTCCACCCTTTCAACCGCAGATATACGTGACTTCAGGCCTCTAATTCCATTGACTTAAAGCCATGGTATGCGCAGAACACACAAATATTCTATTAACAACGTAGAGTACCGAACACCCATTTGCTTTTGCCATTTCGCCCATTGACTTGAGATATTACCTCGCTATAGAGACAAAGGGAATAATTTCAGATACTGTTATTAGCTGCACACATTCCTATGAGAAATGAGTACGTACAACCACCGATTAATCTGTGGCTCGGATGCATTCGAAACATTTCCAACCAACTTGTATATACAAATAAGATGACTCCAATGATGAAAGTCCAAGAGAGAAAAACAGAAGTCTTCAAATTAAGAATATTAAGCGAACTCAATCCGAACTCGACACGTGGCATTTAAGTATAACTTAACACTTCGTGAAGGATGATCTCAATAGCCGGTTCCTTAAAATAATTTCTTCGTGGTGACATTTCCCTTCTTTTTCTTAATTATTGAGTTTTCGCGTTCAAAAACACATTGTTTTGAATCTATTAGATATTTTAAGAAAACTTTAAATTTTGCTTTCTTATTATAAAGAACCGGTTGGATTGGCAGGAATATTTAGTGCACATTAAAAATGCATAATCGCTGAATTTGTTTGCTGTCCTAAACTGGCATCTTTGTTGTATGCAGGAAGCTATCACGCCTGACTACCCACATTATTATTCGCGAAGCCAGAAAATTAAATTTATTAATCTTAGCAGGTAACATATGGCTTTCTGGGCAATAAATATTAATCATGCATGCCTCTCGTGTCAGAAACGCTTGGCGTGTGTCGGTTAGCATTCAACAGAGCGCCGTAACAAAGAAAGTGGGTCTCGCTTATAAGGTTGGTATCCAGCTGGTGGTCTGTTGCCGGGATACGCATCCATGTATGAACAGAGGCAGAGTATGGTTAGCTTTTGTTAAAACATTGGTCATATTCGGCCATGTTGTAAGGCTGCCCCATTAATTACGAGTTTTCTGTGAAGAGCCGTATATTGAGACTGTAGATCGTCCAGCTTTCACCAGAGTCCATAAACCTAACTTGAAACACTACCATGGTTGCAATTTCTCTTAATATCCAGCAATATTCGGAACAGAAGTTCTTTAACAAACTTATAACTTTGCAAAATCGCAGGGATTCTTTATAAAGATTTTTTTTTCACTTAGGGGTGTACTTAGTTTGGCTCAAGCATAACCACTCCCTCTCACGGGGGTTTAAAATATTCAAATCCTTTTTAAAACTCTACGCAGTATCGTTAAATGTATATTAAAGTAAATATTAAAAGTAATTATGTTCGAATAAGGAGTTATCTAATACTTATTTTAATTAATTAATCAATAAATCAACCCCGAAGTCAGATAAATAATTTATAAATTTCATTATGTAATATAAAATTCGGATTATTTATTAAAGGTAGAATTACTGGAAAAATGTAATGATTCGCGCTGATTGGGGACGATTTATAAATACTTATCTAATGTCAATGCTCGTTATGCAATCCAGTCTAAACCTGTTCCCTAGTTTTAGAATCATTTATAACAGTGCCTTCATTAATTTTACTGTCTCCTTTCAGAGCATTATAGACCTCACTGAGTTCCCTCGAATGTGCCTGATTGCCAAACACTGTAGCCCACATGTTCGAAGTCTTTCCTCATACGGATGCCCTTTTGCAGATCACACTATGCTGGTTGCTGATCTTTGGACCCTTGCAAGAAGCTTAATGTGTTTTTTTAGGTGCAGTCTTCATACTTGAACACAATATACAAGTGGATTTTAAGTGCCTTATATGAAGGGGAGTGATAACCTCGCTATCTCTACAAGAAAATGTTCGATAAATCATTGATCGGACAGCAGGGCTATGCTTGTCTACACTTCTCAGGGAACTTGACGTCCGCCCATATCGTAACTCCCAAATCCATTTCTTTCTCTAATGTTGTTAATGCAATTATTGGGGAACAGCAACTGCAAAATAAATTCTGCGATTGCTGTGGGAATTTTAAGGACTTATAAGACCTTAAAACTAGCTGCTGTTTTTCTGATCATCCTTGAAGCCTATCAAAATCATCCTGAAGGAGTGCTGCTTTGCGATGCTCATTAACAACTCTTCTAGTCTTCAGATCATTTTTAAATGTTGACATCACGCACCCAATGCGTTCGTCGATATCATTTATGAAAATCAGGAACAACAGTGGTCTCGGAACCAATCTTTGGAAACCCATTTCTAACGTTAGACAAACTGAAGAGCAACCATCGTCTTGGAGCCATCCTCTTGCAACCATCTTGCAACCATCCTCTTGCGTGTGTTCTGTGGTTGATTTGCTCTTTGCTGGACGAAAAACCAGAGTTTCCGAGAGAAAAACCAAGCTACACTCGCCTGAGACTAACTCGGCCACGTTGTGAAAAAGACCATAAAAATTCCTCACGCCATTGAAGGGATTCGAACTCGATTCTTTTTCAACCGGTGTAGGGGAGGACAATGATTATATCAACAGTGCTACCGCTAGGGCTAAGAGCCACAATACACTGAGTTTCTTAAAATAATTAAATTTATTCACTTCTTTTATTAATTACAGGGTAAATTATCAGTTAGATAGGTAATGTTTATTGTATAATATATTATTTTTAACAGTAGCAAATTCAGAAAAGTTATTTTGTGTCTGTAATACGCATATCATTATAGTATATTAAATTTTTAAGGAAGCAAAGTATTCTCTATTCCTGGAAGAACAAAAGGAACGTTTCTTTCCGGATTAATGTATTTTTTTTTCTTTTGAAGATGCTTAGAATCTCGGAATGGAGAAGATTCCATAGCATTACGGACATGTCTATATTCTCCTGTGGACCAGTGGAAGTTTTTACCTAATATAAAAATCAATGAGGGACAAACTAACGATGCAAAATGCAGGTTAATACGTTAATGACGTATTAATAACATGTTTTTATATTGGTTGTATTGCATTAGACAATCTAGTAATTCTGTAGTACTCCAGTATTCATAGTACACCAATTTACAAAAGCTACAGTATCATAACTAGCAATTAGTAGTCTTGTTTTATGTAATACTTTGGTTTGTGTTGTGCAGACAGTCAATAACTTTCTGGTTTGCTACACTTTACGATGATGCGAACAGTTCAAAAATTCCTTCAGCTTATTATGCGCATGATCAAAGATCAGAGTGCTTCGGGCGTTAAAAACAGGAGATTTTAGTAGAGGAAAGAATCCGTGACCTCCGCACGATACAGCTTAACTCGGAAATGGCGAGAATAAATAAATAAATAAACCAAGTTTGCGGTTGTATCTGGGTCCCGAGACGATCCAAGGTGGAAGGCCCAAATCATCGATTAAACCACGGAAGCCGAGACTGAAAAAAAAAATTAATAAATAAAAAAGCAACGTGAATTAAGCGATATGATACCATTGAATCAGGGTTGATATGAACACACCAAGCCCGTGGGGCGTGTAAGTACTTCAAAGTGATCACGCACATCAACCTGGAGTTTACATTCTCCTACGCATGCAGCTACTAAACTCAATCCATCATAACAAATTTACTGCATCCGTCATTTTTTTTTGCTGTTCGTTTGATCTTCTTTTTAGGTTCGGATTTCTAGGTCGGATCTGTATTTTTCTTATGGAATTTCGGTTTCTGTGGAAAATCATCAAGGGACTTTTGGATTTCTGCAAATGCTATTCGTAAAAGCAGACGACTTGCCTTTCTGCGAATAATTCCACCGTTGGGAATAATCCCTAGCGGGGCCAAGATTTGCTGGTAGGCGCTTTTGACAACTCTGAGTGTAACACGCAAGGGAATTTCTTGCGTCCCGACTTCGTTACTTTCTTTGTCTTCAGGGTATACATGGCATAAACAAACTGCAACTTTCTCGTGATAATGTTTTCCTAGTCGGAAGTTATTTTGGTGTCATATAGCCCATCGTAATGCTTACTTACATGGCTAGAAGTGCTCCTCTCCTCTTTCAACTTTCCGTCCCCACACTTCCTCTACATCATAAAGAAAGAAAGAGAAATATATTGATTGATAAAGAGAGAGAGATAGAGAGATTTTATTTATTTATAAGATTTGAATTACTAAAATTTTATAAACATATCATTTATTGGATAAATGCACAAAACTAATTACAATAAATGTAGCATTGCATTTATTGTAATTAGATAAAAATTAGATAAAAATTCAGGTCATTTTGTTGAAACCAGTTGCGGATATCAGATTGGGACTCAACGGCTATCTTACTGCATAATGCATATACAAGAATATCTTGAGCGAATTGGAAGAAAACAGTTGCCATTATCACTGGAGTGTCTTAGAAGGAGGAATTCGGTAAGAATCTAAAAGAAAAAAAAAATAAGCCCAAGTCTTTGTTGGAAAATAAAGGAAATGAATGGTTCCAAGTACGAGGATAATTAAATCGAAAGGTAAATATTTTTATTTTGACGTTTTTTGCAATAGTAAAAACCTTTCTGCTATTTCTCGTGAGTAAGAAGAACCATTTCATAAAAACGGACAGAAATTACTTCTTGGAGAAGTGGATGACGATTGAGAAGATGAAGATGAATAATTGTTGGGGAAAATTATCAGTTACAAAAGCCGATTTTAATTATGCTAATGAGTTTTAATGTAATAAAAATGAAAACATATTTATAAAGGATTATTAAATCAATACAGTTCTAAAAAGTACTCGTCTTTAATTTAAAAAAAAAATGAAAAATTTGATGTAATGTTTTCTTTCGGACAAAATGCTGAAAAATTATGACACATTTTCATTTCTTAAATCTCCGCTAAGCTAATACAAAATAATCTTGGAAATAAAATAACAAAATAAATATAAAATTGTCTATTCAAGAGTCATTAACATACGTTCACTTTACCCTTATAGACGGCTAGAACATCTCTCAGCTAGCTATGCAGTAAATAGATAAACAGAAAAACACTAGTGTATCACGTTGGTAGGCTTACCTTTATTGGCGATAAAGATAAATGCTCACCTTTATCGCCAATAAAGGTAAGCCTTCCGCCATAAAGTAATTTCGCTTTTTTATTAATTAATTTATTTATTAACAGCGCAGCCCATTGAGGAATAGTCCAACTTTCTGCAAAGTTTAACTAATTAACGGATGTGTAATGAACTTCGAAGATTGAAGTTACTCTCAGAATTAAGGAAAATAAACTCTGGACCTGGGATGTACGATATGCTGTTCGCAAACCACTATGATGCACATGTCCAGCGTCTCAAGACATTCGATTTGGCTCAGTTGTAAACAGGCATTGAATGGTTCAGTTGGGATCTTCGTACAGCTCTGTAAGGACGTAGTTATTTTTTTTTTATCAAGGATGGGTCCCAGAAATGTTATGCTAGGTTTAATTGAGATTATCTGTTCATCATTTTTTTGTTCAGGTTCTAGGATTGACATTACAGAAGTACACTTCCTACTGGGTTTTGTGAGAAGGTTCTAAACTCCTTTGTATCGGTCAATATCATATTGACTTTGTTGATTGTGCCTTAGAAAAGCTCTATTGTTCTTATATACAAAGATTGGAAAACGATATTGAATTGTGTATACTGAGGGCCGTGTTTATTGTAGACAGTATGTTGATATATTAAGTCTACTTTTATATATAAAACAGGAGGGCTGACATATCATCCTTGGCGGGGGTGTGCTTCTTCTTCTTCTTGTAGAAAGGCTTTTGAGTCTGTAGTCTGCATTCATAATTGAAGGACAGGTGTATTGTGGACATGTGTTTTGTCTTATGCATGGCGGCTCCTGAACGATGGCTGAACTTCGCCTTGGTACGCTGTGGTAATACATCATTCTGGAAAATGGTCAGAAATGAGTATAGTGAAATGTTTATGTAGCGTGTGTCTTGTAATTCATCAATACTTGGAAGGTTCGATAGAATAAAAGTTATGGATGATCAATGGAAGAAGTCCTCGAAGTCCATAGTCGGATATGTCTGTAAGTGTTCATAACGCCAAAGAATATTGTTTGCTTTCGCAATATCTACAAATCATTATTAAATGCCTTGCATATATTTGCTTTTCGTTTTTATTAAGAGATAAAGTGTTGACCTATGTTTCGTGAAACTGCATTGGGCCGAAGAAGAGGAGGATGTGATTTTTTACACACCACTTAAAGCACACATTGTTCTCCTCCGTATTTTTCCTAGGCAGCGAGTGAATACTCTGGAATGGTTTTTAAGTAAGTTGTTCACGAAATCTTTGATAAGATTACCAGGATTTTTTCAAACTTTTTAGACAGCAAGGGCTGTCATAAATTACCGTCTGCAAGCGTAATAAAGTGGTTATAATTAGCTTCCTCACCGCATCGGTTGGAAAATGTCCGGTTCAAATCCCGCAATGATGTATAGAACCTTTATGGGTTTTCTTCATTCCTTGACTAAGTTAGTCAATCTCAGCAAGTTCCGCCCCCCCCACCAGGAAACTCGGGTTTTTCTTCCAGCAAAGGAAGCAAATCGACCAGAACACACGCAATTTATGGACACGTTACACGTGGGCAGATGAGAGCGTTCTTGACCAGCTCTAATACGACAGTTTTTTGTCAGACGACGTCTGTTCCATATGGATTCTATTGTATAAAAAGGAGGGTGATAACCTTTTTACTCTTTGGTCTATATACCTCTGTATCAGAAAAGGTGATAATTTTCAGTTGGATTACTCACTTTTAGAGTGAATGATAAGTTATATTAGTGCAGAGATTTGTTACTTGTCATTTGTCTTTCCTTTTTGCCATATTTGCACTGATTTCATGTTTCTTATTTTCGGTCGTGTTTGGGGATTTTGTGATTTTGTGGTTAAGGCCTGTTATGCATCAACTTTTAATCTTGAATCAGAAAATTCTTTTTCCATGTTTTTTTCTGCTCCATCACGAGGAAGCAGGAGCAGTGCCACCTAGCTACCAAGCAGAAGAAGGTTTAGTAGTTCGACACAATTGTAAAAATTGTTTTTCCTTTCTTTTTAGTAAGTTAAAAACTTAACTACTATTAATTAGTTACCATGCTTGAGTTTGTGGACTTCCAAGAACACAGGAAATTTTACTTACAAAAAGGCACTGGTTTAATCATTGAGGTCGTTCTAAGCACCAGTGCTAATTGTTTGGTACTCGGGTTCCAGATCAATGATGTCAGATCTACCACATTTTTGTTCCACAAGTTTAACCATTTTCTCAATGAATTTTACTACAATGTTGTTTCCAGTGCCAGTCTGGATGCTTTCACTTGGATCGGGTTCTCTGCAATAATATCATTTATAAAACAAAGTATTTTTTTTAGACTTCAAAACCCTCCCCCCCCAATTACACACTGCACGCAAGAAAGATGAATTCCTGGCCATAATTTATGAAACAGTTGTTGATTTTTCTAGATTCCATATGTTTCATTCAATTGGACAATACCGATGGCGGTTTCCTGGGTGATTAATCGGATATTGATCAGATTATGCAGTGTCTTAATGAGCAGAAAGTTAAAGGTAAAGACTTGAAGTATTTGTGTTATTTTATCCACTCGTTTACTCAATGAACCATCGCGTCCATCAAATAATGTGGAATTAATCATTCCTGTAAAGAACGAAATATTAACATTGCACTCCAGAAATCAATGTATATTGGCGCTGATATTTCAGAGAAAGAGAGAGAAAGAATGATGCACCGTTTTCACATCTGATAATTCTCTCTAACGAAGCGTCTTGATTGTGAGGAGCGGCTCCGTCGTAATTCGCGCTAATTAAAAACTAGCGTTGCGAAAACAAAAGCCTTCAAGCCGTGAGATGGGGAGGAGAGAACAGAAATTAATAGAATTGCACAAATTAAACACAAACACTTCCCTTCGCTACTTAGACAAAAGTCTTTAGAGATTTGTCTTCAGTTTCCAAGATCGGCGCAAGACGCCGTCTTGGGAGATTTGGAGAGGAAAAGTTTTTCTTTTCTTTTTTCTTATTTGGGTTATTCTTTGTTTAAGTGTAAGACAGATACTGCGTTCACCCACGGCAGAATTCCCTTCTTTAGCAGCTAAATGAAGCAAATTGCCGAGCACATTCCACCAGAAATCTTTGACTGAAACAGCGCAGCAAAGATCATTAAGCCTAAGTCGAATTCTGTTCTTTTAAGACGGAATATTAAGTTGGTAAGTCACAGTAGTCACATTTTTAAATTTATGTTATTAAATATAAGAAAATATAACTATAGAATCCTCCCTAATATCGGTTGACTCTAGATGAAACTCTGTCTTTCGGAACCAGTTGAGTGATTTTTTTGGATTAAAGATCGTCGAATTTCCCAAGAAAGATTATACTTATGTATTGTATATTTGACTGCTGTTTTTTCTTCTTATGTACATTTAGTAATAGTCATTTTTAGCAAGGAAAAGTTTTCTGGAATTGTCAACTTCGATTATATGGAGTACGATGTAAGGCATTCAAAGGGTACCAGAGGACTCCTCTTAGTCGTTGAGGAAATGTCTCAGTTTCTATCTAATATCTCAGTTTCAATTAGGCTTAAGCTTAATTCAAAGTGTGTTGAGACCTGTAAAGGTTGCTTCATATGTTTGTATACATTTATGGTTATACTCCAATATTTTTTTTTTAATAAAAGGCCACACAAAGACCACTGTTTAATCTGGAGAGGCTACTATGAAAAAAAGATAATGATCAATTGTATTGGCCGTTTCAAAAACAACTTTAATCCGCGAACTTTGAATTACACTTCGTATTATCAAGTACTTATAGGATTACTGCTCACTTATCGGCGTCTTTCTAAAACTGAAACTTACAGTGACGTTTATAAATGGGTTTAAAGAGAAAGCACTTTGCGTGCCTCATTAAAACTCCCCGTTTTATACGCTTTAGGATTTTTCACATTTTTTTTTCGGCATTTCTCGTGTTAATTATGAACAACAAAAGCTTTAAATGAATTCTATTTTTGTAAGAAGCCAGTGTCCTTTCACACTGTTCGCTCTCATTGTACACATCTATTGTGCGCAGTTCTCTATTAACAAACAGCAAACGTCCTTTTGTAGAGGAGTGAAGGCTTAATTTTCACGAGATGGTCTTTCACTTTTCGTCTTTATTTTGCAAAACAAAGACCATTGGTTTTCAATCACACACAACGAACACATGGGTCACAAAAGAGCCAGAACCATTTATTATAAATATGGTGAAAGAAGAAGAAGAAATAAAGCTGCTCCTTCCCACTTTCTCTTGACAATAGTGTTGATAACTGATAAACACGATGATAGCATGTTGTTACTAATAGGGACTCATTATTCTTTAAGACAGCAGAGCTATTAATGTCACGCAGTTTTGTGCATACCATTTTTAACATCGAATATGTATGGATGCTTCAGAAAATAACAAAAAACAAAACGAAGCTGTAAAAATACACCATAAAGCTCTATTCCTTATCTATTATTGGCATTGGAAATTCCACATACCGGACACGAGAGAAGTAACTATCCCGAAGCAGACAAAAAAATGATACTTTACAAAAACAAATTATAAAAGACTTTATTCTGTTTTCGTTCAGTTCGTTTTAGAAATCGATGTTGCCTTTCAGATATAGCATATTTTCTGTATATAGCGAATATCCACACTTAGAACAAGTCTACGTTCATAATAGAATAGCTTTTTGATTCTTATTCTAGAGACGGGACTTTTCGTTGACATGAAAGAATGCAGGAGAGGACGTTGTGGTGGGTAGACTTAAAGAATTAAGTCTATCAGCCACAGAAAGAAAAATGAACTTCTGAAATGCTCTTAAGATACCAACGGAATTTTCTATAGAATTTGGTATGCAAGATTCTGTAATTGAACCCAAAATGGAAGGTGTAATAGGATCCAAATTAGAAGCCTCGTCAACGTTAGGCCGTTATGAATTGCTCGTAGGTAGACTTTCTCAACTTTCTATGGCTGAAAGATGTCTAAATGCCAGTAGGTACACAAAAAAAAAAGCAAGTGATCCCCTGGAGAGCGATAAGGTTGCAGCGTTTTTTTTTATTGAAACCCAGAAATTGTTAGAAAATGGCTGAGATATCGAATAAAATTATCTCCTTCGTTCATTTTCTGATCGACGATAACACTACTTTGCATACTTACATACACCCTTCCGAAACTGCTTGTGGCAGGGTAAAGTTGTCCAATTACCTCATGTTCCGTGCACTTAAAACTTATACCATCTTCGATGTTTGTACAGCAGCGCCTTTTTTGCTAGTCATTGATATCTGTGTCGTCCACTAACAGGACATTGATTATGTATGAGGTTTTCATTATTCATGGAATCCTTACGATACCTGGACCTTCGCCATATTTTGATAAAGTAAATATCATAAAAATAAGTACGCAATGCTGCTATACACAAAGGTTGTAAAATTAGACTTAATTTTATTAACTAAAAGATTTTAACTAGTTTCTGAAAAGAAAATAAAGGCTAGAAGCTCTCCGGAGGAATATTATAAGAGTTGTTTAAATATGAGTGAGATTTTTTATTACCCTCTTATTAATATACTGTATATAAGAACAAGCAAAAGCTATGGTGCCATCTTAAGACCGAAGGGTAGTAAGCACCACAAAACTATTTGGTTCTGAGAAGCTAGGAAACAAAATCGCGAAGTCCCATGACCTGTTGCAACCTGAAAATGTGGTAAATACAAAAATAAAAACAGCCTGTTTACGGAATATTTTTATTTTGCGATTTCACGATGGTCAGCGTTGAGAAAATGTCACACGAGCACTATTGATTACCCTTTAAGGTGGAGAGCAAAGGAGAGAATGGAAGCAGGACAGAGTCAAGCCGAAATGAAGTGATTGAAGTGACTTCACAATCAGAAAACTGTAGAACTCTTTAAAAACGTCCGAACTGCTTCTCAAAAAGCTGTCTGATGCCAATCTTATATCATCTGCTCCACACCATGGCCGTTATTTGGCCTTCACTGTACCATAATAGAGACTTCAGAGCATGGCCAATTGTATCAGAACTTGCTGGATCTATAGGAGGGTATTCATCCAGGTATATCGTCTATAAAAGGCTAGGCTTCAAGAGAAGGGTATTTACACACATGAAGGCTAGCTGTGTGTGTGTGTGTTCCTTTGAGCAATATACACAAAGAACCCCATTGAACTGATGATGAAAGCATGTCGGCTGGATCAAGCAGCAACAGACACGATTTTACCATGTGGAAAGAAAAAAAACAGAATAAATGTTTATTGATACTTATCAATTACAAGTACATCCGCACTAAATCGTTAGCAGGTGACGTTATCAGGATTCTTTCCAAATCCTATCATCAGGCCAAAAGGAGGGTGGTTTAAGAATAAAAGGAAGATGATATTAAAAGGAGATACAAGTCTGTTATTGGGCATAGTATTTCCTGCTTTGAGATGGATCCCGTATTTTGATGCTATTATGTCGCTTAGTCCCTGGTGGTAAAATTTTAACTATGCTTCACCTCGCACATAATAAACAATTCAACGTAATAGACGTAACCACTGCACTAGGCCTGTTCCATTTTTATGTTATCGGTAGAAGCATCAGATTACAAATATAATAAGATTTTTGTGAAATTAATTTGATTTTCTTCCTGTATATTACTGGCACATTATTACTATTGAATTATCAGATTTCCTTCTCACCCTACGGTTTTTATGTACCTGGGTGGGAGAGAAGGAGGACATTTAATTAGTGTCTTCATAGATTCCATTACCAAAATATTTTCTTTGTTTAAGAAAAAAAAATACTTCTGCGAACGAAAATTTTCGGGTTAAACTTACTTCACAGAAATGCTTATGAGCTATTAATTATTCATCAGCAAAGGAAAGAAATTAATTTTCGCCGCAGATGTTACGCAGTAGCGAAGGATGGAGATTCTAAAGTGTAATCAAATTTTCAAACACTCTTCTGCTTACAAATAATTAATTTTTGAATCTTATTCTTTCATCTTTCGTAGATAATTATTTTAATGCAAATGTCCACACTGAAAGTGAATTCAATTAAACTTTAAAATTGCTTAAATGTCTGAATCTCTGTCTGGTTCAACTTTTGTTTCCTTTGAATTATATGTTTATTTTATTTCTTTAGGAAAAGCACGTATTAAATTAAACTTAATACATGCCCTCCTCGACAGAAATTTTGCTAGAAGGTTGTTTATATGCTCTGACAATCCATATAAGTTAACTGGAAAAATACGTTTTAAAATATATTTAATAATTAACAAGCTATAACAAAACATTACAAATTAAACATATTACTTATTTATTTATAACTTATACGTATTTCTCTTTATAGAGGACATCTAATTGTGACACCAACGAAAGAATAGGAGTTCAGTAAGTTCATCCGATGGATTTCCAAAATTTTAATGTCACTAATGTACAAAAGCCGTCCTGACCGATGAATTCCTAGCTAAAGTTGCTTTTGTGTTTGCCATTCATCAGGTATCCCAGAGATGGAGAAGTGTATATGTTATTTGAAGTGTCTAAAGCAGAACCTTCTGGTTTAATTTCTAGATAATTAGAAAATTTTAGTATTTTGATTGGGAAACTAGAAAAATTAGATATTTACAGTTTGAAAGCGAATTCCAATTCCTTTTTCTTGGGTTAAAAGATAATGCAGTGATTGATTGGGATGTACCCATCTTGGTTAATTCGTAGCTGCAATAAATCCATATTTCGAAAGGGGACAATATACATTGCCATATCATTAATATCTGGATACCCTCCATTGGTAGTAGGTCAACTCCTACCAAAGCACCACGTATGGGACAATTTAAATATGCTTGTAGGTCTTCTAGGAGACAGTAATACGACTATGAATGCAAGGATGATCAGCGGATTTAAGCAGACTTTCAGAGTGGACTGATAATAGGGTACCACATAAGCAATCTGTCTGAACGTGACTTTTTAATGACTCTGAGGATCCTTAGGTCGACGATGTGATGTGACCTGCAAATGGAAGTGGACTCGTGCTGAAATCGTCCCGAAAAATCCAGCAAATCGAAGCTGACAGAACGCGATAAGAGAGCCCTGCAAAGAATCGTCCTCTCGGAAAGCAAGTTGAGGTTGTCGCTGCGCGCACACACAGAGACCCTCAGTGAGACGATTGGAACACATGTCAGCACTAGTAAAGTTCGCCGAATGCGGCATGATATGAATTACCACAGTCGTGCAGCCCTCCACAAGCCACTAATCCTCCGAACTAGTGTCAATATTTATCTAGCTTGGTGTAAGGCACCCGCTGTTTTTGGACCATAGACAAATGGAAAGCTGCATTTCGGAATGAAGAGTCACGGTACATCGTAAACCAGTCTGACGGTCTGCATGGGTGTAGCAGATGCCGGAGAAAGCTATCAGCCGAACTTTATCGGGCCGACAATGAAGGTTGGTGGAGGCAGCGTGATGGTCTGGGGCTGTTTTTCATAGTCTGGCCTGGTATGATTAGTTGGTTTGGAGAAAAATGTGAATGTATCTGAGCTCTATAACGTCCTGGACAATGATTCGTCGTTTACGTTGCAGCAGCGCATTGGAGAAGACCCATATCTACATCGGCTGGACAATCTTCCATGTCATATTGCTCGCGTTGTGAGGGACTGGTTGGAGGATAAAGATATGAGCGTCTTAAAGATAGTCGGGTCATACGAGAGCCCTCAATTCCATCTTATAGAAAATCTCTGGGATGAATTGGATCGTCGGATGCATGTGACGAGAGACTGCCCAAAAAAACACAGCTGACGTAGTCGCCTCTTTTTAGGCGGAATGATGAAAACTATCGGAGAAAATTTAGAAAAACTGGTGGAGAATGTTTTACCAAGACTATAGGCTGTTAAAAACCCTAGAAGTTTCGTCACATATTATTAGTTTTCCTGTAAATAAAGCTTATTTATAGATATGGAGGTGTTCGGATATTTATGGTAGGGTAGTGTATTTCATGGTGTTATGCAAAGTAGAATTAATACCGATATGGTGGAAGGATCGTTCAGTTGACGATTTCTCATTATCCATTACTTGTAAGGCATACACACGCTGGTGGTACGTAAGAAGTGTAGTGTAGATCATAGATGCATGAAGGATAAGCGAAGTTAACAAAGTTTACGATGTACTGGACAGGAATTTCTGGTTTATAACACTAATTAATCCTTAGTTGGACTCCAAATGTATTGATTAAAATCATTCTTCCGGACATGAGCATCATTTTGGACATTTTTCTTCAAATAAATGAGATGTGCTGATTTATTTATTTAGGATTTTTTTTTTTAATTGATTAAAATTTAAAAAAAAAAATAAATATTCTGATTTGTTGAAATCGTGTCAGTGATATTGTTCTCATAGGGATGAAATATTCTATTTCTCATTCTGCTCTAAACTCTCGTTCTTCATCTAAACTACTTTTTTTTCAATAAATGTGTTAGGGCTGTTCAGGAGAGAAGCATATCATATGGCAATTGGCTTTTATCGAAATCTCCAGCTTCATTTTTTGCTTACACTTCAGCTCGTAACTGTTATAAACAAGGTAATGATAAATCCAACCCGATTTTGAAAGTCCAAGAATTGGAGACTTGCTTCTAATCACAATGGTAGTCAAGTATTCTGATCTCTTGGTAAAGCTATCTGCCACAGATTCTTACTGTTCGATCGTAACTCCATTTAAAGATAAAACTGACTTAACAGAACTTTACATCTCCTGTTAACCCTTTGACGATCATGGTAGATCTCCTTCTACTATGCAGAACACATTCCATTGAATGTCTTCTTTATTTTTCGGTCAGGAAAGGCATTAGAAGGAGGATCCTGAACATTCTTTACATCAAGAAGTCTGCAGATTTGAATGACTTTTCTACACTTTCACTTAAAAGCTATACTGTACTTCAGATCAAACTCCTATTTTGTGTAGCTTTCTATACTTTGTTATACCACTGGTGTTTATCCTGTGTTAAAAGTTCGTATGTACTTCCTTTTGAAAATGCGATTCCTTGAACAGTAAATTTTAAAAGTTTATCCATCTCACATATCGAAATCCTTGACGCTTAAATACACAATGCTTTGATTTGTCATCAAGGTAGAGTGTCACATTTTCAAGAATTTCCTCCTATACATTTCATTTAGACACAGGAGATGTATAGTACCGCTAAGTAAACCTACTACCCTTAGCTTCCAGCATGAAATTTTGGTCGTTATGGGTAGCTACATTCGAATATCGAAGGTATCCATGATTTTATGTAAATTTGCCTCTGGCATCAGAGGCAACATTGCATTAAAGACAACACCAAAGTTATGCAGCTCTTCTTATAGGTATGCTAATTTTCATACTTTGCTAAGCGAAGTGCCACTTTAGATTCTGCGGATGGTGGGCAGCGATGTTGAAATATCTGATTCCCTTAATATGACTATAATACACTAATATTAATGTTGGGGCGCTTTCCCATTGGATTTAAAAACGACGCGGACTAAAATTATTATCTGGAAAGAGACTTTTCGTACAAGTACAAATATAAACTTAATCCAAAGTCCCAAAATCCTTACTGGAGATAATACTTTCATCTCTACGAACTTCTAACTTGCTGCTAATTAACGAGGATCATTAGCTGCCTCCTGACTGTTTATCTTCCATTCCTTAGAAGCATGCCATATTTCCAGGGATGAAATAATTGCGACGAGTCAGTAGATAAATGTTGGTGTCAAACGCACTCTTGTCTCGGGCCTCGTATATTCTCAAGACACCAAAGAATTTCTGCTGTCTCTTTTTCCTTCTTATTTTTCTTCTTTTTTTTTCGCAGCAAACTGAACATAACTGATAAGGTTCAAGTTACCGGCTGGAATTGTCTCGGAACAAGCCGCTATAACAGGCTATAGATCCAGCGTATGCCATTTCTATTTATAACTAAGGCACGCAAACCGATAGTTCAAAGAACATAAGAAAAAAAAAAAAGTTTAAAAAAGTCGAAGGCATGCATTTTGAACAAACAAGTATTTTTCGTTTGTTTTTCTCGCTCATTTTCGAGAAAACATATTGGATTTCGGTAAAAATGAAGAGCTGTTTGGTGAGAGACTTCGTGTCCGCTGCATTTCGTTACTCTTATTTGCTTTTTTTTTGGTGTTTTTCTATCTGTATGATTTTCTGATAGGGAAAGACATGAAAGTCAGCAGATGCGCCTGTAATAGACTACGGGAGTTTTCCAGTATTCAGTTCCAGGTGTGAAGAGTAATTCAAGGGTATTAGAAAATGCAAGTACCTTGCGGATAGTGGGAGTTGTATTTCCAAAACATGTCCGCAATGACCTGTGAGAAAAGGGGTTAGGGCCCCAATTTTTAAAGATATATTTGAATAAAATATTTGTGCACATTTTAAGGAAGATTTATTGTTCTGGACATAAGAGTTAATTATAATTTTTCTTCAGATGAAATCAATTTTTTTGGGGAAGATTGCGAAAGGCAATGTTCAACCATTCTGCAGGAGATATTCAACGACCAGCGCAGAAAAAAACAACTAAGAGAAACTCGAACAAAATGTCACTGGATGTCATTTCACTGATAGTCTAAGAGACTACCTTAAACTTGAAATCTAAGACCAGATTAAGATGAATCCGAATGAATTTTAAAATCCAGTCCTGAAGTTTGGTTTAAAAGGAAAGTTTAATGTTTATTAAAATTGGTACCACCACCTATATTTGGTTAATCAATAAAAGAAGTATGTGTCTATTAATTAGAGAAAATAGCTCCAGATGGGCAGCAATCAGCGGAAAGAAACAGTGAGTTAGTCTCACCCTCTTGTTTCAACGATTCTTAGCGTGCTGATGTGCTTCTTAATGGAAAATTCCCTCACATAATCTACTCTCTACACCATAACCAGAGAGTGAACATAACACCTCCGCTTTTTTTTTTCAGCTGCTGTAATTTATTCTCGCTTTGTTTGAGAAAGACTGCTTCAGCAGTTTTCTAGCATTTGGACTGTCTGGTAATCTAGAATTTCCCTCACAAATTCCAGAGAACTCTTAGAAAACATTGACCGCACGCAATAAATCAATTACGAAACCTCTTTCTCTTTCTGTATGTGCACGTGTTGGAAGCAGACACACGCACGCACCAGCTTCACGCCCGCCCAGTGAAATCAATCAGTTCCATTTGATAGGTATGTTTGTCAAGGGAAGAGGGAGGACAACGGGTATTACACACTTATCCTACACCTAAGAAAGGTGCTTATCTGGACATTAGGAATTTCAACGTATCTTTCGAAGGATTTCAAGAAAAAAATGTACAGCTCAGCCTAACGTGCACGCTCAGCAAAAAGAAAAAAAAAATAGAAAGAAAAGATTTGTAATTATTTTTCTTAGCTTGACAGAATTGAAGATTTATGAATAAGTTCAGTTTTATCTTTGGATAATTTTTTCCGGTTAAAGAAACGCTTAAAAATTCGAATGACACTTGTATAGTCATAGTTAATTACATCTTTATCTGAAATATACGTCCTTGTGGGGAGAGAACAGTTGGTATAATCACCGTCCTCCTCCACACCAGCTGAAAAATATCTGAGTTCGAATCTCGTCAATGATGCGAGGAACTTTAGTGGATCTTTTTCCCAACGTGGCAGAGTTAGTTAGTCTCAGGCCGAGTTAGCTTTGTTTGTTTTCTCCCAGAAACGCCACGGAGGCGCACAATGTCCTGTTATTTACATATTCTCTGGAGTCTGCATTTAAAGAAGACAGCGAGCTTCTTAAAAGGGTCCAAAGACTAGCAGTTGTCTGTTGAGAACAGCAAAGGGATGTCCATATGGGGAGCGACTACGAACGTGCAAGTTACAGAGCTATGATCTTTCGGTTGGAGATCTATTTGAGATGTATAAGATTCTGTAGGGTGAATTAAACGAAGATGGAATTTTCATATTCAAATGGGACACGAAGACCAGGGACAGAATTACAAACACTAGGGATAATTAATAAATTGGACTTCAGAAAATTTACCGTTGGTCAACCTGTTCTTGACCCCTGAAATAAACTGCTCCCTGTGTGGTTAAGTATGGTGCGGTAAATTTAAGGGGAAGCTGGTTGATACCTCTGGGGAAAATATGGTCAGGATAAGAGTGGATATAATTTTCTAGGACAAGTTTTTTTTATTATTTATTATATTATTGTTTGTATTCGGTTGATGTTGAAAACGTCTGGATTCCTCGCATCTATGAATATTAAATAAATTTGATATTTTTGTTGTTTTATTTTAATCTAGCATTCTTTAAAACATTTGTGGTGTATGGAAACACCACGATAGAAAAATAAATTGGTGTGAAAAGCTCCGCAACATGAGAGCGAATTTTCATTAATTTATTAAAACTAATCGCGTACCTAAACACGTGACGCAGCACGCTACCAAATGCATGTAATTTATGCAGATTAACACGTTTACCCATGTAGATATTTTCCAAGACATGCGTTTGGTATTTTATACGAATCGCAAAGCAGTGAGGCAGTGGTTAATTTGCAAAATACGTGAGCACCCGCTTCTGTTTTACGTGCTTGGGCAATAAAGCGCCAAAATCCTTGTCAGCACACAACTCTCGGAGACTCTGACCGACAGATTTTAGCATAAGTAAACGACAGTTAGGCTAATGTCACAGTTAGAGCAGAAACGCAGTGGAGGAAAGAAGCAAGCGTGTGAGGCGAAGACCATCCCAACGCGTTTATCGATAGTTCTTCACATTACGTGGTAAAGAATCTTTCCCAGGTCCATTTTGCAGCAGAGAGAGCGAGAAAAGAAAGAGAAATGCAATATTTAATGCGCAGTGTTTGCAATAAAAAAGTCCTTTTCCTATGAAAATTAAGATCCTTTGCTTGTATACTTTTTTTGTTCTGATCTATCTTGTATTACTAATTTTGGCGGTGCTGATACGTGTTATCTTATTTACATTTTATAAGATAAGCTAAACAAAACTCCTCAATAAGATATTGTGTAGCTTACATACACTATCATGCCAAACATGGAAATCGAAATCACCTTTCAGAACCTTCACGTAGCTTGAATTATACATTAATTCAATGAGAACATTTTCCATACAAACACACTACTTCCAGCAGCTTTTATAGTAGGGAGCTAAAAATTATAAACTACCCTTTGGTCTACAAAGAAGACAACTCGGAATTCATCAGATAATAATGTCTCTTCTGAAATTTCTACTGTTCATCCCAAATAATAGAACATCACTGGAGTCTATCCTTCTTTATGAATTGGATGATGGCTCTCCAACTTCAGATTTCGTACTTCTCTGCTGGAGCACATATGGTATCTCATGGTCAAATGAGATACCCTGATCAAACCATATATTCTATCATGGTTATTCTTGTCGTAAGTGGATTCATCTTCTGACTGCTTCTTTCAAATTCTGGATATAGTAGCCATGGCCAGTCCTCTGATTTTCAGAGTCATTGTCTTGTAGTCCGTTCTTGCAAATACCACAAGTTTTACCATTTTCTACATTGAGTTTTGGTTGTTGACCATGCCGAACTATTTTTAAACTATAAAGGTTGGCAAATGACCATATCATGTGATTCATCGATTTGAATATATTTCCTTCGCACCATCAATATAAATAGAGTTCGGCACAGTCAACAACCAAATGGACAGGATTTAGAATCTGAGATATCATTTAAGATTTGAGACAGGAACAAGGATTTACGATATGAAGATACGTTGTCAGAATAAAATTATTTTGCCCTGGTAGGGTGTACAATAGCATTATTGTTTTGTGATATACTGGATCGACCTGTTTTCACAACTCCACCTAATTCGAACATGCCTTTGCTACCACCGATTTCAAAATGAACTTGTTTGTTTTTATGGAAGAAAATATTTAGCAAAAAAAAGAAATAAAGATTTATAAACGTGATTTTTATGAGTTCTGAACTGCATAAAACTTTTACTTCTGCTAAAAATTTGCTTACTCCTGTTATTCTTCGTCCTCTGCTCGGTGCAATTGTTAAAAATCAATATATTCGTCCAGCTTTCAAGTTTCACAACGAAAAATTAAAAGCTCTATTAAAGTCATGGTTAATTATGTAAGTTTTCAAAAGGAAATGCAGTAGCGGCACTAAGAAAACTCACAAGTTGACGGCTCTCTGAAAACTAGTTCAGTTTGGATATGAGCAGTGAGGATATTGCCTCGGGAAACGTTTGTAGCTTTATTAAGTCCTGAAAGAAGCAGCTGTATCTGATGGAATTCTGGAATGTGAGTGTAGGTTTTTAATCAAGCAACGCAATTAATGCGCTGCTATCTAACAGCATATGCTCACTATTAGTAAAGTTTCCCAGCGATTTATAAAAGTAGTGTACGTTCGCGAATACTGTTGTTAATCTAGCCGAAGGACTAATGCGGCTTTTACTCGACCCAACGTGCAGTAGAAGGTGGTCCTAGGTTCTGAAATATAGGTGGATACATATCTTAAAAATAAAAATAACAGAAATTAATACAAAGAAGCGACTTGGAATTAATTAGGGAAAATTTTAAGGAAGCAAATTTCTCCAGCAAACCAACCACAAAAAGCCTGCAATTTACAGACATATTATACGGCACAATATGGCCCATGTTGTTGATGCGCTTAAAATCCTAATCATGAATAACAAAAACAGGAAGAAAATCGTGATTTTTAATTCAAACTGTCTTCACTGGTAGCCTAGGCAGCGATCTCCGCAGGGCTGATGAGTTTGTAGTCTGTTACCGCTGCAAAAAATAAGGGGGAAGATGGGGACAAAATCGTTGGCAGTCACCGGGACCAACTAAAGCTAATGTTTGTTTGCATTTCTATTATCACTGTCCTGTTTTTTTCTGACGTCACATGCACATAAATTCAGGCTCTTAAAAAAATAAACGTCAGCTATTACTAAACACAATACGGCCCCATGTTGGTGTGAGGATTTCCCACATTATAACGAACGCAACTCAACCTAAGTTAAGAATTACTTTCAGGAAAGTTTCCCAGGAGCAACGATGTCACAAACTGCAAGCAGTGTATTGGGTGTAGTTTATCAACGGGTTTAGTAATGTTTATATTAGTAAACCTTCTGTTGGAGCCAGCTGTTGGATTACACTGGTAAAGGAGTCTGCCCTTACCTCTGCCCCTCTTTCCAGAGTAACGGAGAAAACCATAAACTGTAAACCCTTAAGTTATCTCGAAACCTTTTTTCTTATCGATGAACCCCAATAGACATTCCCTCAGTGTCGATCAATTGGTGATATATTGGTTTATGTTACTTATCTTTCAACAAATTCGATGGAAAAATTTCGTGAAACAATGATTGAATCGTATTTAGCATATAGGTCTTTTAAACAAGCTCCCATCTTATGGGCTGCCGACTGTCTTTTTGCAATTGGGTGTACCGCTCTCTCTCCCTCTCTCTCTCTCTCTCTGACCGCTCACTGCTTGTGATGGTAAATGATCTTTCCCTTCTAACTTCTTCATATAATGCAGGTGTTCCTCAAGGTTCAATTCTTCCTTCCAATCTTTTCCTCTTATATATTAATGATTTGTAAATCCATTCCATAGTTTTGCTGATGATAGCGCACTACATTCCACTTTCCAGTTAGAGAAAACTTACTCTGCACAGAAAGTGCACAGAATATCCACTAACAATTCCCTAAATTCTTAGCTCCAGGTAGTTCCCTAGTGGGACAACGATAACTTAGTTAATTTCAATCCTTCTAAACCTCAGTCCTGTCTTACACCTTGCAAAAAGATACGACTGATCCTATGCTTATCTTCGAGGAAACGAAGATTTATCTCTACTAGGATTACCCTGACTTCTAACCTCTCTCTTGGCATAAACGCATCACACATATTCTGTGCATCTAAAAAAATGGGTTTTCTCTTTTGTTCACGGCATTACTTTTCTTCCAACCAATACTTACTTTGTACAAATCTCATGCCCCCCCCCCCATCATGGAATATATGTTCCCACATCTAGGGCGGTGCCCTTAACCTCTCTTAGGCGTTTAGACTCTATTTAAAAGAAAATAGTTAGGTTAATTGATGACCCATCTATTACAAATATTTCCATGAATACTAGTCTTTTGAACTGGTATCTGTAATCTCCATCTCTCTTCCAAACTACGAGGGGGTGTTTAAAAAAGATTTGTATTCACCCAGAAGTAGTTGTGATAGAAAGATGATATTTTATTTTGTTTGATACCTTAAAAGCTCTATAGCAACCACACAAATTTTGGTTTCGATCTGACAATTATTTTTTCTTTGCAGCCCTGATTGGAGTGAAGTGTGTGTGTGTGTGTGTGTGTGTGTGTGTGTGTGTGTGTGTGTGTGTGTGTGTGTGTGTGTGTGTGTGTGTGTGTGTGTGTGTGTGTTATGGAGGTTTAATGGCGCATAAGCTGCTGGGGCTATAGTGAGCCTTGGAGTGAAGTGTCACAATGGATAAAGTGGAATACGGGTCAGTGATTTAGTTCCTCTTTCTGAAAGGGAAAACACCCAAAACAATCAACGAAAAAATTGGCGCTGTTTATGGAGTTTACAGCGTGTTGCATATTGGTATAAATAGTTGAAATGTAGAAGAACCTCAGTGCATCATGAAGAAATCCCGGGACGCCCAGAAACTGCTATAATAATAGAGTGTTCCAAAAATTGAGGCACTAATTCTCGAAGATCACTGTATTAACGTCAAAGAATTAGCGCTCAGCTCCAAATTAGTGTAGAGTCTGTGTGAGAACCTTATCCATCAACAGTGTTTTGTATATGAGTACTCTGTGCTAGATGGGTTCCTCGACATCTGACCCCTTACCAGAAAAAGAAAAGGGCACAATGTACACAAGAAAAATATTGTCAATGTACCAAGAAAAGCAAGAGGAGTATTTTTCACAGCTAGTCACCGTGGATTAAACATGGATCCATCACTCTGATCGCGAAACTAAACACTAATCAAAAGTATTTCGTTAATAGCGGTTTTAACGCGAATAAAATGGAAAAACTATAATTTCTGCAAAGTATAATAACTGACATCTATTGATCATGTGATAAACTTTGAAAAGTCTGTTGTTGTTATTGTAGTTGGGTTTTAGCAGCATCAGCGATTAAGACCATATTGCTCCGTGTATATTGTCTGTAAATTGCATGTGTTCTGTGGTCGATTTTCTATTTGCTGGATCAAAAACCCGAGTTTCAGGGAGAAAAAATCATGGACTTTCACCTGAGACCGATAAACTCTGCCACATTGTGAAAAAGGCCCATAAAAATTCCTCCCGTCATCGACGGGACTCCAACTCAGGTCTTTTACACCTGGTGTGGACAGGACGGCGATTCTACCAAATGTGCTACCCACGAGGGGTTGAAGAGTCTCTAAAAGTGTACCCAAATATAATATGACAACATTTTACGTAGATAATCAGTAGTAACCAGGCCCAAAGAAGAAAAACGTTATGAGTTCTCTACGTACAATATCCAACTGATACTAATAAATATTTTCATATGCGCAAATGAAATGAATAAAATTATCAGCTTGCTGATAGGACAAAGGTGCCAAGATTAAAATACGCATATTTGAATTTCATTAAAAATAATGATTGTTACTGTTTTAATGTAACTGGATGCATTTCTAAAAAAATATATTTCTTAATCGCCTGTGTAGTTCTTAATAGAATAAAAATGTATCCTATTATGTTTATCAAATAAACTTAAAAAGAAATTATAGTATATATTTATTTAAAATAAATTTTATCTAGCGTAAATTTTTATTAATGTAATTAGAGATTTAAAAATAAAACCTAAATAAATAAATTTTATTAAAAAAACTAGAATACTCCGAAGGAAAATGTTTCATCTCACTGCTAGCTCTCCTATAATAGTGTGATCCAACAACTTTTGTACTGAAAAACGAATTTAATCGTATAATTTTAGAACAGTTCAATGGAAAGAATATTTTGATTCATGCATTTAATTCTAAATGTTTTACAGAAAACCTTGGCTTTCATCTCGCGGTTGTTACTATTTATTTATTTCTTCTTTTTCTTCATATCTAATGAAGAATTCTTGGAACAATATTTGAATACCTGCCAGGTGATAACTTAGATTCCCTGAAAATTAAGACGGCGGATGAAGTAGCTTTCTTCAAGCCATTGCTTCAAAAGCCATTTACTTTCGTAGATGAACGTGAATGAGTTCAATCATTCGAGAAAAGTCTTAAACACTTTGCCGCTGTGTGAAACGACTTCAAATAAAGGCAGCCGTGCTCGGATAACTATGGGCTTTGACGCAGTGTAGGGGTCCAAATACAAACGTGCCTGTGTAGGCATAAAGTATGACTACCAGCCATTACCAGAGTCGGAATGAAGGCTGTTAACAGTCAAGTTGGCACCTCGTGAGTGGCAACACTTCGTCCAAGGAAAAGCAGAAAGTCTTCAGATCTACACATATTAAAATTCCTCCTGTCCCATATGTCTGCTCCATTTTATTCGGCGCGCGCTCCATTTCATCCGTATCGTGAGGAGAAAAATGTGTTCTAACATTTCTGTCACGAATGAAAGCAACTTACGTGCGAGGAGGAGGAGGAGGAGGCAGAAGGATGGGGGTAGAAAGTGGCTACTTCACATTTACATATACCAATGATTCCTTAAGTTCCATGAAATTCACGTGGCATATTTCATTTCTCCATTGGCTTAAAAGCTGTTGAAGTCAGCTATCTGCAGAAGGGGAATGCAATTTGATATTTTCGGTTGGTTTAATTAATCGTATGATGCAGGCTGTCAGCGACGTCCTTTGATTAATTTAAGGTATAGTATGTCAATGACATCACTTTCTCTTTATAATTAGTAGGTGATTTGGTGATTAAAATGACCCGAGCTCTTCTTGTATTTAGGAGTCAATTGATAAAATAACATCTACTTCACTGTTCGCTATTAAATAGGAGATTAAGATATTAAATAAGAGGTCAGTCACCGAGTGAAAACTCAATTATAACAACATATGTACTTATGTTAGTATTTTCTTCCTCTAAGATATTCCTGCAGAAAACCTAATCGAAGGAAGTTGATACAGTAGTGTATAATATTTAATAAAAGATCAAATAAAGTATTGATAATCATTAAATAATAAGGTCTTTCGATAAATTTGGAATTTAGCTGTCCAACTATCTTTGTTCAATGTCAGATTTATGTTCCGCTTTATAACGGTACTTCACGAAATAATTTTATTTGAAAATAAGTCAAGGTAAAAATCGGTACTCCATCTGTAAGTTCTAATAACAATTATTAGATTGTTATTAAGGTTTTAATAACAATAATCATCAAAATTATTAAATTAAATAAAAACAGTTATTTGGACACAAGTTGGATAACATATTCTCTATGCAGCACTAATCACCCGAATTTTCCATCAGATCATAATAATGATCAAAACTGTGCCTCGAACATTAACGTATTCTCCACCTCAAGCCAGTCTCTAGTCATAACAGATAGTTTCCAAGTCGAATGTAATTCTCCAAGAATTAATGCCGAAATTACATTTTCGACGCCTCCTCTACAGCCAGACAGTGCAGATTTCGTGATCCACCTAATTTACCAATTAAGGTCCCAAATTAAATATCTCAAGGATGAGGTTTACTCACTGAGGAACCAAAATAAGCATATTAGTATTAGTATTAGTATTAGTAACGGCCGTATGGTGCAAGAAAGCCTATGGCTTATGCTGCACCAGCCAAAAAAAAAAAAAAAAAAAATCCGAACAAAACAATGATAAAAACAAAAATTAAATAAATAAATAATAATAATTAATAAATAAATAAAAATAATAAAATGAAATTAAAAATTAAATAAAAAGGAAATTAATCCTATCATCCTATGCGCTTCCCTTACCCGAAAGTACTATCCAGATGACCTTTGAATTTCCCCAAACTGTCGGCCTCTACCACCCATGAAGGCAACTTATTCCAGTAATTTATAACTCGCTAGCTAAAATAAAACTTCCTGCAGTCCAATCTAAACATTTCCCCGCGTAACTTGAATTTATGTCCCCTAGTTCTAGCATCATTTATAATCTTGAAAATTTTGTCCTCATTCATTTTACTGATGCCTCTCAGAGCCTTAAACACCTCAATCAAATCTCCTCTAAGGTGTCTAGTTTCCAAACTCTGCAACCCACATATTCGAAGTCTTTCTTCATAAGGACGCCCTTTTGCCGATCTCACCAGGCGAGTTACCCTTCTTTGCACCCTTTCAAGAAGCTCGATGTCTTTCTTTAGGTGCGGTCTCCATACTTGAACACAGTATTCCGTGTGGTCTAACATAGGCCTTATATAATGGGATTATCACGTCCCTATCTCTACTTGCAAAAGTTCGATAGATCATCGATAGGACACCATGGGCCTTCCTTGCAACCTGTTTACAATGCTCAGAGAATTTCATGTCTGACCGTATCGTAACACCCAAGTCCCTTTCCTCCAGTACTGGGTTTAGTTGAACTCCACCAAGTGAATAAGTTATTTTGGGATTACTGTTTCCCAGGTGTAATACCTTACACTTTGTTGGATTAAAGCACAGCTGCCATTTTTCTGACCATTCTTGAAGTCTATCTAGGTCTCTCTGAAGAAGCTTATCACTCATATGCTCTGAAGAGCATATCACTCATATGCTCTCGGACTTCTGTTCTTTGGCTAGCCAAAACGGCAAGCTGACATCTCAGGCACCAATAATACCCAAAAGGACAAAAACTACTCATCAACTAAAGCTTTCTAGCCTTATAAAGCCTGGCTCTCACACCCAAATCCAATCAAGACAATCACTAAGAAGTTCTGCAGACACTCCGACTGAGTATGTTAGCACGGACCGATCATGCACTCATCAGAAAGACATACTCAGACACTCAGTGGCTGGTGAGCAACCACAGCTTCATGCTATTGAAGAAGTATCCCAGCGAGAGAACCGACCAGGAAATAACAAAGACTCCCTACAGGCTCAAGAACAAAACAATAATTTAACTAACGCCCATCATGTTCTGCCCACCTCATATGCTGGCGTGCTTACCAACAGCCCTTCTAGTCATACCTACGTCCCATCTGGAGATATACAAAATTTCCTCATTCCAGCAGTCAACCCCGAAGCAAATTCCTCAGGATGCCGCCGAGCTGCCAATATTGATCGCTCTCCCCATCATGCTGTTATTACTAACCAGAGCTCTTTATCCCACCAAGTAACAGCCTCCAAATCTTGTCTGACACTGGCCGAGAAATATAATATCTCCGTCGTTCCTACCAGAGCCATCTTCGCCTCCAGATTTGGACCTAGAACCTCTCCTGAATCTATTAGGAGAATGTTTATTAAGGAGCATAACCTCTCAGTTCATGTTAAACGGCTTAAAAGTCGGCAAACATCCTATGCCTCCTTCCTTGTAATGTGTTCACCCGCTGTCTACCAAAAGGTTGTAGATCCTGCCTCCTGGCCCCAAGGAATATATATCAGACCATTTTCTGAGGAAAACAGACCCCATTAACAATCTCAACTAATCCACCCTCCTCGATAGCAATCAAGGCCTCAAGGAGAGTAGTATGAATGCTCCACGCTCCAGGTATTGTCTCAAAATATGCGCACCATAAGTCGCAATTATACTAGTGGTGAACCACATCGGTATCATCAAACTGATTCCATCAGCCTGCGATCACCAGTAATAAACAGTTCGGGAATGCTCATCCCAACATGGGTCACGAATCGACGAACTCGAAAGCCTGCCTTCAATAAAAACAAGGTATGTGCCTTAAGAAAGTTCCCTGGAATTATGCAATCAGAGTCTTGTACCAGAATGTTAGAAGCCTTCACAATAAGCTGGATACCGTTGACCAAATTCTCCTCGCCAATGATATCGATATCCTCTGTGTCACCGAGACCTGGCTCGATAAAGACCAAGAATATTTTATATCCTGTGTTCCAACTGGACATAAATCTGCTTTCACTTCTAGAGTTGGGCAAAGAGGAGGGGGATGTTGCAATTTTCTTTAAGAGCTCACAAACCTCACTCATTCATCAAGTCTCTAGCCAAACATCAGTGTACGAAGCGCTTGCTGTTACTCTCAGCTACCATAGGGTCCTCATAGATGTAGTTGTTATATATATATATATATATATCCCCAGTACCTTCTTATGAAGCCATCCATGAAATATCTAACTGGATCATCAACCAGATTCATCCTTCAGCCTTGCACTTCGTCTGTGGAGATTTTAATCTTCCTCCTCAGCTAGCTAACCTTCAGCAAATGCTCCTATCAAACGTATCTTGTACAGGGTTACAAATGATCAACGATCTCCCGACCAGATGTAACAACCAATTAGATCGTATCCTTGCTTCTTTTCCTTGCACACCTGATTACCTGTCAGAGACTTATTTCAATTCGGACCACAAGCCAATTGGTGTTCTTTCACACATAGCTGCTCCAAACTTCAATGTCGTGAATTCGACTAATACCAAAGTAATAGTAAGTCCCAGGTTTCTGAGTATTTTTAAATGTGTTGAGGCGGCCTCTGTCATCCCACGGACAGTCTTAGAAAATTGTGATCTAGAAATTGCAGTGAATTTGTTTCCTAGCTGGCTTAAGACTATTGCGACATTTGCAGCATCAAAGAGAATTTCCATCATGCCTCGGTCCAGAACATGGACTCCCTATCTTAATACGAGCTTCAAGTTAAAGCAGCATCTGCACAAAATGTTTAAGCAGTCGCACAGTATCCAAGGCAGGATAGCCTACTCCAGAGCTCGCGTAACATTTAATAAGCAGAAATCAAAAGCAGTTTAGCATTATATGGATAGAACCCTTCGTAGCGGAAAATGCCCCTACTCTGAGCGGCCTTCTGATTTCCCTATAAATCTTGAACCTGACCAGTGGCTTGACTTCATATCTAGATTTTCCTCTAACACGGAACAATATCCTGACCTTCATACTCCAACAACTAGAATCCTGCCGGCAGTATCAATCTCCAGGGAACAGCGTATTGCTACCATTAATAATTCTACACCAGCTTCTGCTACGGCAGGTGCGGACGGAATCCCCCAATTCATTATCAAATTTCTTAGCCCATATATTTTGGATCCCCTTCTAACTATTTTTAATGCTGTTTTGTCAAGCCATTTCTTTCCCCAGCAGTGGAACATCTACCTTGTGAAGCCTATCCCCAAAATTCAATCTCTTACACTTCTTAAGCATTACCGGCCAATCTCCAATGCCTCAAGTCTTCTAAAGCTCCTTGAGAAGGTACTTCTCCCCGTTCTAACTAAACAACTTCTTCCACATCAGCCTGCTCAAATCCATTACTCCCTTTCTCATAGATCCACTGTGACTAACCTCTTAGCCACCACCAGCTCTAACCTCTCTGCTGTTGAATCCCAAGTAGAGCTTGCAGTCACCTATGTAGACCTTGAAGCAGCTTTCGACTCTATAAACGTTCCTGCAATGGTGAAGCTACTTTCAGACTACTACCAGATCAAGGGAGACACTCTACAGTTCCTCACGTCACTACTTCAAAACAGAATAATCCAGCTTACTGTACATGGGCATATATACGAACGAAGTATCTCTTCAGGCGTGCCACAAGGTGGTGTCTTATCTGGGCTCTTGTTCACAGCACTTATCTCTCCACTTGTTGAGTCCAGGTATGATATCTTATGTTATGCAGATGATATAAAGCTCCTCACACCGATTTCTCCATACGATGATCTTCTCATGATAACAGGATCAATTAATAATACACTGACGGAAATTGAAAACTACCTCAACCAGTTCGGATTAAAAATAAACCCAGAAAAATCTGAATTTATGGTATTCTCTTTAAAGAAAACGCCTTCTTATATTCAGCCCATTCTGTGTAATTCTCCAATTCCCATCGTCAATAAGCATACTGATCTCGGGGTTGTGTTTGATCCTAAGCTCTGCTTCAGTTACCACATAGATAAGCTCCTCACCCTGGCATCTCGACTCCGATGGATTGCCAAACAGCATCTACATTATATCAAGGAAGTCACAACTACTATAAAAAATATAAAAACCACTGTATACTCTCCGCTTTTATATGCTGCAGAGATATGGGCATCAGCTGCCACTAGCACAATCAGGCCACTTTTTTCTGCTGAGTTTTGGCTCTTAAAATGGACCATAGACAAACATAAACTTCCTCCACAGCTAAGGAAAACTGAAATGGCGAGCTTGATTCAGATTCACAGGCTCCCAACGCTGATTAGGGTGAAGCGTCTTACCACGACTATCAAAATGATGGTTGGCGAGATTTCGGCACCATCATTCTGGGACCTGTGCTCATGGAGAATCCCTCAGTCTTCCCTCAGAGCGACTCCAACTCTATGCCCACATCTCAGCCGTCTCCACCTATCCGATAGGTTTCTGCCTTTTCAGCTACTTTTGTGTGCCCAGTCCTTGGATGCTGACCTTAAGTTTTCTTGTGATAGGGAATACAGACGCCGCATCTTTAAATTGTACTTCCCTGTCCCTGATCCTTCTCCTCGAAGCTCATCTTAATGCTGCAAGCCATCAATACACTAACTTTTCAGTATGACAGTTAGTAATGATGGACTAACTACTTCTGTTCAGTGCAAAGAACCTTGCCTGTTCATACTACTATATGTATATAAAATTATTTGTTTCCGAAAATACCTTCTTTATGTATCGTATTGTAAATAACTGTATGATACTTGGAGTTTTGAGTTGTACTTCCACATATGCATTTCCTATGTTTTATATATCAATGCTCCCTATTTATATTGTATTATTACTGTTAACCCCTGGTCTGGTGGCCGTGAAGGGCAACATTGCAATCTATTGAATTGTATTATCATTACTGTTATTGCAATAAAGATTTTTTTCTTTCTATTCAGAGAACTACCCTGCACTTTGCAATTGTTTGATCGTGGAAGATTCAACTCGCCGATGTTCCAGCACAATGCCTCCAATCCCATATCATTAAGTGACACACCACACTTCGAATTTTCACCCCACGTTCATAGCTAATTTCTAGAATCTCGTCTCTACTCGCATTTGGAAATATTCTCTGTGTCATTTCAGTTTATTTTCTTATTTTCATAGATTTAAAGGCAAATCGATGTGTGTAATCAACTTAACCCTCTTAAACAGAATATTCACTTTGGAAACACCTTTAGCGAACACAGTTAAAGGCAAGGCAATATTAAGTTTCACATTAATTAAACGAAACGAAGACTTCGCGCTACTTTATCAGTTCCTTTCGTAGTGAACGTTTAATTGATCTTCCATTAGATTCTTACATTCGTAGTTAAGGTGTCTCCTTTGTGGGAAATCCTCAACCGAGAAGGGAATGCAAATAGTCTTAGAGAAGTGTGTTGCTACGAATTTATTAATTAGTGTTAAATTAATAAATCAACCGCACCTAAATAACACGTGAATTACAATCCATAATGATTTCAGCTGGTTTCTTCAAAAATTCGAATTTTAGCGACATTAAATTACATCGACGACACGTGTGCTGAAAAGCATAATCTTAATATATTGCTATCATTCTTTCTTTAACTAATTAATTTAGTAATTTAATTTTCGGTTCGCTTTGATTTTGTTGGGTGCTTTCTCTTAACGAATCTGCATACCAACTTTCTATGCTGTACAATGAATTCTATTATAAATACGAGTACAATTTATAACAGAATCAAATGTTGATTGTGGTCTATTTGTCTCGTTTCTGAAATTACATGGTTTTCAATAAGCTCAATTTTCTTTTTAACATTGTCCAATTATTGATAATTTCATGATGGTTGCACTCCAAACACGCGTACTACCAATAAACTCAAGGTTTCCTTTTATAGAAGTAGAGTTAAAGTTCTGGAACTTTTCATACAGCCGACAACGAGGGTAGTTTATCTGTAACCATAATTTGGGATGGAATTGTCATTAATTGAAATATTTCTTCAACCTTTATTCTTCTGCTTCCTTTAATGTGGATAAATTCTCATCGTTCATCTACTTCTGTCACTTAATATGACGTGCTATCTTCTCGTCCTTAAGCTTATCTCTGGCTGTCATTCGGAATGGAGCATTTTCATTTTCACAAAGCTGGTACGCTGCCCTCCTTAGTGTGCACTTACTCTTTGGGATCTCCTATATTTCCTCAGCTCATTCACATGGCAGTGACTGAATCCATTCAGTCACTGCCATACGAATAAGAATGGACACTGAACGAGGTCTTTCCACGACATTTTGTTATTTATTGCCGCCATTTCCGTGCCAAATGGAAAGAGCGAATCCGTGAAGAGGTCACTTGTTACGTCTAAGGAAACTAGTGGACAGGGGAAAAAATTAGCATCATAAGCCTTACGTCCAAAGAATAAATTCTTCGCTGCAGTCAACGAGATTTCGGGTATCCTTTTCCGACTACTTACAGATGAGCCCCATTAATATCCTCCCAGTTATTTTAATCCTCATTTTTTATCCTATTTTATTACGATTCGCATGTTTAAGATGGCTATTACATCCTTACATTCCTATTTAAGATGTTTCGTTCGTAAGAAATCCTCAGCCGAGAAGGGCATGCAAATAGTCTTAGAAAAGTGTGCGGCTACGAATTTATTATTCTCAGAAATATGAAAAATGTTTAGTTTAACTCAGATCAGGGTTGAGAAGGAAAATCGGAAAATAAACGGATGTGACCTCTTTAAAAGGTTATCTTCATTTTAGCCGCCGTGTTCCTCCCACCCAGTTCTCCCCTTTCTGCCATCTGAAAGGAATACAAAACGTAATGCGACTTTCAGGATAGCTAATGGTTGTTGAGATGAGATTATTTCTTTTGATAAATGGAAACAAATGTGGCGGGGGAGACTCGATCGATAAGCTCGTGGAAGGAACATGTTTCGTCATCGGATAGAAGTTATCAATACCGAACTGATACCCACAAGGATGAGTATTTAAATACTTACACGATTACTGAAAAATATAATTTATACGTGGTATTTTATTAATATTAGATACTCATCGGTATTGTCTGATACTTCTAATTTTTGATCTTAATCTGTTCTAATTTGTAATGTGTTCGGTCCCGTACTGTTAACTATTTTACGACTACGAACTGTTAATTTATTTAAAACCTTAATTTTAAATACGCCTAACGATTATCCGATCTTAATTTATTTGAATATTAAGGTACTTTTATTAAATATTTTAAATGTACTACTAAATTTAAAACTGTGTTGTAATCGATGCTGTTGGATGAATAATAAAACTGTCACCTATCTTTATAAATTACCTCACTATCCAGAAAAACAGAACGAATATCAAAATTAAGTCTACAAGAGAAGTAACCGCGATGATTTTAACCTGACTTCATGTATACACGAGTATTGCTGCTTTTTTTATTTCAAAACCTCTCTTGTGGCTTTGCTATAAGCGAATGTAACTTAGATTTGGTTGATAGTTGAATTATATGATGAAAAAAAAGCTCTTTTTGAATTAAATGTTAGAATCGACTAAGTAAAATCATAAATGAGAAAAAAGCAGTAATATTCGTTTAGAAATATTCAATCAAAATACAAATTAAAATCAGTCTGGAGTGGATAATTGGAGAAGAGTTAATAAAAAAAATAGCAGAATTTACTTATCACGATAAAAGAAAGAACTTTTGTTTGCCATTCTTGTTTAAAAATTATCTTGACTTGTATACAGTTTTCAAAACATTCATCTGGTTTAATCGTAATTTAATAGTGAGCACTTTTGAAAAATATGGATGAATTCATTCTCTTAATTTATTTAACAACAAATAAGGATGAGAATGATCAGCTCTAGTATAATATTGTCTCTGTTATCCCAATGGATTGCAGATCCTGGACTGGAAAGTTGGATACCTAAAGGGAGTGAATATGGAAATTTCTTTACGCACTGCTGTGAAACAGGTCATTTGCATGTGGAGGAAAAGCCGAAACCTTCGAATACACATCTATACGTACATTATACAAACTGACAGTTACACAAAATATTAAAATTGAAAACTTGAAAGCTGACATCTGGAGCATTAAATGGAAATTTGCTTAAATAAGAAAAATTACATACGAGTAAAAGAAATTGAATTATAAATGCAAATATTTTACCATATACTCGGATTATTCTCTTTGCACTATGGTGTCAACCAGAAGAGCCACAACAACTTCTGTGCCTCTTAAGCACGTACGGTTTCCCAGTTCTTACCATCAAACACACAACTGTCCAGTAGCCCTGTCTTATGCACTTAAATTCTTATTCGTTACTGAATTTCCTGACATTGGCATTGCAACTAATGCTATCTTCGTTGTCTGTCTAGACTCCAGCTTGTAATTTTTAATCACAATCACATTCGATTTCCATGGTTTATTCATCAGTATTCAACTTCAAATCTCAAAAAATATATATAAGGTCTGGTTATAAAGTTTCTCGACTTGTGCAATAAAAAGAATACAAAGTGAAGGAGCTCAGAAATAGTTTTAATTTTTCTTCAAAATAATTACTGCCTGATTGATTGCACTTATTCCACTGTTATAATTTTTTTTTCTGAAAAGAGTCAACGAATGCTTCCAAAGAGGTGATGTTCAGTTCGGCGGTTACGTTTTCCTTTTATGTCCTCAACATCCTGATATCTCTCTCCTTTGAGGTCAGTTTTCACCTCGAGAAAGAGGAAGAAGCTCGCTGGTGGTAGATAGGGAGAGTATAGTGGGTGGGTGGTTGATCTGTACAATGCCACGTTTCACCAGAAATGTCTCACAACAGATGCGGAATGGGCGGGGCATTGCCTCGAAATTGTGGCGGGAAATACGTTTCGATAGTCTTTGAAGCACCTATCCGTAGAATGCAGCACTGATTCTCTCCTCTTCAAGTACAAATTCCTTATGAATTACACACTGTTTTTCAAAAACCATGATCATCATCTTGTTCGTGGACTTCTGTAAGCGAAAATTTTAGTGATGATTTTGAAGTCCACTACCTTCTCTGACGCTTCGTCCTCTGAGTCGTACTGAAAGAGCCAACACCCATCTGCAATGACAGTACAGTTAAGAAGTTAAAATTGACAAGTCTAAATGGAATCGTTGTATGATGACACTCTTCTTCGCTTCTGGTCATCCATGAGGCTGTGCGGCACAAAGTTTGCACAGAACTTCCCTTTCTCTAAATATTCAAGCAGACCTTGACGAATCGTCTCCTTATTCATATCCAACTCATCGACCATCGTTCTGATGGTAAAACAGCTATCTCTTGCCATAATTTCCAAAAATTTTGCAACTTTGTCCTGATTTCAAGAGGTTGACTAATGACCACTCCCTGGATCATTGTGAATATCCTGACATCCTTCTTTGAGCCGCTTATAGCATTCAAACACACCGGAACTCCTTAATTGCATCAGCATAAACAGTTTGTAACATTTCATACGTTTCTATTGAAGATTTTACCAGTTTAAAGCAAAATTTGATTTTCGTTCGTTGCAAAATAGTGACGCGGAATGTTAACGCTACTAACTAAACTGGTTGTTACTTGCAACCTATGAACCTATTAGACCAACTCTATACCATCATCTGTTGGAGGAAGTTTGAAATAAAATATACCACCTCCGTTTATTTTCAAACCCATTGAACATGAGTGCAAGAGCACCAGTCCTGGAAGTTTATGACACACCATGTATATTCTTAATAAATTGCTTACATATTGCAAATTTTTTTTCAACTGCATTGCTAGTTATGGAACAGTATTGCCTTTTTATTCCTTCAACAACTACGCTTTTGATTGTTCGGTTATCTCTTCGTTCTCAGTGTTCTGAAGTGAAGCAAACTTGGTCACAAGTTAAGCAAGCGCTGTAGCATGCGCATCCAGGCAGCTGTAATTTGCAAGAGCAGTTCGTGCTGTTACGAAATTTACTAAATAAGCGATAATAATAATTGGATTGTAAAATACATTTTATTTTTGCAAAAGGTGCGGGTTTTAAATGATTTCCTGATTGTACAGTGCTGGATTTTCCACTTTACCATCGTATTAAATCAATGTTGGAAAAAATCTTGCCAATACATCTTACTTACCATCTACCAGATTTAGTTAAAGAATCGGTATAGAGAGTGGAATGTCCCTAACGTATTAAAGATCCCGAGTCCCGAAGAAATAGTCAAAAACATGACTCCTCGCTGATTATAAGCAAGGAGAAAGTTTGTATTCCATAACTAAGCTGTTATACGAACTGCTTTATATGTCTTTCACAGTACCTGGAAAAGTTCCAATCTAAAGACCGACATGGGTTTAGAAAACGCTTTTCGGCCATTGAAAACCGACGGTACTTTGAAGCTCGGTCACAGAAACGGCTGATGAAAGAAAGCTAACTGATAACATCTATCGTGACTATTCCAGAACCTTTAATTCCATCCTTAGTGCACTCCCGTGAAGCAAGCTTTGGAACTATGGCCTCACGGAGGTCACTTATTTAATGGGTTCTCGGCTAACTTTGAAAGCAGAAAGACGAGCGTAGTGATCTCAGTAGAAGAATCCAGCGCTTTCACTGCACCTAAAGGCGTGTTGCAGGGATCTTCAACCGTCTATGTTAATGATATACCACAAAACTGTTTCGCTAAAGGAGCTGGTACTTAGTGTTTGCAGATGATATCGGATTTTTCGCCAGAACTCAAATTAGACAAAAATATTCTCCTGCAGTCAAATGCGAGTTATAAACATTATGTTGGGAATAGTTTATTTAATAAAACCGACTACGTATTGTAGAAACTTTGGACTAAATTATGCTTCTTCGTAATGACGTTGTAGTCATGAGTCTGCTGTTTTTAGATCAAAACTAGAATATATCTCCAGTTTTGATGTAAGAACAGTCGGAAATATAATATAGCGGAATTTTTAATCAACGAATTAAAGGTAGCTCAAAGAGATTCAATTCCATGTACATCCTCGAATGGAATTGATACTACCCAGACGAGTAGGAAACTCTGCTACATGATATGGTTGCAATAACTTGAAGCAAGGAAGACATCACTTGAAGCAAGAAAGACTTATCCAGACGCTGTCTTGTCAGATAACACCATTAGGAGCTGAGCTGCATGTCAAACTGAAATACAACATTCCTTCAAGAAACATTAGAGCGGATGAAGTTTGTAGAATAGAACAGAACAGAACGTCTATTGACAACAAAAACGAAAAGCACCTCTTTTCTCTTAAGAAAAATGAGAATAAACACAATAAACAGTAACTTACTATAATGAATAAGTTTAATCGAAAATACATCCGAATAAGAAAAACGTCCACCTTTTTCCCTTTATAGAGATATCCTAAGATATATCTTTTCAAATATAGTTCTTCTATGTATTGTATTTAAACGACTGATTTAAAATTGTTCAATGTAAAAGGTAATGGGCTGCGATAACGCCAGATGTATTTCCACCGGCAATAAATATTTGTGTTTTTATGGCAGCTACAATTTGGACGCGTGCACTAAAGAGAAATAAAAAAGGTAAAAGCGAAAATATCCAAATATACTCAGTATTCCTTGGCCCTCCCCAAAATCCCCGACTGATGGGAAGATGAAAAAATACCCTAGATTATCCGAACTTCTCTGTAGAAAACTATCTATATCTTATCGAGTGGGAGGATTACTCCAGTCGCCATACGGAAAAAAGAAATATCTACCGAAGCTGCGACACTCCTCAACAAACACAACTGCTCGGTATAATTTTTTATCAATGGTTGGGAAATTTCACTTGATTGTTATACACTGTCCTACCATTAATATCCGGACACCTGCTTTTACACAAAAAAAGCTTTTATTATGTCATTTAATATTTTGTGCTGAAACCTTTTGCTTCTATGACGGCCTTCAATCTTCGCTGCATACTCTCAACCTGCTTTTTATAACTCTCAGGTGACATGTTCCTCCACTCGGCCTTTAACGGAGTCACCAGTCCGGCCTTGTTCTTTGGGAGATCTCGACGTGCTCGATAGGGTTCAGACTGATCAGGACTCTGGGCTGGCCAATCCAAACCCCGACCTTGTCCTCAAACCACTCTGTTAAGACCCGATCAGTAAGGCATGGCGCGCTGGTTGCTGATACAAGTATGGGCCTTCCCCTAAGTATTGTCATAATGTTGGAAGTGCATAATTGTTCAGGTCCTGGTATTGCGCAGCATTCATGGTTTTGTCGATAACGACTAACGGGGCCATGCTAAACCATGAGGGGAGCCCCGTACCATGACACTGCCTCCACCAAACTTCATTTTTGGGAGGATCCAATTGGGAAGGAACATTTCCACGCCAAACCCAGGAACGGCCAGCAGACTGGTAGAATGCGAACATCGCCTCGTCTGTCCATAGGACTGTTTTCCACTGTTCTACAGTCCAGGATTCGCGCTCCTTACACCATTTGTTGAGGCATCTAGCATTTGTTGAGGTGATCGATTCTGTTGAACTATTGAGGTATTTCTGTGTAATCTTGCCTGCCTGCTTTTGCAATTGTCTGTTCGAAGCCCAGTGTGCATATTTATAGCAGGTTCTGTGACGTGCTGCATGCATAGGACCTGTTTCCCCATCCATGGACGGTTATCCGGATATTAATGGTACAGCAGTGTATATTAACAGTATAATCATTTCATTTGCGTGGATTTTGCTATCATGTACTTACGTTCAGCATACGGCTATAGATTTCACAATCGTATTTAATCATTTACTTTGCTTCCTGTCTGTATTTATGCGTTGTTATCGTATACACTATATACCCTAGTATCTAAAATATAAATTGCAATAAACTATGAAATATCAAGAAATTTGCCTCTACTTTCATTAATTGTGAGACTATAATTACTGAAAGCAGTAAGTTCATTCTTGTTTAATCACATTCTAATAGAGAACATGATCTCCCAAATAATTCTCTGCGAACATGATTGCCCAAATAATTAGCAGCCAAATAATTCTCTCAACGAGTTTTAGTTCTGTTTACGAAGCTCTACGATAAGGTGTTGCGGGAATAAATTCCATTTCCTTGCAAGACCAGAGGACCTTAACTTATGGAGAATTCTGGGTGAACATCGACGTATCCCAGTTATTCTTCCTAACGCATACTAAACATATTCAACCAAAGTGAGGTAGATGAGTCGCCACCTGCTCCATTCGGTAAATATCTTAACTTTGAAGGGATTGGTGAACCAGCTGAATCTTTTAGGAGAAAGATTAGCTGAATCTTTTATCCTCCATGACAAGAAATTCAGGGCCTACGATTTCACATGCAGCTCAAGGATCTTGCTGGTGTAAGAAGTAGATCTTACAACTATAATAGAAACATTTATTTTAGCTAAAATAAATCCAGGAAGGGCTAGGGAAACTAAGAATTAGCATTAATGCTCGAGTATTAAGTTAAAGATAGTAAGTAATAGGACCGTGAAATGGGATTACGAAGCGTCTCTTTTGATCCAAGCCACCGTTAGGAAGTAAACAGGAAATTAGTGGACGTCCAGTGTTCGCGTCAAAAGAAAATGATATAAGAGTGACTGGTATTTGGGTTAAGTTCGATATATTTAGCAGACGTATGAACACAAAAATGAGTGTTTCGGAGGTGACCCGGCAAACATGAAAAGGCCATACTGCCGTGTGAAAACAAAATCATAAGAAATTTCTAGAGAAGGGTTGGTTTGTGCATGAGGGAGACAGCTGTGGTGAGTCGTTTTAGCAAATAGGAAGGAATGAAAAATTAAACAGTATGGGGATTGGTTACGAGTCCTTGGGGGAAGCGTTGTCCTTTTCATTTATCTTAAATGGCTTTCCAACTAATACTAGAATAAAATCCAGGCTTTTTTTTTTCAAATGTGGAGAAAAACATTAGTCATAATCTCCGTGCCATTCGCAAAGGTCCTTTCTCACTTTGAAGGACAACTTTTTGGAGAACTGTGGTGTGAGATAAATCATGATTCAAAATAATACTGAGAAGAAATAAAAAAAACTGTGCGCGTAGCAACTGAATGTTTAATGATTTCAATCCCGAGTCCATATCTTGCAAGGAATTCCCACTAAAAAAAGTGCACCGTCTTTGCTATATGATCTACGAGTTCTTATAAACAGCCACATTTCTTCAAAAGCTAGTCACCAATATCAAAAGTTTGTCGTCAGACGGTTTATTTTAGTTGTTGGCTTTAAATTCATATAATGCGATCTTTTCAAAGAAACCAATATTAACTTGGCGATATAATATTGGCTGATCTCTCCAGAAAAGCACAAGAGATATTAAATAGCCAAGTCACTACCCGAACTACAAAAAACTGACTTTAAAACTACAAAAAAACTAATAAAAGTGCATGCGAATAACTCCATATGAGACAAACATTATAATTCTTTCAGGAACGATCAACCTTCGAATCTTTATTTGTTTATTTGTTCTTTGATCAGTTTACAAAATAATAAAGTTTTGTCGTATCAACGTTGGATAAGAAATAATTGCGAAATGCTTTCCAGGTGATTTTAATGTTCGATCTCCTAAGAAAAGCCATACATAAGTGATCGGGCTATTATTCGCGTTCCTTCAACCAATAAGATTCGTTTTGTAAAAAAAATTCAGTCCATAATTTAATGGTGGTAAGAAGACTTCATTTTACTTTATCTTTCGTTTCAAGTCACACCAATCCTTGCAAGATAGAGACCATTTAACCTTACAGCTGCTAGACTAACTAGACTAATTTTTTAGTCACCAGTGGTGACCAGGCGACCTGGTTTGTCGAGCTCTGCTTATAAGTATATACAAGCTTTATGAACTGTAATTTTGATATGAGAGTTGAGAATTGTCCACAATATGTTCTATCCTTCTCTCTCTCTCTTGCTGTTTATCAATGTTTGCTCAAAGGTTTACGATTAAAATGTTTTCATAGCATGCTACTTATTACGGTTAAAGAGAATTTGTTAATCGTAATTTTTAAGTAAGTAAATTTGAAAAGCATGTTTCATTGCAGCTTTTATTTAATGGAAGAAATAAAATATATAAAATATCTCGAACTTCTGAAATGTAGTGTTGAAAGTTATCTCGTTTGATCTTGGAGGATCACCTTGTGCGCTTCTAAGTTTAGCTAAGCTTAGCCCTCCTTTTTATATAAGTATACATCGCTTGCAATATATGTACTATTACACGCTCTGTGTATCTCTGTAGTGGATCAGGAACTGGATGATATTGAACGAACTTTACGAAAGGCAGAAACATATTTTTTGTTCACTATTTATACAAGGAATGCGCAACTTTTCCCTTGTAATAAATCTAAAAACTGTTTCGAATTTAACTGGGGGATACATGTTGACTGATGTCCGTATCAAAAGAGTTTCAGTGTAGCAGTTTATTTACGCTTTTCTAATCAGAATTTATATGATAGAGGGAAAAGTAATGTATATCATTTTGGCCATTGAATATTTCCGTGAATTTCTATTTTTAATAGGAAAAGCACTTTGTCTTACATATTGAAGGCATGACAAGTTACAACGCAATTGCTGTCAATCCTATCTACTTCTTTGAGGAACTTTCAAAGATTCAAATTTCACATAAATTTCACCTTTTTATAATAAAGCGTGTATACGTTTATAAAAAAACCCTGACGATATTCTTGTGAACTGCAAACCGATTCTGTTTTATTTTGACAAAAATAAATGCGTCAGCCATTTAAATCAAAATTCTGGGTTAACAAACTTTTCAAAATAAATCGAAAGAATGAATTTTAATATTTATAGGCATTCTTAAATATAATATTTAATAATAAATAAATAAAAGCAGTAGGTGAGTATTCCTTCCAATTCCATTATGCTGTGCAAACAAAAGGTTGTGAAAGCGGTTGAGTTTATGTGCAAATGTGATGTTTTTGAAATATTATGATTCAAATTATTGATTACATGGCTTTTACTGTATTTTTGTCTCGTACAGAAGATTTTGAATCGTAATAATTTAGTTTGGTATTTCGATAAGATTTTCCGAATGGTGAGCGTTAATAGACTAACACCTTGAAATCTTGGTTTCTGTTTTTGGAGTTATCTGGTGTTCAAGAACCAAGTGTAACTCGCTTTTGTGAGTTGCAATTGGTTCGTGAACTATGACTACAAAATCTTGACTTCATTCAAGTATATTTATTCGCTGATTAACCGAATTATAACTCTAGACCTTCACCGATATCCTGAGTCCTTCATCTACAACAGATATCGTCCATTATCAGTTTTAGACCTTTGCATTAAGTCTAACTTATACATTTTTGTGAATTACAATATCTAGCCAAGCCATAAAGATATGCGACATTCGTTCCATTTTTAACTCTTCAGAATGCTGTTCCAATAAGCTATTTTGTCCAAAATTGGAATGAAGCAAAATACGTGTCTTCCCAGTTTTCAAACCGCGTATTTTACATATAGTTCTTCCATTCTTTCAAGTATTGGAAGCAGGTTCAGTTTTCATTTGCAAAACTGATGTGAGAAGGCGCAGACATTTTGCCTGAGGTGATTTCTAAAGCAGAGTACCGGAGTTCCAAGGCGTGTGAAGAAATGAACGATTTGCCACGTGTACGTGACAAATTGTTTGAAATGATCGATCAATGAATAAGGAAGGCGAAAGAATTGAAACACCCTTTTTAGATAAGAAAATGAGGCAATATCGTGATCGCCACGGACACATTAATGGTGTACAAATTCGAATGGTAACATACTTTCAAGCTTACGTGGAAATATTTACAAGTGTGATGTTCTGTTTGTGATTGATTGCTGTTGCCTTATTTCTCTGAGAATAAATTCCCACCCTTCAATGGAATATATGAATAATGGTAAACTACTTTTGCTTTCAGTTTATCAACTATTAGATATTTTTACTTAAATTTTATATTTTATTTCTCTTGCTTTTTCTTCCCCTCTTCTGTGGATGTTCTATCATTTGTAATTTTTATTATTTGATTTCATCTGTATCTCAGTTTTTGTTTATATTATGGTGTGATAAATCGAGGTTCAACAAACGAAATTTAAAATGTGCACGTTGTAAACGTAATTTGTTTTTTATCTTGATTTTTCATGTCTTTTCAAGTCTCAGGCTTTCAGCCTTAAGTTTTATTAAATACAGAGAGAAAACAGACTTAAAAAGGAGTAATAGGGAGAAGCGTAATAAATATGCAGTTGTAATTTAACTGAATGGCTAAGTTTAGAGAACGTAAACCTATAGAGTTTTATTACGTGTTCAAGAAAGTTATAATCATAGTAATTAATTGATAAGGAGATGTATGTTTACTTTTATGTTTTTATTAATTACAGAAATGGCAAAAATATATATATATATATATATTTAATTTAAGAAATAAAATCGAAAGCACATGAAATTTAACGAAATGCATACAAATCAGACGCATTATACAAAATAAAAGGCCTCGCTACTGTATTCATTATGCGATGACTTTTATAAGACGATTTGATTAATTACATTCGAGTTTATCTTCAATGCTTTAGCTATGTTGTTATGTTCGCGAGTATTCCTAGATCTACAGAAAGACTCAGGCAAAGCGAAAAAAGAAAAAAAAAAACCTCATTAGACAGAACTTCCAGTGCTTTATTGCCACAGTTTCTGAAATTTGTCAAATTGTATACCGCTCATTAGTATCTAAGAGTATTTTGCGCTGTGTGTGTGTTATTATGTTTGTACAGTTTCCAATTTGCATGTTGTGCTGGCTGAAAAACCTGGAACGCATGACAAAAAACAGAAATAAAACCTCTCCTCCCTTGAGATCGACTAATTACATCCCCAGTTGAAGAGGTCTTTAAATTGTTTTGTTATTATTGTAGGATTTTAGACGTATCAGCAACTTACGCCATATTGGGCAGGGTATATAATGTCTATAAATTGCGTGTGCTGGACGAAAACCCATGCTACAGTCCCCTGAAACTCATCAACTCAGCCACGTTGTGAAAAAGATCCATAAAAATTCTTCGCTTCAGTGACAGAATTCGAACTCAGATCTTTTGCACCCGGTGTTCGGAGGACAGTGATTATACCAACTGCGCTACCCACGAGGGTGAGGCCTTTAAAAATTCTTCCATTCTCCCACGGGATTACGATCCTTATCTCTTCGAATATTCTGTTCGTTTTTGAACAGACGATTAGCCTCAAAGTGTGTTCTACAAAATTATGGGAACGCCTCACCGATTGGTCATGCAGGCTGGATTGGTCTTTAATTCCTTGATAGTGGAAAAAGCGGGTTCATGACTATTAACTATCTTGGCCTCATCCGACAAATTCCTTACTAGGTTAACATCTCGTTACTGTAGAAATCTGGAAATAAGAAATGGGTCACCCTCGGACTCTCAAATCACGACTTTGGTATGTCAGAAATGGTCTGAAAAATGGCAACCGAAATTTAATGCTTATGGAACTCCTGTTCTGTTACACAGCTGCTTTGCACCTAAGATACCGAACATAACAGGAGTGTAGTTAAAAGAGATCCAAGATCCAGGACAAAAAAAAAAAAAAAACAGACATTCATTCAGATATTAAATTTGCATGGAGTATAAAAAATGCTAGAAAGGCACGTAGTGTCCTGCCTAAGATATATAAGACATTCGCAAATGGAGAAAAGGATGCCATTGTCCATCTATATAAGAGGATGGTGAGACCGCATTTAGAATACTGTGTTCGGGTCTTGAGGCTACGCTTGAAGAAGGATATAATGCTTCTAGAAAGGGTTCAAAGAAGATCAATCTGATTGATGAGGGTGCTAATCAATGCATATATGAAGAACGTAAGGTGAGGACCGAATAGTTTGACAATAAGATATCTCAGGTAAAACCTGATAGAGACATAGAAGATCATGAAGGAAATCAGTCGAATGAATGAAGGAGGTATATTTTCACTGGCATGTTATACAAGAACCAGAAGACACAAAAATATAAAATTTTAGGGAGTAACAGAAGACTGGACCTCATGAAGTTTACTATCGGTGCAGCGTATTTGAGATCATTGGAATAAATTTCCTTCCACAATGGTTGAAGAAAAAAGGTTGGCGGAATGGGGTAGCTACCTTTTTGGCGACGGGGAAGATACGAGTGATAGAGAATTTATTTTATCTTTTATGGTTAGACGCAGAAAAAATTTTCACTTTCTTTCACCATTTAGCCATTATAATACTAGTGCTATCCTGGAAAATCACCATGATGTGATCAAGGTGATTTTTCAGGATAGTAAAAAAAGGGACCTGCTTTGCAACAATGTTCAGATAGAATCGTCTTTAATGATGACACATTTTGCTTTTGCTGTTTATAGTTTGACTATTAGAGGCTAGTAGTCCTGTCCCACAAATGATTGTGTTTCGCATGTATTGTGAGATAGGAACCAAGTGAATTATAAAGTTAAAAGTTTGTGGCATTATCTTCTTTGTAATAACCTCATCTTTTGTAATTACATCATAGTCTTTGTAAAATCACTTTGTAATTATCTCATAGTCTTTATAATTACCTTATATTCTTTCTAACTATTCACGCGAGGAAATGTTTTCGCAGCCCTCTCGGTAGCACAGTTGTTAGAATTTCCACACATCGGGTGGAAAAGATCTTAAGTTCAAATCTCGTTGACGATGTGAGAAATTTTTATGGGACTGTTTCACAACCTGGTTGAGTTAGCTAGTCTTAGCAGAGGTAGCACGGATTTTTCTCGTAGAAACTTGTGCTTTTTATTCCAGCAAACTGCAAATCGACCGTACTAGTTTTTGATGGATCTAAAACCCTACAATAACAAATAAATGAAATTTAGTGCACTCTATCACTAATAAGTTAGCAGACTCGGGTACGACTGAAAACCTACGAAATATGAACTGAATGTATCGCTTCTATCTGCTGAAGAACGGTGAAAGAATCTGTTTAAATCGATACGCTATTATTTTCAAGGGTATTAATCTATTTATATATTTTAAAAAATTAAAGTGAAGTTTAATCGGCCAGTACGACAGGCAAGGACATTTAAATGTTCATACATTATGTCGATATAAACAGGAATGAAACGTGCGTTTGTTGTGTTTCCTGAAAGATGTCGGCATGAGAACCATGTACTACCAGCCACGTTTCTGTAATTCATGAGGACTGCGGTTATTCCCCTATGAATATATACAGAAGGGAAACAAGAGATGGATGCGATAGTTTGTTTCACTCTTCTTTACGCTTTTCTTGTATTCATTCAACAAAGATTAGTAACACGCAAATGCGTCTTTAACTGCATTCCAAAAGCAATCTTGTTATTCCGAGCCCATTTTCCTTACACTGTTAATGGTCACACGATGTCATAAACGATGACATCATGTGACCATTAACAGTGGTACTTTGGTTTTACAGGGTATTAATCGTTTTCTCTTCACCATTTGTCTATTCAATGAAAGATTGGCAACAACGCAAATTCATAACTCTATACTCTGTACCAAGAACAATTGGTGAAGGGAATGCTCGAACTATCCATAGGCATTGATCATAAGAAAACATTCTTCGCTGAGAAAGATTTTACTGAAGAACTGTTCTCTATCTGGAATGGTTTTGCAACATTTACTTTTGTCACCGAGTGTCTTTTCACCTACCCGTTTATCAATAGAAGTATAGATAAAGAAATATCGAGAGTTATTTCTCATAGTTTTTCAGAAGCCATGATACTGTATCCAGGGCATAGTTTTCCTTGTTGTTAGTAACGTTCTACAAAAAATATTCCATTCTAGTAAAAAATATGTCAAGTCTTTTTCTTTGACATTGATTTAGCAATAATATTCCTTATTACTCTTCCTTATCCACGAGATAAGCAAAATCCAAAACAAATTATTGATACTCTTGTAGTTTAACGTTAGACTGCATCCTTGTAACACATTCACTGCCAATTGTATCTTTAAACTTAAATTTTGTTTTCCCTATTGATAGAAGTTTGTCAAATCCTCTTGAAGCATACTTAATAGAGGAGAAAAACTACACCAAGAAAGTACAAAACCCACTTTTTTTGAGGTCGTCATAACAACTGCGAATCCATTCGATTTCCATTGACCAGACAAATCTTGGCTTGGTGTAAATCGCTTACACCATTAAAAGACACAGACAGATGAAAATATCAATAAGAAATTGCTCGAATTTAGACTTGGAAGATATTCTTCAAAAAAACAGCTTGTAGATAAGAGACAGGAATAAATGGGTATGCAGTCTGTAGAATGTTTGATGGAAATGTGATTGTCTCTTCGCGCTAAACACAGAAAATAAATATCTTCACTACGAAATGTTACTGGAACCTGGAGCTCACTCATAGAATACAAGAAAGTTTTGTTCCGAAATATTTGTTTCTTTCTTTTTATAAATGAACAATTTGAAATTCTATTATTACTTAGTCTTATCAAGGGTTGGTATTATCAAGATGCGCAACTTGTATTAACCAGCCAACTGAGCGATTACATATGCAGTTAGGTTGCTTTGAATTCTCGCCGAGAAAATTAAGACGAAGAGGAATCTTTAAGAAAAAAAAACAGAAAGTGAGGTTTCTAATGTTTTATCTCCAAGAGTTAGAGAGAGATACAGGAAGGAAATTATCCGTGGTTATTATAAGGAGAAATACAGTCTTAAGGTCATAATTACCGTATTTATCCCGTAGATCAGATTAGTCTTTGAAAAATATTTTTTTAGTGTTCCTCAAGCGAATTTGTTTTATGTTCTGAGCATGAAAATTGCTTCTCCGGTCCTTAAACATTTGAAATCAGTTATGAACGTTTTTTGTTTCTTTTTTTTAGGTGATATTTTTGTTTAACTATACAGTATACAGCATAATTTATTTTGAGATATCTGCTAGGTTTCTTGCCTTTATCCAATAAGAAATGCATTCTATAGTATGCATACTATCGAAATTTTCAGAATGCATACGCATTGACATATAAACTCCTCCACCTGAAGTTTTAGCACGTGATCACGGTTGTATAATCGAAAGTTTTAATGAACAAATTAACAAGGTGTAAACCGAGCTGTCATGTCAATCACAACATCGATCTGTGGTGAAAAACTTTGACCATTTTCCTGCAGCAGGCAACACGAATTTGTGTCCATTCCTCCCTCAATATATTCTTCAGTTCAGTTATAGAACAGGGGCGTACTAGTGGCACCCAAATCCGCTCTTTCAGCTCATACGAAAGGTGATAAGGTTGATTTACTACAAACGACTTCTCTCGTTCGGTGGTGTGATAAGAGGATTGTGAGCAGCAGCTCTAAAATGCCATACAGTTCTTTATGGACCTTGGAAGCTCTTAGGGACATTCTCGTTTGCGGTTGCTCGTTTCCACCACTTTCTTCAGAGAGCGGAATCCTATCCGTCAGTATTTTGGCTTACCTTACCGTTTGCTCACACCAATTACATCCTCTATTACATATTGCATTGTCCATCTTTCCCTACATCCTCCATTACATATTGCATTGTCATTCCATCTTTCACTACACCGGCTTTGGTTGAAATTTCCAGGTTATCGTGGGTTTCACACGCAATGGCAATTGCAAACATAATATCTGACTTATTTGAAAACCATAAGCGCCTTGCTGTGACTCATTATTCTTGTTTTAATACCTCTCCTGTTGCTTCCACTGCTCTTGTTTCAATACCTATAATATTTTTGTCTGCAAAATTCTAAAGAAATCCATATAGTCGACGAAGTCGTTAGAATATAACGAAAAAATTAGACAATGTACGCATTGCGTTATATTTCATGGCGTCCGATATTTCTTTTTCTGAAATTAATAGAAGTGAAAAGAAATAAATAACTTGTTACCATTTTACAAATTAAGTAATAATAATATATAGAGATAATGGATTGTTAAATTGCACCATACATCACTCATTCAACTTTTTGTAGTCAAAGATAGATATAATCTTTATTATGGTACATATTTATGGTGAACTACAATGTATATGTTTATACTTTATTGCAGTGCTATGAAACGCCAAGGATTTTTCCTTCTGGATTTTAATAAAAGTTGAAATGCAACAAATAATTTCACGAATATTCTTTAATTTGATAAAATAAACAAACAATAGAACACGTTACTGTTTGTGTATTTTATTTGATTGTTTGTTTATCTCAAATCATAATACGCAGTTAACATTTTGCGGTGTATTTTACTTATTTCCTTCTGTATTTTAATAAAAATTGAAATAGAACATATTTCACGCTTATGCTGTCATTAATATGATAAAAAAATGGCGTAATTCATTATTTATGAAATGTTAACGAAAAATGAGCTTTTCAAATTCAATGGATTTCACCTGCGTGTTGTTTAAATGAAGAACTTTTCTTTTCTGCTCGTCCACCATATTGCTCATTCATTCCACCAATAAGCACACAGCAACAAACGCCGTATACAGTGCACTGGCTACAGTACATTTATGAGAGCCTTTGTAATGAAGACAAGAAGTAATAATTGGCGGATTTTTATATTTCTGATTTTAAAGAAATTTGGTGTATCTTACTGCATTTATTGTGCCCCCTTTAAAATTTTCTCTGACTCATAGTGGCAATAACTCATTCAGAGTTTGAAGAGCGACTACCCTCGCTGGAGTTTCAAATGACTCCCTCTCTAATATCTGGCATGCTCGGCAGGTTGATGTAAGATGATGGGAAAGAAAATCCTGGCTTCTCAGTACTGTTCTCTATTTTAATAATCTATTAAATGATGATAAATACCAAGAGTGTTATGCAATTACTTCAAGATGCCATATATTGCCGAAAAGCTGGTTTAGTGGTTGTTTCAAATTGTAAAATTGTAAACTCCACTTTCTGATTTATCTTTGTATAATGCATTTGTAAGATGGTGTATCCTTTGGTTGGTTTGTCTGTTTTTCAGGATGAAAAACCTGTTATGAACAAATCCATAAAAATAACTAAAGTTTTAATGGGATTCGAACCCAGAAGATAGGCGTTTCAGTGACATATATGTATTATAAATAAACAGAGATTTCGAAATATTGAAGTTTTATGTCATTGGTGTACTAACATCACTTGGGTTAAACAAACCTTAGGTTATAGCGAACATTTTTTTAAAAATAATGAACAGAATTTACAATTTAGAAAAAAAAATTACAAAAAAATTGAAAAATTAGTTTTAATTAAATTTATTTAGATTTAATTATTTTTAATTTTTAAATTAAATCAATTTAATTTGTAAAATAATTTAAAATAATTTTGTACATTAATTAAAGTAATTTAATTTTAAAAGCTAGTTAATTTTAATCAGAAGAAATTTTAAAATAAATACAAACATTTTTAACAGTTTAAAATTAATTTAATAATCTTTGAATTTAATTCAGATTTACTCAATTTTAATATAAAGATGTATCGCAAACGATTAATATAAAATTATATTGAAAAGTGCAAATTTTGGGATTGCAAAAGTAATTAAAAGTTGAAGTAATTAAAAATTGAAGATGTAAATCTTCTTCGTGTTTTTTTGCAATCCACTTCCATTTTAATATAAGTAGATTCCTAGTTATTGTGGCTTGCTTACTGGATTTACTAATTTTATTATCTAATTGGCTACTTTAGTTCAAATCTCGCCGTGCTCCAGGTTACCATAATCTTACATTATTTCGTTTACTCCCAAATGAGGTGCGACAAGTTGTGTTATTCTCTGCTTAGTTTAATGTTCTTACTAACGAACTTTAGCTAATCCCAAGAATTATTTACTTGTGCTTAATGAACACTTTCAGATATTTCATGACTTGATTAAAGGGCAGAGTAAGTTAAGCAAGTTGGGAACTCGTTGATTCATTGTAAAATTAAGCACCAGCCTACCTTTATAAGGCAATGAGTGACATAAAATGATTGAAAAAGCAGATTATTACTGCTACTTGAAAGTCCCTAAACAATGATAATTAGTGGGAAGTCTCTACTTTGTGATTTGATTAAGGATTTCATCAAAGAACATTTGATTATACTCCTTAATCTACATATATTAATAGTAACAAACGCGTAAGAGATTTAGACAGAAAATTTAGTAATATTAAAATGAACAAATTATGAAAGGAAGCAATGCTTATGTAGCATTAGCTAGCGAAAATAAAACAAAATAAATAAAATAACTAAAATGATATATACTTATAAATTAAATAAAAATATCCCCATAGTTACGAGTATATATACTTATTTAAATCTACATAATTTGGTTGTTGTAGGGTTTTAGGTGGATCATCAGATTAGGCCACATTAAGTCCCTTTAAGAACATAAAACAATTAAGAAAATTTTATGAGGAAATATATTCATACAATTAACACTAATTGAAAAAATAATAAAAAGATAGGAAATGCAAAGATATAACTGACCTGACTAGTCACAGCAGATAGTATTAGTATTAATAGAGGCAAATGACTCAAGGAAGCACGCTTATACAGTCACAAAAAACTCCTCACATATGGATTGTCCTTCCCCTCCAACGTTTTGTCAATTTCTTCCCTGAATTTATTCAAACTACCAACATTCACAACAGCAGATGGCAGTTTGTTCCAACAGTCGGCTATCTGCTGGCTGAAGACCCGCAGCTGTTCTGTAACTACCCTTCCTCAATTTGAATTTATGTCCCCTCATGTGCGTAGTATGAGTACGAGGAAGGATTCCATCATCATTGAGCTTACTCAATCCATTAAAAGCCTTAAACACCTCAGTCAAACCTCCTTTCAGGTGCCTAGTCTACACGCGATGCACTTTGCAGAAATGAAGATTTTCCAGGTAAGAGGACCCTTTCGCTCCTATCGCTAATCCTGTTGCTCTTCTTTTCACCCATTCCAACAGATCATATCTTCCTAGAATTAGGTTTCCATACCTGTTGTTGTTGTTGTAGGGTTTTAGGAACATTAGCGACTAAGGTCATATTGCTCCACGCATATTGTCTGTAAATTGCGTGTGTTCTTAAGTCGATTTTCTGTTTGCTGGACGAAAAACCCGAGTTTCCGGGAGAAAAAACCATGCTACCCTATTCAGACCTGTATGAGTACTCGCAATATGGCTTAACCGTTGCCAAATGCAACGGGATAATCACATCTTTATTCCTGCTAGTAAAATTCCTGTATATCATTTATAAAACTCCACGAGCTGTCCTGTAAGCATCATAATTCAAAGAAAAAATTAAGTAGGTAAAAACAAGAAAAAATAATGTTAAGACCCAGGAGCAACTTATAGTGCGACTTTAATTTTGAAATGCAGACGAAGTTCTAGTTCTTTGTCGGCAAGTTCCGTTATGGAAGCCACACTGCAAGTTGATCCTATGAGCATTACAGGTCATGCCCGTTCTCATGGGTTCAAAGTCAAGGGTTGAGGTCATTCGAAACTCTCCCATTAATTATTCGTTATACACATACTTTTCTGAACTCATCCTTCCTGCGCTACTGACAAGAGTATAATAGGCGTTGTGGGAGATAAGTCTACTCCACCCTTTATCCCTGTCAGAATTTCTTTCAAACGTCCACAAAAATATTTTAAAGTTAATTGATCTTTATGAAAACAGCAGTAAGATTCAAAAATGGTTCATAGAAAAAGCAGAGGAATACAAATTAAAAGCGTCACATTTCAGAGACTTTGAGAACAAAAATAACTATTTTTGAGAACAAATATACGTGTATTCGATCTATTAGGAAAGTTTTATGGAAAAACGAATCAGACGTAATGGAAAATTAAATCAACGATAAGAATTCTCCAGATTATGCGATATTATTGTAAGTAATTGAAATGTTATTTCATATTTTTTATTGGCCTAAAGGTTTCCCTTATTTATTCAAGGATATATTGGCTGCGTCTCTCAACACCTCTCATCTTATCTCATTGAAAGGACAGAGGATAGTATCTGTTCTTTATCTATCTCCGAAACTTTTCGTAGGGTACAAAAACTAAATATATGTTTTTTTTTTCATCTTTACAACAGGGAAGAGTGTTACACTTCCTTGCGCTTTGGCCACTAAAAGAAGAACTGTTTTGTTCTTCTTTTAGTTTCACGAGACAATAGCCAATCTTTATGAAGTTGAAAAATTGTATGGTTTTGAATCTAAAATGCTAACGGACAAGTACACTGTAATTACAAAGCAAATGAATACTTGTACGTTTCAAAGAACCTTAATTAATACATTTACAATTAAGCTGCAAATTTCGGGTGTGATGGCATGGCCCGAAGCCGACATTCCAGTTCATTGCTTGAACCTATTGCATACTCATGTCTTTATATCGATTCATCTAGGATGTGAAGTTCGACATAGTGCATTGTCATTCCGAAACAGAAATGGGCCTCCCCATATTGCTGCACCAGTGAAAAAAAAAAAGAGCATCATTATCCAAAATGTCAATGCACTAGGTTTTATTCATTGTTCCAGGAACGGCATCCAATGGTTCAAGCTGAAACCACGAGAAACAACCCCAGTGTCTAAGACCATCCTCAATTTCTAATAAATAATGTTCTCCGATACCATCGGCGAGATCTAAACTTGGCCATCAGATCAGATCAGTAAACTGTGAACCGTAGTGCTTCTCTACTCCATAAAACATCCTTCCAACTTTCCGGAGACCAGTTAAGATTGGTTACGCACCGGTAAAATCTGCGCTGTGAGTCGCGTGTTTTAATGTTTGGTCTATGTGCTGCAGCGCATCCGTATGACCCGATCCTGTACAGCTCCCTACATATCGATCCTCTACTAATATCAGTGCCTGTGGCCTGAACTTCTGTTGACAGTATTCAATGAGGACTGGCAGGATCTACAGATTACTCCTTTCTACAGATTATCTAGGGTACTATAGCTTTTCCACAACGGCACGAACAGATTGATTGCTAATATGGCATCCTATGATGATTCCCCGTTGGCAAACGCTAAGCTCAAGGCCTCGATCCATCAACTGTATTTCATTGATCTGCTTACTCCTGGAGCGATCTGTTTACTTATTTCTGCTTCTTCCCGACACGTGAATGACAGATATGGTTAATTTTTCCTAAATCCGAGAAGTACGCGGATACTTTTGGAAATATTGTGCATCTCATCCTGAAACGTTCCGTAAACGACTATTTAAATTTACGCACGTTGTTTTATAAAAATGAATAAATAAAAAACTGAAATCAGTGGAATTTATGACCTGTGCTTCCAGGAAGCCTCTTTTTTGTTATTAATCACCAATTGTTTGCTTTGATAGATAGATTGACACGCACAATATTTCCGAAATTTTTATCAGTATTTGATGTAATAAATTTCAGCCACAGTTAATTAGTAAGGTTCTTAAAACTTCGAATAATCGACAATTAAAAAAGCTTGAAATCTTCAATAAAATCCTAGAGGAATTTAATAACATATAGAGTACTCCTGAAATTCATTTCAAAAATAAGCAAAAAGATAAAGTATGCAATGGAAGAATAATTTTACCAAATTTACAAAAAAACAATCTAATTTTCTGTGGAGAAAAAGGAACAAATTTAAATTTTTTAGTACCGAAGACGAATTTATATGGTAATGTCTAGAGTGGAATTTGATGTAATTCGCAAGGAACATCTTGTTGACATTATTTATTGAACATTGAATTACCAATTCGAAAAATGCAAGAGGAAATCTGTCAATAAAAAGAAAAAACATAATCTAATCTGATAAGAAATATTTCTTATAGCTTAGGAAAAACAATATTTCCGACAAGCATTTCTGCGCAATCATATTACTTCAAACATTTGCCTTCCAAAAACATGACGGCCACACCGATTCAAGAAAATTGTGCGCATTGAAGACAAAGAGACGTATCGAACAGGAAGTCTGATGTAAGCGATACAAGCAGCCTCCATTTAAATGTCAAGAAGATTTAGCATGAAGTAGTTCTGTCTGAACGTACGAGTTCTCATACAAATCCCTTTACGCGGTGAATATTCGCTTTTAAAGCAGTGAAATAGGAAACTATGATGGTTTGTCCCTCACCAAGTGATTCACTGATATGTTTAAATTGACGCGCATGGGTATCCACGCAGTCATAAACTCCAAATGTTTCTAATATATATTTCCCCTTGGAAAGGTTCTTCATTCTTGCGAGATTGCTCATATTTTCCTGTCAAAACATTCAGCGAAATTGAGTTTTTCTGCTAGCGAAAGACAATAAACAAGAATGGACTACATGAGAAGATAAAGTAAACCTCAAGGGGAAACTGCTGTGTTACTACTTCTTGTCCCATTCTGCTGTTTTAAGTGTGCGATCATCCGTCCTTCGCTCTGAGGTCCAAGAGCGAGAACACATTTATTTCAGAATCTTTTTCTCTACTTTTCTGGCTTGTAAGAAAGTAAAACTACAAACTCTTTTGTGGAAATTCTGATGAACTTAAATAAAGATGAACTTAAGTTTAAAATCTTTTCCTCTATCCTCGATAGTTTGAATTTATAGTATTCAAAAATTCATTGATTTTTAAAAGAAATAAACCTGCAGCCATGTCTAAGAGTGACCTTCCAAGATAAACTTCAATTTCTATGACTTTTTAGTATTCGTTTAGTATCAATGATAAACGCTTTGAGGTTGTTTAGAGATAAGCGAGAGAAATTTGGAAATATTCAGTCCATCGCAGCAAGGTTAAAATTAGGATTGTTCCTTAAACTATTCATAAAGAGCAATTTAAAAGGTTAGATTAGATTTGATTTAACTCATATTGGCTGATAGCGACTAGTAGTTAATATATAAATTGTATATTAGACTATAATCACATTTTGTCTCGAATCTTGAATTACTAAAACCGTGAGTTTTCGCTGTGCAGTGGATAATCTCTCAGACATCGTATAGAAAAGTCCTGGATTCCTTTCGCGTACCACATTTTTCGAAGGGGTGGAACTTCAATGGGATTTATTGATTCAGAGACGGCCTTGGTATGAGGAGAGTGTTCTAATTCTTTTAGAACAGTCTTCTTTTTTATATACGATATATTGACCACTCATGACCCTGGACAAATTTGAAAACAACCACCAATCTAAAATCCTTAATTGAAGATTTTACTATAAAAATGGGGGGAAAATAGTGGGGCGCAAAATCTCATTTCTCCCTTGGTTTCGGTATCGGTCCAGCAGTTCTGGAAGGTCATTTCAACCATGAAATGTTGGCAATCAATTGGCCAGTCTCGTGACTTAATACGTAATCTGACGATAGGAATGTGAGAATTCGCATTAATCTGAAACTGACGAAATGCGCTCTCAGAAGAAACTGGTTTTCTATAATTACATCTGGTTTTAATCAAACGTCACGTGCCTGCTTTCTCATTCCGTTAGTTCCCCTCATACGAACAACTCACTAACTGCTCGTATATAAGGAACAAGCGGACATCTGTTCGGAAATGTAATTTTTCGGAAGTTGCATGCTGTTCTCATTATCAAATAGTGTTATCAGGAGCATAATGAAGTCAGCACATTAACCTCCCTTAGAAGCTTGGGTGATGCGGCAGCTGTGCGCTAACACGCTCTGCAAGGTGTGATATCTCCATCTGCTGTATCTCCACTCATTACAGCAAGATGCGGCAGAGACAGAGGAAGAAAGTGTGGCTTTAGAACAAGTTGTCTCTTTATTTTGTGGGGATAATGCACATCCTTCCCCGCCCAACAATCTCTCTCCTTTCTTCTCGTTGGATAAATAACCGCGTCTATGGCTAAATATAGGAACTATTTCCGGCATTGCAAACACTTGAAATTTCCTTAAAGGGCACAAAACAGATTTATCGGGAAGGTAATCGATATCCACGAACCAGAAACAATTGATTTTTTAATATGTAACTAACTCAATCTCTTGGTCCTTGTTGCTCTTTATTTAAAAGGACATAATTGTCGAAGGTTACATAATAGAAAATAGAGGATTAATGATCTAAATATCGATTTTTGTAACATTAAATGAAAAAGCCATTGATTTTATACTCATTTCTTCATTTTGGTTTTGTTGACAGGCTCTTCGTAACGCGACCATTCACTTTTAACAAAAAAAAAAAGGTCCGATATCTTTTAATTAGATGGTAATGTCTTTGTCCGCTATCAGATACGTATTATTGGTTCTCGATTCTCATCCAGCTTTTAGTCTCACATTAAAATATGCGAGCATTTTCAATATTCATCAATAGCCAGTGCTTGAAGGAAAAAAGTGTGAATTTATCTTGAACTATGCTTATCGGATTATGACTTTTTTGATAGTAGTAGAGATTTGCCTTTATTCTACTCAAAGTATATAACTCTTTTGCCAAGAGCAGTACAGGCAAGTAGCCATATACACTGCCCTACCATTAATATCCGGACACTTCTCCATGGATGGGGGAAACAGGTCCTATGCATGCAACACGTCACAGAACCTGCTATAAATATGCACACTGGGCTTCCAACAGACAATTGCAAAAAGTGGGCATGCAAGATGACACGTTCAGAAGAATTACCTCAACAGTTCAACAGAATTGAACACCTCAACAAATGCTAGACGCCAATTAACATGGTATAAGGAGCGCGAATCCTGGACTGTAGAGCAGTGGAAAACAGTAGGAGTGTAGTGCAGTGGAGGCAGGGTCATGGTATGGAGCTCCTTTCATGGTTTGGCTTGGGCCCATTAGTCGTTATCGACAAAACCACGAATGCTGTGCAATACCAGGACAGCCTGTACAATTATGGACTTCCAACATTATGGCAATACTTCGGGGAAGGCCCATACCTCTGTCAGCATGACAACGCGCCATGCATACTGCTCGGGTCGTAACAGAGTGGTTAGAGGACATGAGTGTGGAAAAGTTGGATTGGCCAGCCAGAGATCTGATCTGAACTCTATCGAACATCCTTGAGATGTTTTGGATCGTCGGGTGCGTGCACGTTGAGGTCGCCCAAAGAACAAGGCCGAACTGGTGGTGTTAAATACCGAATGAAGGAACATATCATCTGACATTTATAAAAAGCTGGTTGAGAGTATGACGCGAAGATTGAAGGCCGTCATAAAAGCAAAAGGTTTCAGCACAAAATAATAATGGCACAGTAAAAGCTCTTTTTTTGTCTAAAGGCAGGTGTTCGGATATTAATGGTAGGGCAGTATATACTCATTGGTCTCGATATAATTATTTATTATTCAATAACAATTTAGGGCACAATCTTGGAGTTATGCCTTCAAATATTCTCTTATGGTTATATAGGCATAATTCAAACAGTTTACGAGAATCTTTCAAAATTCTTGTATCTGTGTTTTAAGAATTTGGGTAGTGAATAGGTGATACACTACGCCGCCAAAGTATTCGGATGCTTCTACTAACAAACTATTGTCATACTTCTTATAAAGCGATCCAGGTGCTTTTCTTGTTTCAATCTGTTTCATCCGCCTGTCATGAGAGTGCGTGATTATGTACTTTTTGCTGGTAATACCATCTTATCTGTCATGTGACTTCTCCGATTAAGTGAAGTGGGGATAATAAAGTGTCTAGAATTTTGGCCAGGCATGGTAGGAGAGAGAGTAGGTGATGAGAGCTTTGTCGATCAGTTCGTCTCTGAAGAGTTGTGCAAGACTCAAGGGTAGAAGTTGTCTTAGAATGGCCAATACAGAAAAACTACTTTTATAAGAATGGGCTACACTTAAATAGAAGAGCTGCAAGAATATTTGTTGATGGTACCGAGATAGTGTTCGGCTGGTTGGATAATTGTTTGGGGAATACAAAGACTAAAATAATGAAGACGGACATAAGCAGAGGTAACATTGGTTCTTGCAGTACTTCTATCTGAACATGCAGCAACCTGGATGGTATTGTATTGTAGTACCTCATAAACATGGCTGAGAATTTCTTATCCCGTTTAGAGAGGAGAGAAGAGTTACAGTTCCTTGATGAACTCTCGTTGAATTTCTTTTTTTCGGAATTATGTTTAATCCAGATTAAAATTTGATTTTTTGAAATCCCATCATTTAAATTCTGATTAAATAAAAACATCGTGATTATCAGGATACGACAGGCCTTGTTTCTCTTCCGGGTTTCGCAAATAAACAACACCTGAATGGCATGTCTCGTGCATTACTGCAAAACTTGCACGCAATGGTCGGTACTAGCAGGGACAACAGGCTGGCGCGTGCACCTGCGTAGTTATGAACGAATAACGACCTAGTAGTAGTGATTCCATTACGCAGAATGGAGCTCTTAAGCTGCACAGTTAGCCGCAGTAGTGAAAATCTCGCCACTTAAGTGCGTTCGTGCGTGCGTGCACGCGGTTCGGAACATGTCATGAGCAGATAGGTAGAAAAGCAATCAAGCGATCATTTCCCACATTGTGTCATTGTTTATATGGAAACCAGGAACGATATCTTCGCAAGAAATGTGTTCCGGTAAGTTCATAAAGCATCAGAGTTGTGCGAGAACGTAGTCGATTCTCAGAGGACGCACTGCAAAAAGCAAGCGTGTGAATCCATATTTGTGGAGACGATCAGAAGAAGCAGCGGGCCAAATGAAAATCGGCGAGTTTCAATCCTTGAGCGATGGCTATTATATTTTATGTTTTATTGAATGTACACTGTGACTCATGTAGAAGAGAAGCAGACTGTTCATAATGATAACTTGCTTCTAGTAATAAATATGAATGCATAAACATCATTATTTCCTATGTGATCCCTAGAGTTTCTTTCAGGATTCAGCAACGAATCTTTAATAAGTTGTTTTACAAGAAATCCTAAGAAAACCGTTATTTAGAATATGCTCCAAAGTAATTGAGGCCATGAGGCATTAGTATATCGCGTTTGTAAATTACGTGTATGCTATAGTTGGTTTATCTATTTTGTGGGATGAAAAACTATTTTCTAGGATAAAAAAATAAATAAAATAAAATAAAACTTCGGATTATATATAATATGGTGTGAATAAAGGCGAATAGCCATGAGAAATGTTCATCACCTTTGGCTGGTGATGGGAATCGAAATCAAGACTTTGATGCACAGAGTTAGAAGCAGTCTCGCTATATTGCAAGGATAAGAAAATACATACAGATCGTATTATTTTGTTATTAGTGGTATTTTTGTTATTATTTCTTTGTGTTTTTCAAGAGGTGATTAATACTTGAAGATTGTCTTACAAGCCTTCTGTTGGACCCATAAATATTCCTCTCGCCATTGACTGGATTCGTACATTTTTAAACTTATTTTAATTTTTCATTTTTTCGGATTTCTCCAAAGTTCTTGGGAATTAAATTCCCAAGAACTTTGGAGAATGCATTTAAGAACAAATTACTTCCCAATACAGCTTTCCAGCCAACTCCGCCCATACCGTATTTGGAAGTAATTTATTCCCAATGAATTTGGGAATAAATTACTTCCCAATCCGGCCCAGGGGGAGATGGCTGGAAACGTTTTTTTTTTTTTTTCAGTTCTTTTTGTGAGATGCAGAAAAGTTCTCTCCCTTTCGCTATTTGGCCATTTTTATACTAATTAAAATGCGCTTGCCCCAGCTGTGACTCAAGTGCTGGATTCTAATTTTTTTTTAAAGGAAAGTCTCCATTTTGGTTCCATAAATAAATTAGATGTCACGCTCTTATCACCAGAAAATTTTCTCCCTTGAGTTGTCTCTACGTTTTAGTAAGAAGCATTAAAACACCCGAGGGATATATTTAATGAAAAAGGAGGGTGTTTAATCAACTCAAATTATTCATAACTGATGATAATCTGTATCGCTGTTTGGTTGTGGGTGGATTCTTTTTCGTGATGAAAGAGTCCAGTGTGTAACAACTTGCGGTATCTTTTTTTTTCTAAATGAAGCAGATTAAGTTAAGTTATCGACAGACAATGTCCTACTATCAGATAATTATCGAATAATTGAAAATTCATGAAACATTCAGATGCTTCCATTAGGGAGAGCGAACAGGTGACACGGAAAATTATGTTTATTTTCTCTGTTTCGGATCATTTAAATACAGATAAACTGTTGAAACGAGAAAAATCTTATTTAGAATCATTATTTACAGGTGAATGAAAGATCTTCAATACTTGTTTATACGCTCTTAGTAAACGACGGCATATGCATTTAGAGATGTGTTTGCATAACTTCAGATTTACAAATAATGGAACACGCAAAGAAAATAAACGTTTCCTGGCTTTTTGTTCCACTTCCGTGAACGATTTTCTCGTGTGCAGTTTAGTCATTGGCCATCATGTGGAAAGAGCAAACAGAGTGGAGACATTGGCAAACATGCTATCAACAGGTACTCGGCACACGAGTGCTGACTGAATGGTATTGTTCAATGCAGGCTCATCAAGAACTTTTCTCGCCCGGATGCAAATCTATAGCGTCGCCTAAAGATGGCATTTCGAAAATGTATATAAATTTTCAAAGATGGGAAAAGAAAGGTATATAAATGTGATGTAAATGCGTCACATTTGTTCTTTGTTTTTGTTTACTACAACTTTCTGAAAACATCATTTTCTCCCGTTATGGCGATTACTGATGTGAGCGTAAAATCTGAATAACAAATATTTTTGTAAGGTCGGTTTATAAGATTCTTACTTTTTCTCTCTTTCTTTTTTGCTTTATTAGTACATAAGTGGCCAAAGCGAAAGAGAAAGAAAGAGAGAGAGATTTTAACAATTATGAAGGGATCTCCATCTCACTACCTGCTGCGATTTTTCAACAATTATTGGTTCAAGTTTCAAGAAAAACAATTTTAAAATATATAATTAATAAGGATAACTTTTTACTGAAGTTCTTTCATTCCAAAATTAATTAATTTTCTTTCATATCAGATGAACCTGTAACAAACCTGTTGGATGGATGTAAATCCATCAGACAGTTTTGTTACAGGTTCATCTGATGTGTGGGGATATAAATCCATCCCCACACATCTGGGAAAGCGCTTTTGCATCACAGTGAATATCCGCGCAATATTTTGTGACCTCCTCTCTCGATGACAAAGTCATACATAACAACTCATACATAATAACTTAACATGACTACGTCTTCAATATGGGTGTCCATTAAGGCTGACTCCATGTCACCCTATTCGCTGCAGTTCATGATTCTTTCCTGTCATCATATAGTGAATAGAGTGGCTGGGACTTGCCAAATCATAGCTTTCCACTTAAAAGCTCATCAAACTTGCTCTTGCTTTCAGAATAATGGCTTTTCCCTCAATGTCCCTAAAGTAAACTACAACGGCCCTTTTTAGAGTTGGATACGAATAATATCCTTTTCATCACTGATCAGATAGGAAATGCGGTTTTAAAAAAATAAAGTAGTAAAATAAACTTGCCTATATAGAAAAGAATAATGGGAAAAGGGAGACGCTAAAAGCTAGTGAGATGGCATGTCTCTTAGCAGGTTTAGTGTTTCTAAATATGAAAAACAAGAATGAATTGAAGAACATTTTCAGAAATGAAAATTCAAGTACGCCAGTGAGACCAAATGTCTCTTGACTGGCTCAAGCTGTCACAAACTGAAATGAAAATTTATACAGATAATAAAAATGAAGGTCACTTAGTGAAGAATAAATGGACATATCAAGGAAAGAACAGAAGGAATTCGGCTACCGATACCACATCTAAAGTTTTCACTTCTGAAAAAAAAAAAATTTTCTATTCAATCTATTTTTTTCATTTTTGGAAAACCTACAGCTGCAAAGCTTTAAGTTTTCCAAAAATGTTTTTTCGGCATTTTCCTTAAGTTTTTTTTTTGGCATTTTTCCTTCTTTCCTATTATTCCTTTTTCTATATAGATGAACTTTAAAAATTTTAAATCACATTTCCTATCTGGTCAGTGTCGACAAGAGGGACGGCACGTTTTGTTGGTTGCTCATGTCCCAATGTGGTTAAGGTATACAAAGAATGGTGTCGAGCGGGTAAAATCACCTCCCTGCCGACAGAACTGTAATGGATTACACAAGGTGGATGTTAGCGATGTGCGAAGGGTGCAGCGTATTGTACGGTTAGGTCACTGTGCAATATGGGGAATGCAAGAACAAGGTCCTAAATTACGATCCACCGCACACTCAGACGTATGAGATTCCACAGCAGACGATCCTCTCCTCATCGCTGACCATTGTCTATTGCGAATTCTGCGGTGTCATTAACACGCTGGTTGGACACTGGAGGACTGAAAACGAGTGTGCTAGTCGGATGAGTCCAAAATACCCGGTGTAACTCGCAAAACAGATGTTTTCGTTTGTGGAGCAAGCAACACGAGTTCATGGACCCATCCTGCACGGTGCCCACTATCTAGGCAGGTGGAGATGGTTGCTTAATATGGGAAATGTTTTTCTGGTGAGAACTAAGACCCCTGGTGCGTATGGACCAATGTTTCACTGGTGAGGTCTGTATGTATGTATAGTCTATGCAGTAGTACAATGGTATCGTCACCGTCCTTTATTCGTGATGGCTCTTAGGCGTATGCCTATTTCCACCTTTTTCCGAGAGAAGAGCCATACACCCTCTCCTCAGACCGACAAATTCAGTTACGCTTAGAAAAAAGCCCATAAAAATTCCTCCCGTCATTAACTGGATTCGAACCCAGCATTTTCCCCCGGTGTGAGGAGGAAGGTGATAATATCCGCATGTTACCTGAGAGGTTAATACTCCTAGATATACCGCGAACAGATGTTCATATTCAGAAATTACAAAACATCTTTATACAAGAAAACAAAACTTCTGAGCTGAGACTTTTCTCTTCAGAGTAGAAAGTCAAAATTTTAATTTTTACTTTCAAAATTCAGTGTGTCAAAAGATTTTGAGATAAAACCAAATATAAATTTTGACTCTTAAAATTCTTCATAGTTACCTTTAATTTTTCCATTAAGTTCAGAATATTTTAAATTAAGATATATTATAGTTAGTAAATATTTATCCCCATCGCTTCTATCTTGCTCTGATGCTGTTCGTCGGATCCTGTAATTTCAGTTGAACGTTGTAGAGTTTATCAGAGCGTCTCTCGTAGATTTTAATGGAAGCGCATTTCCCACCATAAAAACATTTCATAAATTGGTGCACACAGAGTGAGAGGGAATTTTTGAAATGCTTTTATAGTTTTTACAGGAAACTGCCTATACGCACCTTGCTCAAGCATGGAATCTGAGGGTGAGGAGCACTAGAAGTGAGATAGAATGCATACTGTTTGTATGAATTGGGATTGGGTAGCATTTTTAGGAATTTACCGTTGGAAAGGACATCGCCACTGGTACCAGAGATCTCCCACTAGAATAACCCCAGCACTTGATCTTCACACAAAATTGTATCCACTCATCACTCCTGAAAGATGCTCAATATCTGCTATAGAGTTGAAACAATATCTGCTATAGAAAGATGCTCAATATCTGCTATAGAGTTGAAACAAACTTATCCTTTCAGGGGCCATAAATGACATTGCACTAGTGAGTGCAAATAAAACTTTTTAAATACCTAAAAATTTCATAAGAAAAGTCGGAATAAATCTTTCCTTTAGCAACTACTAAAATTTAGAGACTAACTTACATCTGTATTACTTTTCTAAAGATCTGAGTAGGAAATAATACTTGAGTGAAATTTAGATTATTGTTTTAAACGTCTCGCATCATGTTTTTTATATTCGCATCGTCAGTGAATTTGTCTGTAAAAGTGTTTATTTACTTCAGTAAAATTAAATATTCCTCTCCTTATTCTGGAAACTCGAGTTTTTGATCCAACAAAACAGACAAACTGACTGTAGAATCCACGCTGCTTTTACACTCACTGCCCACCACATTAGAAATCTGATTAAATAAAGTTAAAATTAAAATAAATTTTCTGTTTATATCCCGGAGTCACCTTTTACCCGAATTACAACTCATGCACATCGTGGCATGGATTTTGCTAAATGTTTGGTGTTTGAGGAGGATCTATATCCAGATTTGACCATTCTTTCATCACGATATTTGTCAGCTGCTGTATTGTGGTGGGTAAAGAACTGCCCTTTCCAATATACAAGTGCAATCTAACCTGTTTTTATGCTTTTGATAACATCGTCTTTGGCACAAAACTGGATTAGACACAAAAGGGATATCACTTTTAATCCTAATCCCCTTAACAATAATATCAATGATTGCAATCCTCCATCGGGGAAAAAACCCAATAAAATAATTATTGACATACGGAGACCTAAAGTTCACATTGAAATGTTTATAATAATATATTCAAGTTTTGAATGTAATATCACCTTAAAATCCATTTTTAATTCAATATCTGTTTCAAATTCCAATTATTATGTGTATAATAAAATGTTCAACGCAGTTATTTGCATGTTACTATTATGTCTTCAGTCATAAATCGTTGCAGACCTAAAAGATAGTCAGCCTCACTTTGGGAAACAAAACTTTAAATATTTTAAGAACGGTGAAACGATTTTTGACCAGTTATTTATTTTATATCACTAAATATTAAATAAAAATCAGCAGAGAGAGAGCACCATAATATTTATCTCAATAGTAAAGATTAAAGTAGAAAAAAAAAGCAAAAAAAAACTTTAGGAACGCAAAGTATTTGCAGATATCACCAATATAAACATATAAACCACCTTTCCACTATAATTCCTCGCAAAGCCTCTTCGAGATGTTGACTACGAAGATTTCCCAATGAAATTAGCTGCATACTTCTATTATGGATTTGGAATGTCTGTGGTGTAGTGACAGCTTTTCGCAAGACGAACAAACATGAGAGGTTGTGCTGTTAAAATGGAACGCAAGCTATTAAGACCTTCATATCGTAATTGGAATCACACGAAAGACGAAAGCAAATACCTCCCTTCATTTGTGGAGTTCATTGATGGATAGTACAGAATTCATCGGATACCTTTCGTGTCCTCTTACTCACTGGAGGTTAAATTTCGCCAAATAGTGAAAGTACTGTCTCAGACAGAACATGGATATCTAAAGGTGCGTTAAAAAAATTCAGTTTCGCCGTTTTCTCAGGAAATACTGATAATTTCTGTACAGAAAACGATTGTGCAATGTTTAAACGACAAATTTTATTGCATAAATTAAAGGCGAAGCATGTTCAAGAGTTCTAATCATTCTGCACATATTTTAACGTTTATGTCAAATACGGTGACTATTTCAGTGTTTTATAATAATGTACATATGATAATTATATAACCTTATTATAAAAAAATAAGAAATAAATGCTCCCACATGATAAAGAACAGTGAGGCAATTGTTCTTTTCAAATTTGGGTAAATGGAGATTTTTGAAATGAATTTAGGGAGCTTCAGTTTTATATTGGATTTAAGCCCAGTCCCACCTATCTATCCGTCTCTATTGAAACCTTCTGGACAATCGTTTATTGGACTGATTAAATGAAATTATCTCATGTGTGACTCTTGGTTTATCTCGTGGACCAGCAGTGGCACTTTTATGACATAAATAACGAATATTCGACGAAAGAAAATATTCTCCAGAAAGGTTATTCTGTTGAATCATATTCTGTAGCTTATTCTGTTGAATTATAAACCATCAGGCATGAGACGCATGGGTTAATCCAATGCTTTCACAGCTATCTTTTCATTATTAAGATATGTAGCCCTTACCTGGTGGACATACTATCCCATACTTTCAATAGAATCATTGAAACAGCCACTCTCCCTAATGTCTGGAAAACGTACTACACAAAACTAAAACCTAAAACCAGTAGACCTAAATCCTGGAAAGACTATAGACCTATCTGCATAGGATGCAACCTATTAAACATTTTTGAGAGATCCATAATCAAACAAATAAATAATCAATGTTTTGGCCATCGTCCATCCTATCTTCACTCAGTCATTAAAAACAGGTCTACTATTACTAACCTCCTAGCGACAAGTTGCAGGTCCAAACCGCCCTGAACAGTAAAAGCCAAATGGATATCCTGTTCCTGTACATCAAAACCGTTTATGACAGGACAGCAATCCAATTCCTCCTCCACTTCCTGTATTACAGGAAACTTATTCACACTATTGCGAGATTTACTTGAAGCATGAAGATTTTAGCATCAATTATGCAGTAAATAGAGGAGTTCCTCAGGGAGGGGTTCTCTCTGCGACACTTTGCTGCAGCCCTCTATCCTGTCCTCTCAACCTGCAATAACGTCATAACCTATGCGGACGACCTGAAAATATTCTTCCCATCCAGCAGTAATGACAGTGAGCATAGCGTTGCTCTACAAGCCACACAGCAGTTAAATAATCTGGCCAATTCTCTTGCTTCGATTGGGCTTGAAATAAACCCTCTCAAAACTGCTCAGATATCCTTCTTTCTCTGTCCATCACCATTCTCTTAAATGGCCAACCTATCTAAAAAGTCGATCATTACAAGGATCTGGAGATTACCTGGGACAACAAGTTAGCCTTCACTGGGTTGGACAACAAGTTATCCTTCACTGGGTTGGACAACAAGTTATCCTTCACTGGGTTGGACAACAAGTTATCCTTCACCAGGAAGAAAACACTAGCCGCCATTTGGCGCTCAAGACAAGAATTAGCTGGGATTCAAAATGCTCAACTGGTGAAGGAATACATTGTTAGGTGCATTGCCCGAGTGGCCTAATACGTTTCGGTCACCTGGTCCTCAGCTCCTGAAACGTGCGTTAAAGCTTCCTAAACATAGAATATTGGATACTCTGGTGGCTAAACAAGATTTTCCAATTCCTCTTCACTGTCTCCAGAGGCATTTTGTATGCAAATATGGAGTGGACACCGTGGATGTTTATTGTCATTTGGACAAATATTCATATACTGGCCAAGCTATTGACAGGAAGATCTGACCGTTTGGTCGTCCTACAGTATAAACAGAAAATTTATTTATTTATTATTTATTAAGATGTGATGCGCCAGTACTTACAGGCATCATCTCGCACCCACGAAGTCAGAGGCAATCGTGCAGCCTGCAAATTAAGCCACTTCACTCTAAACTCCTTGAAAAGTTTAAACAGAATGTTCCCACTAAATACCACAGAAACCCTAAATCGGTTTCAGGTTAAATGTGAAAAACTGCGCTCCAATAAGGCATGCAGAAAGACTATCTGCCAACAAACACAAACAACTGAGTTGCAACACTACTAGCTGGAACCCATAGTCTTTTTGTACTCTGAGTTAAGCTGTCATCACGACATTCGAGGACGAAGTTAATAAATGTTAGTGTTGTTATTGTTATTTGGTTTTTAGGAGCATTAGCAACTAAGACCATATTGCTCCGGGGATATGCGGTGGTCATTCCCTGACCTTTCCGCATCCTTCGTATTTGGTGGTCACAGGCTCGAACCGCGGTCTAATCAAGAAGCGTATATTTCCCACCTGGCTACGAAGGCGCCATTAGTGTTGTGAATGCTCCTCTACGAAGTCATCCAGAAATGAAGAACAAAATATTTTTATATTAATATACATTTCCTTTATTACTAAACTGTAAATATTTTTGTAAATTTATCCTCTGAATTGTGAATATATCCTTCTGGCTTGCACGGCGTACAAGGGAATAATTATATCTTAAAATCAACTGAAAAATAAATAAATATATGGTTATTGATTTGCACCATGTAGAGGACATTCGCCAATTTTATTTACTGAGATACAAAAACCTTGCAAAATGATATTGAGATGGACCAGGTCAGTGTTTCCAACAAAAATTCTCACAGCACTTTTCATAGGGACATTAGGGCGAATACCAGTACAAAAAATATAACCCAGAAATTTACAGGAACAATGCAAAAAAAAAAACAATACCAACCTTTTCTTGTGAAGTCTTTGGTGCAGGCAGTTTGTATAGCGCTGTCAACTTGTAGATGATTCTACAAGTAGAATCATCTACAAGTTGAGTAACTGATTCCTGCCTTGGGTAACTGATTGTGCTAATGGAAGCCTACCTGTATTACAATAGTACTGTATATGGATGTTACACGGGAGAATAAAACTGAAGAACAGGGCAGAACAAGATAGAACACAATGTATTGCAACAATCTTGACAGAATCAGGCAGGCAGCATCTTTTCTTCCTTTGAGTGATCGTGTGTTTCGCTTTGAGTCACTGTGCAGGTCCTCTTTGGCTTTGATACGGGATTATGTAGCGCGTGTGTGATAAATCCCAAAGAAACTAAGAATATGAGGTTTCAGTATATCGTGTTTGTGAATTCCATGTATTCAGTAGCTGATTTGCTTCTTTCTGGTCGAAAAATCTGAGTATGTAAAGAATATCCCCGGAGAAACCATGCAACCTACGCCAGAGGCCGAGTAACCTTTTTTGTGAAAAAATAACATAAAATTAATGGCGTCTACTGGTATTCTAACCTAGGCATTTTCTACTCAGTACGGGAGGATGATAATTACATCCGTCGTGCTGCCCGTCAGAGGGATTATGTGGCTCTCCAATAACTGACTCTATTGACTGATCGGTGGACTCTCTTGACTACTTGCTTACTTGCTCTCCTTGCTGAATTGGTTTCTTCTCAGGCATTTTTGAGTGAAGAACTGGACTGTTCTTCTTCATGGACCTTGATAAATTGAATACTAATTTTGCTGTTCCTTCTCTTTCCTTGCCTTTTTCCTAACTTCCTCCCCTTCTCCCCCGTCCTTAGATGACTCTTTACCATGGTCTCATAGGGTGAGATTTCTTCTTTTACTGTATGTTATGTTATTGCTCAGAACAAGTGTTAACAATTGGCGCGCCTTTGCGGTAAAGGACAGTAACCAGACATTGGCAGTTGCTTTCTGGTGTTTTCTGAACTAAGTGTTGATCACTCAACGCGAACAATGTAACACGATATTACACTACTGTATATAGGTACCGTAGTGTAACATCGTGTACCACTTTGCAGTTCGGCTTTATCTAGTAGGATATCCAGGGTTGTGTCCTTCTGGGCAGGAACTGTACATATAAATAAATAAAAATAAATAAATATCGTCTTGAAAATGGAACTCCAAAGTTAATTTGGGAAGTTTCATCCTTTAAAAAACGAATTATTATAACGTCTTGAGCATATCTGGTGTAGGAAATTTTAATTCCATAATTTGGTTGTACCAAAAAAAAAAAAAAATGCATAACTACGTCAAGTATTTTCTTTTTTGTCATTGTTTTAGAATAGTTTAATTTTCATTTAATGTCTTCCACATTTAAACCTTAAAGTACAGCATATTAATAAAGATATATTGTAGCAATAATTAGCAAGGTGAGTCTTCGTGGATATCGCACAGGGTAATCTCAAATTTTTTGAGTTATTATTTTTTTTCCTAATTATGTTTAAAAAAAACTCTCCAACAGCCAATTTATGGAGGGCTTACACATAAATAAAGACTGAGAAGACAAATGATATTTGTTGACATTAGACTTGAATTTCGACGGATTGTAATTTTCGGGAAGTACGCAGAAGGAAGGTTTTTCCAGAGAACAAAATCAGGAATAACAAATGAGGAAGAGAAAAAGTTTGTTCTATGAGTCTGGACTGGACAGAGCTCATGCCCATGGAAGTGTGGCTAGAAAAGGGACGAAACTAAACATCTATAAGCAGAGAGTAGAGGGACATTGTAAGAGATGAGTCATTGATTACCCTGACTGTCCTCTTTCGATTGGAGTCAAGAAGCTTTAGAGAAGTTTTGAGAGCACATTCCAGATGTACGAACAACGTTCCATGGTAGAGTAAGTTTGAGATTTGTACAGAGCAAGTAGTTGTTAAGAAGAAAAGTAACTCACAGGAAGCAATATTTGTGATGTACTTATGCCAAGAAACACTTTAGTCAGTGTAATCCCTAATAGAGATATTTGATCCTATCTAAAAGCCGGTGTGCCATGGAAGACATGAATAGGAGAAGTAGACTCTTTCTGCAAGAAAGAAGACTGGACTGAGTTTTAGAAGAATTACAGTTAACTACGCTTTTCTTCGCTCTGCTGGAGAATTATTTGAGGATCTGTATTTAACTATAGAGTATCAAACACTGGGTATTCAAAAACATGAATACCCATTTCTTTTAACCATCTTAATATCTAAGGGCTGTCAGTGGTTTTATGGCAATGTGTTGAAATGTTTAAGGGGATATAAATCCTGTAAATATTATTAAGAAACTAATATCTTCTGCGAAATTTCATGCAAGATAAAGTCATGTTGTATATCATTACAAACAAAATTCTTCCAATAGACATCGCTATAACCATTTGATAAAATAGAACTTTATTACAATCATCTAATGAGGTAAATATGAGCATGTGACTATCGCTATACCCAGGTTCATTATACCGGGTTTTAATGCAATTTATCTTCGCTACCAAATGCTAATGTTCCAGTGAGAAAGTATGACGCAATACACTGATTTCATTTCGATGATTGATATACCCATTGAGGATGCCGTGTAATTTTATTTATAGAACATTGATCTGTAAATACGTTCTGCTAATGGCACTGGCTGGTGAATAGGTTAATAACATCAAATGGTTTCTCAATGCTACAAAGAATTTTGGAAACATTAAATTTCTCTTAAGATTTCAATAAAATAATCCATAAGCTGAAAGAAATATTTCCGAGGCCAATTTGTATTCTATAAGTTCCTTTTTTTAGACAAGAAATTCAGGAAAAATATTAAATGTATTGCGGAGAAAGAGATTGTTTATTTATATACTCAAAAGAAGAGCTGTAGTAAAAGGGTAATCAATCATCTTTCTCTGTGTGTACGTACGAAGTTGGCAGTTTGCATTTATTGCTTTACCATGGTTAAGTCAGATCTACAAATATTTCGTTCAATATGAACTCTCTTTTTCTAAAATAGAATACTTGCATGTAGGAATGAAATTCTCGTATATGTTTATCAGGAATTTTATGTATTAGTAAACTAGTACAAACCGAGGTTTGTTTTAACTCACTTATGTATCAGAATCAATAAAATCACCTGTCAGAACTACTGTTAAGTTCAGGGTAGTGTATGCAATGTTTGAGGGCTGCTGCCTTCAGATATTTGTTTCTCAGTGTAAAAATAAACAGAAAGGAGGTTTGCTGAGTTGTTCAGAACCACCTCTTTCCTTCCTCTCTCTCTGCTCAAAAACTACGCTTGGACTTCTTATTCCGAGACATACCACTCCAGAAAATATTTTATTACAAAGAAAATGTCGAACAAAATCCTTATATTCTGACAAGGAATAAAATATGATGTATGGAGTAACGATTTTGTTATGTTTCGCAGGGTTTTATATGTTCTATCTAAAAGGGTTTAGTTTGTTTTCACCGAGGCCTCTTTTTTTTTTAATATCACTATTCAAACGTCAAAAGAATTTATAATTCTTCAACCGTACATATAGTTACACCCCCCAGGAGGGGGAAGAGGTAGCTGTACAACCTATAACCAGACTCATTTAATCTAATCTTTTCTACTTTACATACTTTTCTGTTCCCCTGGCTGTGCAAAAAGTTTCTTTTTCTCCCAGCAAGGTATTTGTGTTATATAAAGCATAACCTGTGGGCATATCTGTGAGATATCTGTGTAAGCACCATCGTGTTTTCATATCGCTTCTGCAAGTCAACATCACTTAATTCGTTCACAGATGCAAGACGATATGCCATGACCATTTCATGTGATCTCTAATTGTGTCATGGGAACTCCATGTGACCGCTTCCGAAGCGATTTCTTTGATCAATGTTCAACAGATGTTCTTACGCTTCCGCATTGGAAGGTCTACGTTGATGGTGTTCAGGATCTTGGTCCTTTATTGAACCTTTATTCAAATAGTTTCTTCTCCCAGAGCCATTATTAGTATTAGTAGTGGCAAATCATGATTGTGATCAAGTTTAGTATTGGTCCACTTCAGAAGCCAGTACTCTTCTGCGTAATTCTCTTCATGTTAGTGAGAGCTGCTGAGGTCCACATTTCGGAATCGTATAATATTTCTGGATAAAATGAGGTTACTAGGAACCTTACGAGGATGGAAGGGTCCTAAACATGAAACAATTGCTGCTTGGCCGCTCACTTAAGTCGAGAGTTAAGTGATTGCCATGTCAATGTGGCTGTTGAATAGCATTTTGGTATGAAAGACCACACCGAGATCAGTGTGGGATTGTACATTCGGAATTCCAGTTCCTCCAAGGGAGAAATCCAGATTTATGCGTATTTTAGCGGATTTATTTTAAGATTAAATAGGATAAGTATTATTCAATGTTCCGGAGGGTTGCAGTTATGGTATTCGTAACTTGAAGGAGAGTATCCTCAGGAGTGATCTTTGTTAAGAGCTTAAGATCTTCTGCATAATTGACTGTATTATCGTTGGATGAGATTAGTAGTGCTATAACTGCGGTGACAAGGACGCCTAACAAGACTCTTCCCTGAGGAATACCTGCAATAATTTTTCGAGAGAAAGTGAGGTTATTGGCATTGGCTCATAGCACGAGTGTTCTTTTCTGGAGAAAGGCACCTAGAAACCAAAACGTGTCTCCCCGCATGCTATAGAAATGCTGTGACAGATAAAGTAAAGCTGAAATGGAAACTGCATCAAAGCCGCATGGATAACGAGGTAAATGATTGCAAAGGAATTTGCTTTTTAGAGATAGGACGGATCTTGTACTTGTGCCGTAGTGGGGGAAAGAAGTGATGTTCGAGGCATATTATAAATGGAGAAGAGCGGTTCTATGACGAGTGAGCAGAGCCATTTACCATGAATAAGGTATAAGGTATATTCGGGTCAAACGGCACCTTGAGTTTCTCCCATCTCCGCGTATGCACATTGTATTGGAAACAGAACTCTGTCAAGGGTTCTGGCAGGTCCTGCCACCTACTTTCCTGGGATTTCAGTGACAATGACCTAAAAAAAAAACGGTTGAAGTGATCGCGGTTGATTTAGGTAAGATTTCGTTAAGGAGCGCTGCGTGTGGATTTAGGCTCCTAGAACTCGTCCTTTCAGCGTACACTGAAAGGACGAGTTCTAGGAGCCTAAAAGGTCGGGCAAAATTTTGTTGTAATTTAAGTTTGGACGTGTGGGACGAACGCTGTGTAACAGAGAGTATTGGGAGGGGAGACTCAAGACTAGGGGTTTGAAGTAGGAAGAAGGGGGTCAATAGTGAAGGTTTCCCTCGTTTTTTTTTTTTTTTTTTTTTTTTTGTGGGGCATGGCCATTCCCCACCAGAGTGAAAATTTGGGGAGGCGAGAGGAGGGGAAACTCTCCTCTCGCCCGGGGGAATTGAAAGGAAAGATCCGCTCAAGGTAGAGCGGATTAAGAGTCGCTAATAGGCCGTCTCTATATCAAGGCCACCATAGTAATCCACGTCCAGGTTTTGTCCATTTGGGGGGGGGGAGACTCGGGAGTTCTGTCCGAGAGTCAATAGTAGTGAGGTTAGGTTTGGAGATGGTCCAGTATTCCGTGGGAAAAACAAGATTCTGTACTTGGGTCCATTGCTGGAGTTTGCTGCAAGGCATCTAAAAACCCACTCCACCTAGTTGGTAGAGTGGGCCATTTGTTCCTTTTTACCATGAATAGTGGTATTTCATCATCACCTGCAGTGTTTTAATAAAACACTTCTATAATACAATAAGCACTTTAATAGCATCAGCAGTTTTAATATAGCACGTTTAACAGCAGAAAACGTGCACTCCTTTGCATTATAGAAACTATAATTGCCAGAGAATATCAGGACAAAAAACACAACACTCTTTTGTAATAGTAATAGTTTAATATGAATAGTTTAATTGTATAGTTTAATCAATAGTTTTGTCAATAGTTTAATTGTAATAGTTTAATATGAAAATGACTTCTATCGACGTATTTAATAGTTTTGGCCCTTGCGGGTGATACAGCGGTTATATTCCTCCCATCATTCTCCCATAACATCTGGCAAAGGCCTGAGTTCGAATCCTCTCAATGGCGCGAGGAATTTTAATGGACTTTTTTCACAACGAGTTAGTCAGTCTTAAGTTAGCCAAGCTTGCTTGCTAACCTCTCCCAGAAACGGGGACTTTTCTTCCAGACATACCTACCGAAGGATAAATGCAGTTACAGAGACAGTATACTGACCCTCAATAACCTTAGTTGCTTTGGCGCTTAACACACATGACCTAGATCGTTTTGGTATGACGAACATTTGCATTATCTGTTATTCTGAGTACAGCAGATTCTTCAATATGCGTTCAAGGAACGGAAGGCAAAAAATTGTTTTCATGGATGTATTTGTTTCGAAATATTTCGAAAGCATCATCACTGGTGATTTGAGTTGGTTGTTTATATATAATTTAAGGGAAATATGGTCGTAAAGGATTGGTAGTTTGCGCTGTAAGTTGGGTATTTCCGTGGTTGATTTTTTTTAGGTTACAGAAAATAACAAGAGAGTTTTTAGAAACAAAACATGCAACGTTCTGTCAAATACTGGCTAACTCGGCTATGGTGCGATTGAGGTTAAAGGCTGAAAGTCCGCCGTATAGTACAATCTGTCTCCTTTCAGTTTCTTGTGAAACTTTAACCAAGACATAAATTCAAAAGTTTAACTCTGATGAAAAACCAAAAAGTCAGTTTCATTTAATTTTTTATGTTTCTCGCAACTATCATCCAGGGAAAAAATTAATCAGTTTTAAGGAATAATAAACTTCAGATAAAGGTTAGAAGAGAATAAGGATTACTGTATGCCAGAGTTCACATTCATGCCATAGCTCATTATTCAGAACCTGAAAAACAAAATCGTCTTTCTTCAATATGCTAGTTCTTGTGACTTCGTCTGTATAAAATGACTTCGTGTATGTAATTAGAAATGTCTTCACCAAAATAATATTTGGAAACGAAGTAATTGATGCTTCAGTTAAACTTCCGGCATGTATTAATGATATAATAACACGATTCCCAAAATGCCTTTAGCTTTTCTGGTTGCTCTATAAAGGAGAAATCAAATAAATAAAAGAAAAACTGTTTTATCTTCCAGAGGATGCATGCAAGATAAATGCTTTCTGACAAACCTACATTATTAACTGAGTTATATTGCCTGAAGCCTCAAATGAAGTTGATTATCCGAGAAATGTTACATGCTACTGAACTGGCAAAAATGATAAAGACTCCGATGGAACTGCACTACTTCTGAGGGGAATAAAGCAAAAAAAAAAGAACATCCTGAAAGGACGAACTCAGCCATCCTATTGTACATCTACCGAGCACGTAAAGACAAGTCATTTGCATTTGGTTTTTACACGCCATAATCAGGAAAGTCCCATTTCAGCAACGGTCGTTAGAGAACCTATTCTTTTTGTCAGTAAAGTGTTTTGCAGCATTTATTACTTTTGATTTTATAACTCGTCATATTTTTATTTAAATGGAAAATTAAGACACATCCTCTGCCCGAAGCAATGCTCGTTAATTGATTGAAGTTGTAATGGATCACATAAACACTTTAGCAGGCCCGAAATTGAGAAGTAGTGTAGACCTCTTAGCTATTAAATTATGTTAATTTTCTTTAAAAACCCACATCAGAGTTTATAAATTGAAGCGAACGGCGAATGTTTAGAAATTCTAATAATATTTTTTGTTAGAAATCTCACAAAACGTATTACATATTCAAACCTGTTTTTTTTAATTGTTTCTTAGATATTTAATTACTATTAGCTGTGTCTGAAAGGAAATCCAAGTTAATAATCTTATTTTAAAATGGCAAAATCCCTTTTGTCAATTACTAGCAACCTTCCCATCTGTCAAATGAATCGAATTGGAAGCGCAAAAGTAAATAGGAGAAGAAACACTAATACAACGATTGAAAAGGGAACACACAAATCTTTTCTTCTTTTTCAAACTGTGCATGAACTGTAAGTTGGTTTCGCATCCACAAGTTTATCACTTTTTTGGACAGTCATAGTTTCACCATTAATTTCCACTTTTAATTACAAATCCCAATCAGGCAGAGAATATTCTGTGGAATAATCGAGACTCTACAATATATTATTCTTTGGTTTGTATTTCGTGAAAGTTTGAAAGATTCGTGATGATTTGGTCTGTATTGAGATGCATAAAGAAAACTGCGAAAAACTTGCATTTTTAGAGACTTTTAAGACACGTTGGCAATCAGCAAAAACGAAGATGAAAAGAATTAATTTAAAAGCGATTGGAATGGCGAAATTGTTACTAAGATAATGAATATTTTGATAATAAAAAAAACTGGTATTATTATCTAGAGGAGAAGAAAAAAGAATCAGAGGAAGGGCGAGGATGAAGCATTACTTTTGCCATCCATTGAATTTTGATTATGTAACGTTAATTGCCAATTATCAGTTATAGGAGATAAGCTGGCTTGTTGTTTCTTGTCGAGTAAAGGCGAAATTAGTATGCCCTCAGGGTCAACTTCCAAGATCACGAACGGTAAGAGAACGGTGTTCACTAATTAATAGTTTAAAAGAAATATATCTTTCAGGAAGTTTGACTTACAACTTCTCAACCTCGGAAGTTAAGTTCAAGCGATTACAGAGGTAATCCTTTATTTCGTCGGCAGAAGTGTCAGGGGGTCAATCTTGTAATGAAGAAACTATTTCTACTAACGGCATCACGACAAGCGTCAGAATTAGCACTTCCCATAACTCCTTTGCCCTTTTTTTTTTTTGCAATTCTACATGTCAAGTGTAGAGCGAGGACTCTTGGTATTTGAAGGTGTGAATCAAATAAGTCAACATGGAACTCTCCAAATACTCGCTTCAGATTTTTTTGATGTAGCCTGTTGTCTTTAGGCAATGTGTTTAAAATGTATAAAGATAAAGTTGTCTACGTAATACATATTATCGTTTCCTGTATAATTAAACAACATAATTTCCATTATCACCGCTAGAATCTCTGTTTCTGTTCTGCAGGAAAAAAAACATTTATTCATTATCTTGTCTGATACAGATGTAGCTCCTTTCTGATGCTACAGATATCTAAAATATCTAATGTTCATTAGATATTTTAGATTGATTGAATTACTTCTTTTGAATGCAGAAGTCAATCAGAGATCTCTTTGCTCTAACAATGATAGAGGTACAGATAAGACTTTGTTTATGTTTGTCCTGGTTTTGGTTTATATTAATTTTTGTTTATAATGGGATTTTATAATAAACGGGAAAAATATTTACAGGAAAAGTAATGAGGTATCCTGAAATCTATGGCCGTTATGACAACCTCTAGTCTTCGCGGAACACTGCACCAGTGTTTTGCAAATTTACTCCGAAAAACAGAGCTTAACTGATCGCCTTCAGAGCAGCTACCAGTTAAGCTCTATTTCTTGATTAGTCCCTAATCACACGCATTCGATGATCCGAATCATCCCAGAGGCTCTCTATGGGATTGAGACCCTAGCTCTTGGCTGACCAGTCGAACGTTTAGACGCTCCGTCAAAATGCGAGCAGCATGATATAGACCATAGGGCATTGTCCTGCTATAGGGGTTCATCCCAATGTGCTTCCACAACATAGGTAACGCATTATTGTCCAAGACGTCAAGGTAGACCTTAGCCCTAAGATCTTGTCCAAAACAACCAATGGTCCCAGGCTAAATCATGAAAGACAGCCTCAGACCAACACGCTGTCTCCTCCAAAAGTGCGGCAGGTAGCTTTCTTCGAGCATCCGTCGCAGCGAATTACGATCATCAGAATGATAAACCATGTACCGCAACTCGTCATTCCAAAGTACAACTTTTCATTGGTCTTCGATCCAAAAACAAATCCAAAAAAGGCATCTAGTCTGAAATTAGTCGGAGTAATTAGTCACTTGTGGACAGCTGCATGATCGTAGTAATGCAGCCCATACCATTCAGCATCTTGCGCACTGTACTGGTGCTCTCACTGAGGTCCTGTGTGTCCGCTTCGAAGTTTTCCAGGTCAATTCATGGCAATTGCAGCAACAGTCCGCATCAATTTTCAGATTACAACTCCAGTATTATTATTCCTCGCTGGAAGTCTGTTTAACTGCGTCATTCGAGGCACCTTGCACTGACAAGGGTACGATTGTCTCCTTGAAGACCTACGAGCATATTCATAGGTGTGTCTGACGCATGGTGCTTGAGTAGGACTTGATCAACTATTAACAGGATATTAAAGATAGGGTAGTGTATATTTACAAAACAATAATATTATCAACTAGGGTATAAACATTGTTTTGCTTCGTTTAAATGATGAAAAAAATGTATATCAAGAAATATTAAAGCAGTCTCTGAGTGTGGCGCACTATTAAGCATGGGGTGGATGTTTGTGCACCAACCGATTTATTTTCGTTACTGTAAGCATGCATTTAAGATAGAATGCTTCGGTGCGCTTTAAGCTTCTTGATCGCTGTGAATGTCCCTACAAACATACAGAAGCTAACTGAGCATTAAGAAAGGAAGAGACACAATGAGGAAACGTTAGCCAAGGAGGCGTTATTCGACGATCTTCATTACTCATAATTCCGCTCGCACAGACACACACAAACCATTTTTCGATCCTGCATAATAATCAGCAGCTTCTTCGTAATGGAGAATACTTTTGTGTCTCGTGAAATGGCTAAACGTAACTAATGGCTTTGCTGCAGAATATAACTGTGAGAGAAACATAAATTATTAATGAGATCTCCGAGATGAACATATTTGATTCCATTTATCTCGGTTTCCCTGCAAAACTTCTTTCCAACTAATTTCTTAGCTGAATAATATTTATCCAAATATCCTCACCAATGCGATCAGAAGTTTTCTCTATCGTTTCATCTCTAAGCGCTTAACTGTAGCTGTTATCGCCTCTAATGTGATGTAACATTCCGCGTGAAGAAAACAAAATTCTTGAATTACTCTGTTGGCTTAGCCGATAATGCTTTCTAGGCAATTGAGTAGGTAAATAAATATAATATTTAAGCCTCTTAAATCTTTTCGCGAATAGAAATGTTTTCTTTAGAAATAAGAGATTATGAGGCGAACTACACTTAGTCAACAGTCAAGAGATGCATCTATATTAGTACGGCTTCTTCATTTTTTAGACTTACAGAGAAACGTGAATTCTGATAATAAATTATTTCATAAGCACGCTATCAAGCGCAGACTCTTTTCTTGTCCAAAGTATCCGATATCCACACCTTGAGTTGCTCTCAATATCATGTCTGTAAATGAGGTAATCAAACACGACTTAACTTTTTTGATGAAAAACCGCATTGAATCTGTTTCCTGATTATTAATAATGCCTTATAATAAACGACTGAATGATATAATGAATCATGACTGAATCATGTAATATTTAATTATTTTTAGTTAACTGAAGAAACAATATCTGAAAGTAAAACAGTTTTTACGTTTTATGGTAATGTTTTTTTTTTAATCATAATGAAATTAAAATAATTTATACCAACGTAGTATGATTGTAAGTAATCTTATTATCTCAAAAGATACACAATATCATGAATTTCTTCCAGATTTCTCCATTTTCGATTTATAATGAACTTTCTGGACTTTATGAACTTTAATCACTCACCTATGAATAAATTCCACAGAAAAGTGTGTATTCAATTAGTTGCCCTTGACATTTCCAAACCATTTGAAAATGGTTTGGAAATGTCAATTTGAATCCGATGAATTCAAATACTGAATTCATCGGATTCAGTATAAAGACCGCCTAGTACTGTCCAAAGTACCATTTTCAACAAAATGGTGAGCATTTTGTCAGCCATATTCTTACGGAATGTCATTTTTATGCCTACCGAAATTAAGCCCATGAGAATTTCAATCTCTGCAATTCATGCAATTCGTATTTGTGAAATTTCCAATCACAATTCCACAAATACGTGACTTTCTGTTTTTCGTATTAGCGTATCCTGTTTAATAGACAACAGGGGCTATTCGCCAACTTTCTTCCTTCTGGTATGTGCTTCCAAATTAAAGATTACGAACCTTAACTCTTTGGGATATATGAGCTGATCGTTATCTCTGTAGGCAGCATCATGTGCTATTTAGCTATTAGTAACCAGCATTATTATTTAGACAACATTAAATATTGTTGTATAAATATTTTTGTATAATTTTCAGTTAATTTAAGTCCAACTCTTCCAGTCCTCGAAGCAAAAATTCAAAGAAAATATTAATCAAACATTAATAAAATACATATTTTAAAATTTGTTACGTTCTTTTCAGTTAAATAATCACTTATTATATATTAAATAATTAAGAATATTAGCCTCTATAAACTTATGATCATATGTTTTGATAATAGTTCTCCAAACAGCGAACATAATGATCAAAATTTGTATTATAGACACATTCAATATAAAATATTTAGAATATGCATTTATTTCTCTTTAAATACAATCTTTTCTAAATTGTACTGCGCAGAAATACGAAATGCTTTATTTCTTTACTCTCTGGCATACATTTATGACGAACAATGCCAATAGAACCATCGCGCCTTGAAGAGTAGAGTAGTTTTCCAACCATAAACAATATCTTGGCAGCTTCTGAAAGCGAATGCCACTCAAATATGTTTGAGTGTGATCAGCATTCTTTGAGCATTGTTTTTTGTAAGAATATTTCCCAAATTTGAAACAAAACGAAATATTTATTCCCTCCTCAGCGTTAAACATAAGTTACTCCTTTATGAGACTAAATGGGTAATTGGCACATGTATATGCTCTCTGGTTGGTTGTGCAAGGTTCAACTATTCTATATATGTTATAATATACTGTATAATATAAATGAAGTCACCACTTGTAGTTAACATTTATAATCAAAACTAAATAAAGACTGTTCCTGTTATGCATGATATTCTATTTTCAGAAAACATTTTATAACGAATTAGTAGTAGATACAGTGGCGGACAAAAAAAAACTGAATCACTTCTTAATTTTGCAAATAATGTGTTTTGCTTTGCGCGCATTGTTGGTTGCAGAAATGTTCGAAATGCATTTGTTAGATGGGATTTATTTCTGTGAATGAAATCCAATGAAAAGACTCCACCTGATATACCTAATTGCCATAAATATCTTCTCAAAGGGTAAAATGCGTAATTAATGGAAATATGACAAATCATGCAAATGGCAATCATGACAAAAAAAAAAACATACATTTTATTGCGTTTACGTGTACAAACTGAAATGACAAGTTAACGTAATAATATTATGTACTGTAAATCCCTCAATATTTTGTTGTTCCTCCTGAAGCTGCAATTACAGCCTTGCAACGATCTGGCATAGACTTAATCAACTTCTGGATACACCGTTGCCCAATTTCGTCGTACCACACCCTTACAATTACCACACCCTCTCCTGCAGCTGAATCTTACTTGCTGGCTTCTTCCGAGCAATTTTAGACGACATTATACCAGCAATTTTCAATAGAGTTCAAATCTGCTCTGTTGCCGGGCCAGTCCAACAGCGCAGATTTGTCCAATATTTCTGAGGTATGACTGCACATTAAGGGAGAAAAACGAGGGAAAACATTGACATAAGCATGTTTTAAGCCTTGTGAGACAAGAAGACAAACTCATCATTAAATCTAAATAGCATAAAACTTACCAATTTTGCTGTGTGGCAAGGTGCTGAGTCTTGGTGAAAAATGCAGTTTTAGACGTCTGCGTGGTGATCCTTAATAACGGGTTTCAGGCACTCCTCCAAGATAGCAGTGCAGGTTTCTACATTCACTGTTCCGTTAATAAACTTAATTCGCCCCACCCCTTTGCTTGCTATGCATCCCCAGACCATTTGACCGGCCGGAAACTTTACAGTCGGTGTTATGCAGTCAGGATGGTATCCTCCGATTTTCGTCTTCTGACATATCGCTTCCCATCTGTGGGTCAACAAAGGCTTCGTCTTGGTCCGATAGGCATGCAGACCACATTCCGAAAGCAGTCTTTGGATAGTTCCTGCACTTGTTTCAACACCAGAAGCTAGCTCAAAGTCCAGTTTTAGATCAGGAGCACTAGCATGGCGATTACGAAGGCATAGCCATTTCAAATATCGATCTTGGGAAGGCGTAGTCACTCTCTTACGGCCCGATCCAGGTCTTTTCTTCACATCACCGGTTTCATGTTTTAATTTCAGCACCCGGGATACTGTTGACTGGTGGTAGTCTATTTTATCAGCGATAGCTCGCGTAGAAAGGCCTTCCTGGGACAGAGCAACAGCTACACTTTTTTTTCTTGGCGTCAACTGAATATATGGAATCATGTTTACCCCCGCAAAACAGGATACTAATGAGCGTGTATACCCTTCCAACGCTGTATTGATAGAAACGGCTGATGCAATACCGTACAATTACTGTTTGATGCAATAGAAGCGTTATCTGACGCAATACCTTTGCTTTGGACAAACAAAATTACTGTAATCCAACAATATCTTATACGTTTCACTTCAAATGTTACTTTTTTAAGGTGGTGCAGTTTTTTGTCCTCCACTGTACATGCAATCGACCTCCAGATCCATTGTTCAGAGCCTTTTTCTTATATTAAGAGTGGATACCATTTGAGTTTCTGTCTGTACTTGCGCCATTGGTGTGAACGTCATGAAAACAATGTGTGACTCGCGGAGGATACATTCGTCTATTGAACAGCTCTATTCAGTAAACAGTATTCGATGTGGTATTTTATAGACAAACCGATATTGAGGTTTGACTGAACTTTTAGCAGTCTTGGGCCCGCACACACACACACACCATCTTAGAAGTCAAGCAGATTACCTCCCATGTTCTACAGTAAAATCAATAATTCTCATCCAAAGAAATCCTTTCTGGAAGGCCAGAGAACTTCAACAGATAGATTACTTTACCGAAAGAGCTATTTCGATCAAGGGTAGGTATAGAAAGCTCTGGCGTGAAGGAACGAATCGGATTGACGTAGTTACCATAGTGCAAAGCTATGAACAACACGAACAATGAAAAATGTTGCGTGAGGTGATGAATCGTTTCTCGCATCGATTTCCATTAGCGAAACTGTAAGGGTCTGGGACGTCAATCGTTGCCCGCGCTAGAATGTCGACTGTACCGTTTTTATTGTTTTTTTTTTTATATATTTAAACTAAAGCTGCAGCAAATGAAGTAAAAAGTTTTCTTTGGGAATCAATGATCAGTTGAAAACATGCAAGACAAAATGGAGGAAGTGAAAATCCATTTCTTTAGAAATGGAGTTTCGTCATCTTAGGTTGGTGAAATATTTGTTGATGCAAAGATTTCCACAGTGAGAAAGCATTTCCCATTTTCTTGTCTTCAATATTTCACAGATAATGTGTAAGTCCGATATGGAAGATGTAAGTAGATGAAAGAGAAAATAACTCAAGTTGGCACGAATGAATGCTATGGACCAACAATCGTTCCATGTTTGACATAATCTAATATTATTTTTGGAATTTTCCGTATTTAGTGTTTTGTTCCACATGGAATTTGAAAAGTCAGAATGAACCTAAATATGATGTCTGCTCAAAACGAATCTATATTAATATTTTGGACTCATCAAATGATCACTTGGAGTCATATCAGCGGAACATGGAATCCGCGGCGGGTTGAAAATATGGATGGCGTTTGGTATAAAAAAATGATTTAAAAGCTCTATACTATCATGGCAAAGAGTTACTTAGTAAACTGTATGGATAAGGATGACGTATGATTATTGTAATCTGGGTTTTTGGAAGTGGATCAGTGTGAGGTAGCAGAATATGCTCTCCATCTTGCTTACATTCTCGGTACTTACACTTTATGATTAAAAGTTAAGTTTTCTAAAAATCGTGTTTCAGGCAGCGCAAAATTAAATGAAAAGTATGAACCTATAAACCAGAAATGTACGAGTATCAACGGAAGAATCGGGAATTCTTAGCTATCAGTGCAAATAAACCTTGAAGTAGCTCCAATACATCTACTGAATTATGAATAATTTAGACAACCGACTGCGGATCTCAGAGAATTAATTGTTACAGTATATCAATAAGCGAAGCACATAATTCCAAAAGTTATTACCTGATTAATAAATCAGTAACATGGAAAATGGGAGAACATTTCTGCTGTGATGCATAAAAGACAGTTCACCTTACTAAGAGATTTTTGAACATAAAAGTTCCTCGGTTTCAAGACAGTTATAATCAATTGTTGGAAATAAATCTAAATTTTAATAACAGTGGTAAGAGTTGTGTAAAAAGCTCTTTGATATGATGGAGATCTAAGAGCAATGGCGGTAATAAATTCGAGATTATGTAAAAACTGCTCTAAATCACCGAGTTGAACAATAAAAGTCTAAAAACCATCGGCCCTTCGAACAATCCGTGTCAGATGAGTTGTAATGATTTACTGTGAACAGCGGATTTTGGTTAATAATAAACGTATAAAGCTATAAAATCTCCATGAATGTTTCATGATTCACGCTATGCTTAATTATGAAGGTACTAATTTCAATGATACTAACGATTTATTTATATCAAGCCATACATGAATAGATTCGATAGTTATTAAACATGATAATTTTTTTCTCTACAAATAAAGCAAGTTATGAACTGAGAGGAATGATTAAAAATATATTTCTGGACCAATATTTTGTCTAACTTGCAAACGTATATTCAGAATTTATGATTGGCATTATAGTGTTGAATAAAACTTCAAGTGTCTCACTGTTAAGTTTAATATGTTCCTTTCTACTACTGTTATAGGGGATGGAAAAAATAATGGAAACACCTGATATGAAAGGAGTAATATCTTGTTTTTGTTTTCAGACGAATCATCATTCACACCTTTACCACCATCAGGGAGGGTTCACTTTTGGCGAATTTCAAAGGAACCGCATTATCCTGACAGTCATATTTGAGTTTTGGCACAAGACGTGCCAAAACTCAAATATGGAGAAGGATTATAGATGGTTTGAGCAGCAATTTCTTGGTATTCTTCAGGATCTATCATCACCCTGAACGTGCGAATTACTGTCACTGATTACCTTGATATTTAGAGTAGCCAGGCTCATCCCATTGTGCAAACGTTGTTTCCTACAAAATTCCATATTTCAAGATGATAATGCTCCAATACACAAACGCTGCCAAGTGTGTCCAATCTTGGTGTGAGGAGCATGAGACTAAGGCTAAGCTTCTCCTATAGCCTGCACAATTGTGAGAATTAAACGTTAATGAATCACGGTCCATTTGGAGAGAAATTGAGAAACAGATTTATTCCACCTTCATTACTCACCGAGTTTGAAACGTTCCGCCTTCAGGAATGGTCCAATTTATTTGAATCTATTTCACATAGAATACAAGCTGTTAAGAAAAATGTAAAAAATAAACTGCAGTGAAGAGTTTTTGTAAAAAGAAATACCAATTATTAGTAATAAAAAATTACCTTCGTATTAATGAGCATTACAAAAAGAATTTATGTAGAAAAGAAACAATCGTAGAAATAATGAAACAAATTTACAGTAATTATTTCTAGGAGGAATAATATCAAACTTCGTTTTATTACAAATATATTAATGTTTTCAAAAAAGAATGCATTCAAAGAAAGAAAGAAAGAATAGTCTTTCTTCGAATTTAATAAATCCGAGTGCGTAAATATTTATTTAATAATTCTACACATTTGTTTTCCGTCTATCATACCAATAATAGATATTTAAAAAATCATTCAAATTACTATTTCGTTCTGTAAAGCAATGACTGTTTGTTCCAAATGAATTCATTACTGTACTACTCAAATTCCCTATTTAAAATATTTATATAACGTCACTGTAGAATGTATGGTTTCAATCATTACTTAAAAGATTCATTTAATCAACAGCTCCGTTGTTTAAAGAATGGGAAATGTTTTTACTCAACAACACCGCAAGATTATTTCTTTTTAAGGCACTGAAAGTTTACTTTTTTATTACCAGCTGATTTTCATGGAAACGGTGCCTGTCTTTTGTAGTGTTTTGATGAAGCGTACACCAGCGAACCACAATGACCACACTAAGGAAAGGTAACTTAAATGAGTACACTCCAAGTTAATTGTCTCTGGGTTTTTTTTCTACGATGGTGTGACTAATTGGATGGGTGGAAGGCTTCTCTACATAATGTTCTCATTAAGCAGCCTGCAAAGTACTTTCCTCCCTGAAGATTACATTAAAAGATTGTGCGCTGGAACTCCAGGGATGACGACGATGTGGAGGATTATTTTGTATACAGGTACACAATTAGGATGTGGGATAACCTAATTTACTGGATTATAAACATGAAATAAATACAGTAAACTACTTTAAAGTTTGTGGAATTCAGTGAGTATCTTTTCCATTTTTCACTGTTTATACCAAAACGAATGAACGCTTACCTGTTGATAAATCCCTGTCTTAGAGTGATTTATCACCAGGGAGAGACCCCACGATGGATATTGAGAGCTTGAAATGGGGCTATTCCAAACATTAAAAACCTGCATTATGGCTTAGAAACTGATGTGGCTCGGATCACAGTAATTTGCTCCACATTTTTCTTATCGGGACTGGGGAAAGGATTAATTATTAAAAAATAATCCTCAAGGACAACGCTGGAATCACAGTAATAGGCAAAGCGTTGTTACAGATTTTCTAGAATTTAGAGTTGCTTTGGAGTGTGCGTGGATATTACTGATGGATAGGTTTTTAGCATCTATTAAGATTTGCATCTATTCCCCCAAATAAAGTTATGTTCAATGTAGTTTCTATATATCTTGAATAGAGCTATTAACGATTTCATGGGCGGTTCTTTACCTCATGGTTCGTACATGTGTTTACGAATTTTCTATCTATTTCGAAATATTCCAAACAATTCATCGAACACGCTTGGTCTTTCTTCGTCAGTTATTAGTCCCCCTATGATCTATACGTCGACTCATCTCATTAGGGCCTGCTTTGATTGCATCATTGAAATCAATCTTCTTTTATTTCTCAATGCGTAGTTTAAATATTTTTACGTGCCGATTATTTGAATCATAATTTCCTAACATAGTACAAGCCTTTTCAAGATAAAGTATATCGCATTTGGCTGCCACTACTACCATCAACTTGTTTTTCTGCAGCCTGCTAAATATCATAACATTTGAAACACACTTATTTATTTTAATGATGTTTTAACTAATAAATCTAAACTAAAATTTGAAAAATCCAAAAACAAAATACTTACCTAACCACGAAATGGTATTCGCAGTTAGTCTCCCCCACCGTTAGTTATGCCTAGGATGGGTATAAAGATAGGGAAAGAACAAGTTTATTTTAATATTAATGCAAAGGCATGTTTGGTGTGCATAACTGGGCGGATGGTAGGTTGCATATGTTATCGACTCGCCACTTAGAAAGCAGGACGCAACGAACACCAGGTAAGTGACTACCTAGTTGCCCTCCCTGTCATGAGGAATCGGGCCTCTACTATAAACTTTTGTTTAAAAAGAATTGACGAAAATTCAATACTTTTAGAAAATTAGAAATAGCAGAAATCCCATACGTAGTGTCTGGAACTGATGACACTAGCAAAAGAAATCCCTTCTGAAGCAAACCTAAAGCCAGGAAGGCCCCTCCGAAAGAGGCCAGCAAAAAGGGAAAGAACAGAGAGAAAAAGAAAAGAAAACATAATAGTAAAAAGATGACTAGAGCAAATACTGCTTTTGGATCGAAATGACCAGCTCAAGCAGATTATGACTCTGTAACCCCAAGCAAAAGAAGATCTCCAACACGTGAATCCAAACAGCAACAAGATGCTGAAATAGGCAGTTGTACAGTAGTTTAAGAGGGTTAGTAGTTATGCGCGAAGATCAAACTCAGTAGAGCACAATCGCCACATTGATTAAAAATAGTTATATTGTGAACAAGGAGATTTTTATCTGAGCGAAAAGGCAGATTTAACAAACTCCTGAAAATCTTTCTCGAATAGACATAATCAATTTTTCTGCAGAAGGAGAATTTGGAAGAAGGTTTATGAGTGGCTGACATAGATGTGCGTAGGTTGGAAGGCGAAATAGAACACGAGGATAATCTTCAGATTTTCTACACTGGAAAGAGTAAGTGTTGGATAGTTTAAAGTTTAAAATAGTACAAAGTACAGCTCTGCGTTTACCGATCCATGTCCTGTAAGGTAAAGGCATGGCTATAGTTTTGTCTAGAGTAAGTTCTAGTGGCTTTCGGGATGCAAAAGTCACTTCTGGAATATAATTTCAGGAAATTTCGCTGAGAAAGCCCGTCCAGCTTTCCAACGAGTAATAAGCAGATTCAGATATTTGTTTTTAGGTTCAGAATTAATGTTAAGTACGCATTATGTCCTGAGGATGAAGAGGGATACCACGTCGTATACAGTAAGTAAATCTTCAATGAAAATAAGTTGTAGATCCATACGATCTCAAACTTATTTTCAAAGGAATGGCAAGCATCCGTTCGGTGTTTGCCACTCTCATAAATTTTTAAATAGTCCGCAAGCACAAAAAGGATGAAATCACTACTCTGCCCTGGTGCCTTATGGGCATTAATTCACCTGGTATTTATTTATTCTTCTAAATCCAATTCGCCAAGTTAAGTTCGCTTCCAATTCTTTTTCTTCTTTGATTCCTTCTGTTTCTGTTGTTTGCACAAACTTTCTTTCCACATGTATTATTCTGAAGATGCAATCTCCAGTAATTTCATCAGTTTAAATCTAATGAAAATAATTACTTTGCTTTCTCCTGTCAATAATTACTTTAGGTCGAAATATAAATCATTCGTACCAAAGAATAATTCAATCTACGGGAAATTAGTTTGGGGACACAATTTCTTGTGCACAGAATGCGTCTCTTAAAGAATGCTGAAAGCAAAATCGATTCTAGCTGTTTGGATTATAAAGTTTTTCAACAGAAAGAAGCTGCTGGAGCGTGTTGAATTTTTAAATTGTTTATAATTGTCATTATTAATAATTTTCTATTCATTAAAATAAAATTATAAAGCGTTATAAATATATACATCCATCCATAAAGGGACATAATAAAACAGTAATTATCTAGAAGGATAGAAACACATAAGATACGCCAGTATTTGCTTACAATAAAACAGCAAAATAATGTCCTTCGTTCCCAACCAAGAGATCTTCTGGATTGGAAAAGAACAACATCAGAATATTCTTTTCAATCTCCAACCAACAAAGTATACAGAGATCAAATGATACCATGGTAAAAATTAATAAAATCTTTGTATGACATTTTTCATGATATCATTTGATATTGTTTACATCCATTCTTATAGAGGTTATCACTACATGCACTATAAATGCTTTACAGAATGGCTCTAACCTTATCGGCAGAAATAAATTATTAATTTCTGATAAATGCGCACCTTTTCAACAACTGGTACCGCTGTATTATTCGAGGATTGTATGTTATTTCAAATTAGGGGACCATCATCACTTCTCGATTCTATAGTGCAGACTTAATACTGCAAGATCTCAAAACTCGGATTTTAAATTAACTCTCTGTACCCCTGTCCTCCTGGCGACGATATGTAGATGACACGTTTCCCTTAATTAGCGCTGCTGCGAGGACCAAGCATTAACACATGTCAGTGGGTTGGAATCCAACGTTCAGTTTACATCTATTGTACTGTCTTTTCTCTTTTGTACAAAGTGGTGTTTTTCCGATTTGTACCCCTGATTTTTGTGGTATATTAGGAAGGTATCTAAGAGATACTCTTTTCCATTCAAAGATATATGCTCATAATGATGAGTCGTTCCTGTCGCACTCTCCGACAGCTGCGCAACAGGTCTTAAATGGTTATCTACCTCTGGACCTCCAAATTGCTTATCGAGATGTTTGCTTTTGTCTTAGACACGCCATTTATATTGGCTTTCTGGCATAAATCTTAATATCCACTGCGATTATAAAACTGAAAAGACTCGTTGTGGAGCCACCTAGTCCAAATTTGGCAAAACTGGTGGTCTTTTTCCAAAGGTATGGTCACAATAAAGTTTATTCCATCTTTATCTTTTGCTTTGGAAAAGTCTGTTCTAAAGTGCTTTGTCCACGTCTCCATACTCTCTTTTTTTTTTTTTACTTCTAACCGGCCATGGTTGATTTCGCGTTGTTGTTGTTGTTGGGTTTCAGGAGCATTGGCAGCTAAGGCTATATTGTGCTCCATGTGTATTGTCGGTAAATTGCGTGTGTTCTGTAGACAATTTTTGTTTTGCTAGAATAAAAACAGGATTTTCCGGGAGGAAAAACCATGCTACCCTTGCCTAAGACCGACTAATGTGAAAAAGCTGCATAAAAATTCCTCCCGTCATCGACGGAATTCGAGCTCAGGTCTTTTCAACCCAGTGTATCGGTCTCAGGAGAGGGCGGCGATCCTACAAACTGTGCTATTCTGTCTAAACTGTCTAATTCTTCCCTCTGTAACAGTGACAGCATGTTCTTTTCACATGTACGTATCACTATATCATTTCACCTGTCCGTATCATCATAACATACACTATCACCATATCTATGTTAATAGTGTACATTCATTCCAGAATGTAGAGGATCGAATTCCGGAACTAATTAGATTTTCTAATTATTTGAGGATTCTGTGTTCATGGATTTTCTGACGCATAAGCAGCAAGATTAATAAACCTACCTGCATTGGTTGTAATTAAGTATATTAAAGATTCTATACAAAGGCTGCCTATAATTCTGCTAGAAAGAAAATAAGTTCAACTAAATCATGTCCATGGTAGTCACGAGATTTAGCGTTGCAACGTAGATCGGTGTATCGTGCTAGGAAGCAATTTCAGCGGCATCGACACTGGCCTCCCAGTGAGGTTGCTAGATTACACCAAGAGTACATCTTCTTCTTCAGCTCGGTGAACCTCCAAGATTCTTGGCTGCAAGCAGAGTCTTCCTCTGTCCCTTTCTGTCCTTCACTCAATCTGTCCAGTCTGTTTTTCCAAGCTCCTCTAGATCCTACCGCACATTGTCCTTCCATCGTTGACGGGGACATCCTCTTGGTCTTTTACCGACCGGTAAAAGACCAAGCGGTTGTTTGGTTGCACTGGAATCTCCCATTCTTTCAATATTTCCTAACCATCTAAGTCACATCGCCTTCATTTCGTAAACAATCAGTGGTGATTGATAATTTCGGTAGAGTTCTATATTATGTCTCCTCCATTCTTCCGTTTGGTTGTCTTAGATGGGTCCAAATCATTTTTCTAAGTATTTTGTTTTCAAGTCGTTGTAACATATTGTTATCATGAATAGTTGTGTTCCAGGTTTCTGCTCCGTATAGCACTACGGGTCTAATGCAGGTTTTATATAAGTCTATTTTACGTCTATGTGATAAAAGTTTAGACGACAGAAAATGTTGAATTTAAAAATATGCTCTATTTCCCTCCCTGGATTCTAGCCTTAATTTCTATGCTGGAATTATTTTTGTTATTTATCGTTGAGCCTAGGTATTTGAATGAGATTACATGTTTAAATTATCGATTATAAAATTTATGTCCGGGTGTTATCACTTCTCGCGACTTTTAAATATTCAGTTTTTTCTTGGTTAATTTGGAGTCCAATTTTTCCAGCAGCTGCTCTTAAATTTTTAAACGTATTTTTTTACATTTTTCGGACTGTTGCTATCTATGTCATCTGCAAATCCTAGGATCATTTTTCTATCTGTATCCTCTTTGCAAGATTAAAAAAACGATTAGTGACAGGACATCAATCTGTAGTAAACCTGTTGTGATATTGAATGCTTCTGATTGGTTCCATTAGAAAGAATGATACCCCTACTACATTCCATGCACATATTTATCAGATTTATCAATTTTTGTGGAATACCAAAATGTTTTAGAATATTCCATAAGCTTTCTCTATGGATACAATCGTAGGCTTTTTTAAAATCGATAAAAATATTATGTACTGGTTGATTGTATTTCCATTTCTTTTCCAAAATTGCCCAAATTATTCACTGTATAATTCCTTTCGCCTCAAAGGTGGTACTTGGTTATATGTCCGTCTGATATTTCCTGTCAGAGACTTGGCAATTTGGAATCTCCTCTCTTTGATCTTCTCTGGCTTAAAATCTCTCTACCTCATTGTGTCAAATTCATCTGTTGTCTCTACCGTTCTTCCAACTCCACTAACTACTTGGAGCTCTTTGACTTACTCTCTTTGCAACTTGACTTTCTCCAGTCCAACTTTTCTAACAGTGAGGTAATTTTCACTGGTGATTTTAATGTTCACAACTGCAGCTGGCTTCTGTTTTCTAGTCACACCGACCCAGCAGGTCGAGATGTCGATGTTTTTGCAATTACTAATGACTTCGCACAGATTGTTCATTTACCTACAACAATACCAGACAATCCTAATCATACAGCCAATACGCTTGATCTTTTTCTCACAAACAACCCTTCTAAGTAGACAGTTGAAGTGAGAGGTCCTCTAGGCACTTCAGATCACAACTTGGTGATTGTCTCTTCTCCACTGGACCCTTTATCTCATGGCTATTCCCAACCTCGTGTTGTTTGGCATTACAAGAATGCAAATGGGATGACCTGCGAGACTTCTTTTCTTCTTTTCCTTGGTCGGATTACTGTTTCAAAACTTCTGATGTCAACGTTTGCTCAGATCGTGTCAGTGAAATTATTCTTGCAGGAATGGAATCCTTTATCCCACACTCCACTTTAAAATCTCGTCCTTTATCTATACCTTGGTTTTCCAATAAATGTGATAAGGCTGTCCAAGAGAAGAATGTTGCATATCGTAATTGGCTTGTTTCTAATTCTTTAGTTTCATTTTCTGCCTACACCAAAGCTCGCAACAATTGTAAAGCAGTTATTAATCAGTCCAAACTAGAGTTTGAACAGGCTAAGAGTAGAAAACTTGCTTCTTGCCCTAATGGCAGCCGAGCATTCTGGTCTCTTGCCAAAGCTATTGGCCGCAACTTTTGCCCATCTCTGCTCCCACCTCTGTCCAAACCTGATGGTTCTGTTGTCACTTCAGCCAAGAATAAAGCTGACCTGCTAGCATCCCATTTTCCTTCCAGCTCATGTATTAATGATCTTGGTAAAACACCTCCCACCATTCCCAACACGCTCCATTCAATGCCTCCTGCGGTCTTCCGTCAAAAGGATATCAGAAGGATTTTGATGAATCTTGATGCTAAGAAAGCTCCAGGTCCTGATGGTATTTCTCCACTTGTTCTCAAAACCTGTGCTCCTGAACTTACTCCTATTCTTTGCCGCCTTTTTTCACTTTCTTATTCCAAAGGTGTTTTTCTTTCTGCATGGAAATTTGCTCATATCCAGCCAGTTCTTAAAAAGGGTGACAAATCCCTCCCATCCAATTATCGTCCCATTGCAATTACTTCTACTCTTTCTAAAGTAATGGAGAAATCAATTAACCACCAACTCTTAAACTACCTAGAAACCTTCCGTCTGATCAACGATCGCCAGTATGGATTCCGTCGTGTCGATCCACTGGTGATATTCTGGCTTATGTTACCCATTTATGGACTAATTCAATAGAAAGGTTCGGTCAAACACAAGTGGTTGCTCTTGACATCTCAAAGGCTTTTGATCGTCTTTGGCATAAAGGTCTTCTAACCAAGCTTCCATCTTATGGTTTGCCAACTGTTTTTAGTAATTGGTTATCCAGTTTTCTCTCTGATCGCTCACTGAGGGTGATGGTAGATGGCTCTCTGTCTTCTAACTTCTCCACTAATGCCGGTGTCCCCCAAGGTTCAATTCTTTCCCCCACTCTTTTCCTCTTGTATATTAATGACCTTCTTCCATTGACTGGAAATCCTATCCATAGTTTTGCCGATGATAGCACATTGCATTCAACATTCCATTTTGAGAAACCTTGTCCTGCTCAATCAGCTTCAACTTCTCGAAAATCTGCTACCAATTCCTTAAATGCCGATCTTCAGATAATTCTCCAGTGGGGCAAAGACAACTTAGTTGATTTCAACCCTTCTAAAACTCAGTCTTGTCTTATATCTCGCAAAAAGGATTCTTCTACTCCTATGCCTATCTTTAGTGACATTCCGATTTCTAGGCAAAATGATATATCTCTTTTGGGGATTACCCTGACTTCTAATCTCTCTTGGCACAAGCACATTACAAATATTGCTTCCTCTGCATCTAAAAAACTTGGTTTTCTCTTTCGCTCTCGGCATTACTTTTCTTCCAAACAGCTGCTCACTCTGTATAAATCGCAAATTCGCCATGCCATGGAATGTTGTTCCCACATCTGGGGTGGTGCCCCCAAAACTACTCTCAGGCTTCTTGATTCCATTCAGAAGAGGGCAGTTAGGTTAATTAATGATTCATCTCTAACAGAGTCTCTCCACTCGCTTTCTCATAGACGCACTGTTTCTGCTGCATGCCTCTTCTACAGATACTTCCATGGGCACGGTTCTTCTGAATTGGGCACTGTTCTTCTGAATTGGCTTCTATAATTCCCGCTCTCTCTTTCAAAACAGTCCGAACACGTGCCGCCACCAGCCAACATCCATTTACTGTCCAACTTCAAACTTACAGAACCAACTTTTCATCTTCCTCATTTATTTATTCAACTGCCGTTTTCTGGAACAACCTTCCTTCATACGTATTTCCCGAAAATTACAATCTACAGAAGTTCAAGTCTAATGTCAACAAATATCTTCTTTCGTCTTCTCAACCTCCAACCCAAGCACGGTACTAAGTACTATAGGTTCTAATACCTGTCGTGTTTGGGATTCACATAAAAAAAAAAAAAAAAAAAAGGTGTTTCTACCTCACAAGTAATGGCTCTGCTCAAAGGTTAAAGCAGGCGTTTCACAATTTAGCAGTTGACAAAAGTATTCTCTCCATCTTTCGGCAATTCTGTCATCAGTAGATAGTACCTGGTTCTTTTTGTCCTTGATTATAGTAGTCAGCATTTGGGTTCCTGATTTTTGTTTTTTAACTGCTTGATAGAATTTCCTTTGATTATTTTTGATTATTTGAAGCGTGTTGATTTTTGATTTACTTCAGTTGCTCTTGCTGAAATTGTCTTTTTTGTTGTCTAATTACCTTCCTAGGTTTCTTACAGCTGTCTCTGTATCTTTGTTCAGCTTCGTTATCTAATGGATTTTGGAGCCACTTTATTCTGTCACCTTTCTTGGTATTCACAGCTTTTTCACAGATATTGTTAAACCAGTTATTTTCGTGCTTTCTTTGGGTTCCAACGATATTTTCCACTGTTTCTTGAATGCTACTTTTAATGTAATTCCAATGTTCTTCTACGTCTTGACGCATACCATTTCCTTGGGCATTAAGATTTTGTTCTAGTTCTCTTATGTAGGTATTTTTAACTTCTGTTAAATTTATTTTATTTAAATTAAATCTCTTTTGTTTCGTACTTCTTGCGAAAATTGCCTTATTTAGCTTTATTTTCAAAATGGCTGCTACGGAGAAATGGTCAGTATCACATTCTGATCCTCTGTAGCTTCTTATGGACTGAATATGATTTCTGTGCCTTCTATTGATTAGAACGTGATCTATTTGGTTAAAAGTTAGACCATCTGGTGATTTCCAGGTTTGTTTATATATGTTCTTTGTCATAAACGTTGTACTATAAAGAGTATATCGCAGTGAAAAATGATTACAGAAGAGCAATAACAATTCGTAAGAGAGAAACATGAAAATCATTGGTCCAAGAGTCAGGGAATTCGAATCCATGGGGACTGTTGTATAAAATTACAGGATGCAAGCTACACATTTCGGATGCTTTTAATACTGTGCATACAAGTTCGATAGAAATAATAGGATGGACGGATGCCATTGAAGCTATAATTGATAAACTATTCCCACAAGATGATTCCTTGGAAGATACCTCAAATCAGATTTCAATAAGAAGAGAGCCATTTACGCTTAATGAATTAGCATGTGTAATTGGTAAACTAAATTTTAAGAAACGTCTAGGATATGATTTGATAGAGAATGAATTTATAGCACGGTTTTATAAATTGTTTCCCTGGTTGTTACTACTACTACTATATAACAAATATCTTGCAGAAGGATATTTTCCACCAGGTTAGAAGGTAGCTTTATTGAAGCTAATCAAAAAACCTGGTAAGCCCCTCTCAGATCCTGGATCCTGCCGGCCAATAGCCCTTCTGGCTAACCTTGGCAAGTTACTGGAATTGTTGATCGTTCTGTGCATTGTGCAGTTAATAGAGCAGGGTGGAATGATATCAAATAAACGATACGGGTTTACATCTGGAAAGTAATCAGAGGATGCTTTACTGGACTTTCGAACACACATCGAGAGTTCTGCTTCAAAGTATGAATTAGCCATTTTTGTGGATTTTCAGGATGCCTTTAACTCAGT